>NW_022900936.1:43073342-43110668 GCF_012274545.1 Fukomys damarensis
ATATTCCTAAAGGATCCATATGAAAAAAATGTTAGCTCTAACAAGTTCTGTAAAATAAAATTATAAAATCAATAGTATTTCTATTTAACAAAAGCAAACTCTCTGAAAAAAAATTAAAAACAGTCTCAAATAAAATAGAAAGAAATAAATTAATTGTGAATAAATTTACCAAAGGGGTGAAAACCATAAAACACTAGTGAAAGAAAGTGAAAAAGAAACAAATAAACAGAAAGGTATCATATGTTTATGGATAATTAATATTGTTAAAGTATCTATACTAATTTTAAGCATGATAGCCTGATACCATGCAACCCATATTAAAATTTCAAGGATGTTTTTCACAGGAATAGAAGAGGAATCTTAAAATTCCTATAGAACTTCAAAAGACCAAGAATAACCAAATAAATATTTAACAAAATTCTAATGCTCAACACATCGTACTATCTCATTTCAGAATCTATTGCAAAACTACATTAATCAAAACAGAGTGATACTGGCATAAAAACAGACACATTATTAAACAGAAGTGATATTAGAATTAAATCTATTCATTTATGGTAAACTGATTTTCAATAAAGTTTTGAAAAACACACCACATGAATAAAATAGTCATAAATAAATGGTGTGGTGAAAAGTAAATATCTACATGAATAAGAATGAAATTGGATTATTATTTCACACTACATACCAAAACAAAACTCAACTCGAAATGGGTTACTAGAAGAAAACATAGGGTAAACATTTCATGACATTGGTCTGAGCAATAATTAGCTTAATATGGCATAAAAAGAACAGGAAAAAAAGAAAAAAATTGACAAATGGGATTGCATAAAACTAAAAAGCTCCTTTGTCAAAGATGACATAGCTGAGTACATTTGAATTTGTTTTTGCATCTTCCAATCTGTTCCACTGATCCTCAGGTGTGTTTCTTTGCCAGTACTATGCTGTTTTTATCACAGTGGCTTTGTAGTATAGTTCCAAATTGGGCATTGTTATACCCGCTGCCATGTGTCTGTTGTCTAGGATGGCTTTTACTATTCTAGATCTCTTATGGTTCCAAATGAATTTTGGGGCTCTTTTTTCTAGTTCTGTAAAACATAGTGTTGGAATTTCAACTGGCATTGCATTGAATCTGTATCACAGTTTTGGTAGTATGCTATTTTCACTATGTTGATTCTTCCTACCCAGAAGCAGGGGATAGCTTTCCATTTTCTTATATCCTCTTCAAACTCTTTTTTTCAGAGTGATGTAGTTTTCAGTATAGAGGTCTTTTGCTTCTTTTGGTAGATTGATTCTTAGACACTTCATTATTTTGGATGCTATTGTGAAAGGAATTGTTTCCCTAATTTCTCTCTGAGTGAGTCTGTTATTGGTGTACAAGAAGGCTATTGATTTTTGGTTGTTGAACTTGTATCCAGCTACTCTGCTAAAAATGTCAATTAAGTCTAGAAGTCTTCTGGTGGAGTTCTTTGGGTCTTCAATGTAGAGTATCAAATTGTCAACAAACAATGAAAGTTTAACTTCTTCCTTTCCTATCTTTATTGCTTTAATTTCTTTCTCTTGTCTAATTGCTATGGTTAATATTTCCAGAACTATATAAACAGGAGTGGTGATAGTGGGAATCCTTGTCTTGTTCCTGATTTTAACATGAAGGTTTTCAGTTTTTGGCCATTTAATATGATGTTGGCTATTGGCTTTTCATAGATAGCCTCTATTAAGTTGAGATATAGACCATCTGTTCCAATTTTTTGCAGGGTTTTTATCATGAATGGGTGTTGAATTTTGTCAAATGCCTTTTCTGCTTCTATCGAGAGGATCATGTTTTTTGTTCTTGACTCTGCTAATATAATGTATTACATTTATTGACTTACATATGTTGAACCATCCTTGCACCCCTGGAATAAATCCAACTTGGTCAGGATGTATGATCTTCTAGATGATCCCCTGTATTCTGTTTGCTAGTATCTTATTAAGGATATTTGCATCTATATTCATTAAGGAGATTGGCCTGTAGTCCTCTTTTTTAGTTGCGTGTTTCCCTGGTTTGGAAATCAAAGTGATACTTGCTTCCTGGAATGAATTTGGAAGTATTGCTTCCCTTTCAATTTCATTGAAAACTTTGAAAAGTAAAGGTAGTAGTTCTTCTCTAAATGTTTTGTAAAACTCAGCAGTGAATCCATTAGGACCTGGGCTTTTCTTTGTTGGTAAAATTTTAATTACATTTTCAATTTTACTAACTGTAATCAGGGTGTTTAAAATGTTTTTGTCTTCTTTGTTCAACTTTGGTATTCATATGTATCTAGAAATCTGTCCATTTCTTCTGTGTTTTCCATTTTGTTAGAGTACAGGTTCTCAAAGTAGGTATTAATGATCCTCTGGTTTTCTATTGGATCTGTTGTGACTTCACCTTTTTCATTCCTGATTGCATGGATCTGAGCCTTTTCTTTCCTATTTTTGATAAAGTTAGCTAAGGGTTTATCAATTTTATTTATTCTTTCAAAAATCCAAGTCTTTGATTGATTTTTTTTTATTATTTTCTTAGTTTCCATTGCATTGATTTCTGCTCTAATCTTTATAATTTCCTCTGTTGTTCAAGCTTTGGGTTTTTCTTGATCTTGTTTTTCTAGCAGTCTAAGATTCATCATTAGGTTGTTTATTTGAGCTCACTCTGTTTTCCTAGTGTGGACAGTCAGTGCTATGAATTTTCCACATAGAGTTGCTTTCACTGTATCCCATAAATTCCTGTATGTTGTATTGGCATTTTCATTTATTTGTAAAAACTGTCTGATTTATTCTTTAATTTCCTCTGTGATCCATCAATTGTTCAGGAGAGTGTTGTTCAATTTCCATGTGTTTGTGCAGTTCCTACAGTTTCTTGTGCTGTTGATCTCCAGCTTGATTGCACTATGATCTGGTAATATACAGGGAATAACTTCCATTATTTTGCATTTATTCAAACCTGTTGTGTGAGCTAGTATGTGCTCTATCTTGGAGAATTGCCCATGTGCAGCTGAAACGAATGTATTTTCTGATTTTGTGGGGTGGAATACTCTATAGATGTCTATTAAGTTCATGCATTCAAAAGCTTGGTTCACTTCTAGTATTTCATTATTCATTTTTTGCCTACATGATCTGTCTATTTGTGAAAGTGAGGTATGTAGATCCCCCACTACAATTGTATTAGTGCTTATTTGGTTTTTCATATTACTTAATATTGTTTTATATAGTTGGGGGCATTAACATTTGGTGCATATATGTTTGTGATTGCCATCTCTGACATTGGCATAGGAAAAGACTTTATGAATAAAATCTCAGTAGCACAGGAACTAGCACAAAGAATCAACAAGTGGGATCTCATCTTTTTAAAAATCTTCTGCACTGCAAAAGAAACCATCAACAGAACTAAGAGACAATCTACAACATGGGAAAAAATTTTTACCAGCTGCTCCTCAGACAAAGGGCTCTTATCTCGAATATATAAAGAACTCAAAACAATCAACCCCTCCAAATATAAGACCAGATTCAAAAATGGGCATCTGAAATAAACAGACATTTCTCAGACAAAGAAGTAAAAGCAGCAAGTAAATATATGAAAAAATGTTCCACATCACGGGTCATTTGAGAGATGCAGATGAAAACAACACTGAGATTCTACCTCACCCCACAAACAATGGCTGCTATCAAGAAATCAAGCAATAACAAATTTTGGCGTGGTTGTGGGGAGAAAGGAACTCTTCTCCATTGTTGGTGGGAGTGCAGACTGGTGCAACCACTATGGAAATCAATATGGAGATACCTCGAAGAGCTGGGAGTAGTGGTTCCATTTGACCCAGCCCTCCCTCTTCTGGGTAACTTTCCAAAAGAATTAAAAGAATCATATCACAGTGATATATGTTCACCTATGTTTATAGTGGCACAGTTTGTAATAGCTAAAATTTGGAAACAGCCCATTTGCCCATCAGTTGGAAACTGGATAAAGAAGATGTGGTTTTTCTATGAAATGGAATACTACTCAGCCATAAAGAATGAGAAATTAGATTTATTCACAGGAAAATGGATACATATTGAGGATATACTCCTAAATGATATAAATAAGTCACACATGTGTAAATATTGAATAGTTTCTCTGGTGTGAAAAACTATAATAGTACTCAAGATCCTAATGGGATAATCAACAGTGTGAAATAGGAAGAAAAGGGCTAAAGGTGTAAGGAAAGTGGGAATGGTAGGGGAAGGGGAATAAAGGGGAAAGAAAAAAATATGAGAAAAAGTAAAAATTGAATTAAAGTGTTTGAAGGTGAGGAGGGGAGGAGGGGGTGAAGGAAGGGCAGGGACAAGGGGCAAAAATGAGAATCAAGACCTGTCATGTAAAGGTACAATATCCCAGTAATGAATGTAATTGTACTGTATACCTAAATGTGCCAATAAACTCAAAAAATAAAAAATAAAAAATTATCTCAATTGAATATATCTGCAATATTCAAAAAATTTGGGCCTCCAAGGTTATAATCTGATGTTAATGCCAAGTAAATCCTCTTAGAATAATTTTGTTATTTAAACCATTCTCTGCAAATAACGTAAATATTACAACTGACCTCATTGTAAAAATATTACTCTAAATATTCATGATGATAGAGTTTATTGATGGCTCTACTTTAAAAACTAACATCTATCAGGTAAGCAACTGGCCTCTATAGTTTTATCTGAGAATTTCAGATGAGAAAAAAATTTAAGTTTCGTACAGATATGAAACTCTGAAAACATATACTTTTATAAGTTAGACATTTTTTCTAACAATTCTAATTTTTCAATTTTTGAGAACCATAAAGCTTTCCATTTACTTTTCAATCTATTATGTAAGCACTAGACAAATGACTAATATTAATTTGTATCACCATTGTTTTGGCTTTTTGTGTGTTTGTTTTGTTGTTACTGTTGTTGTTTTTTTTTTTTTTCTTTTCTTTTTGGGACCGAGTCTCACTCTGCAGCCCAAGCTGGCCTTGAACTCATGGCAATCCTCTTGCCTCAGCCTCCCAAGTGCTGGTATTACAGGTAGGCACCACCACACCTAGCTTGTATTTCCTCTGAATTCAAGAAGGACCTAAAATTAAATGAGAACACGCTTTTATAATAATAAGAGTACTTAAGTAAAGTTTTAGAAATTTCTTTAAATACTGTTGTTTGATGATATGGATTGTTAACTCAAAGAATGAAATAGTGTTTAAATTTTTGTGTAGGACATTCTCTATGTATTAAACTAATTAAATTAAAAAAGATTATAATTTCAAACTAGTCTTTTCAAACTCCAGTTTAATGTTAGGGAGATACATATTATCTCTGGAATCTTAAAGATATAAAATATCAATGTAAAATAGATTTTGCTTGGTCAATTATAATCAACTGGGAAAATTGAAGAAAATTGTTTTATGCCAAATTACTTAAACCTAACAAAGCTAAGACATTTACCAACAAGCAAGGTAAGTTATATGTATTTCAAATATTCATTTTTAAATATTATTTTTAAAATATCCACCACAAATATCCCAAGGTTTTAAAGTCAGTAATATTTTCAGGAAACTACAAAAAGATTGTTCCTATATCTCTCCAAAATACTTTTCCCTGTTCTTAAGATAATAGGGAAAAAGAGAGAAATTTTTCAAGAAGGTATTGTAATCCATCATGAACAACATATCTAAAAGTATACCTTTACTTAGAACAATTGTCTTACATGTTTTATGTTCTTTGGACTATTGGTCAGATTTTAAATCTGCACATATGGAAATTATATTTATAAGATTTTATAAATAAATGAATCTGATGCTGGAAAAAAAGAGGGGTGGAGGGAAGAGGGAAAATTTTGAAATGTATTAGGTACATGTACCAATTCCCTACAGTAAATGTAAACATTATGTACTATAAACATTTACTAATAAAATTTTTAGAAAAAGAAAAAAGAAATCTAGAGCTTGGTTGTAATGAATGAGTCAAGTATCAGATATTCTCTTGGTTTTATTTTCCAGAAGTCTAGACTATGATCTCTTGATAAAACTTTTATTTAACTTTAAATTTCAAGAAATAAAACTAATAGTGAAATAATTTTGCAAAACTACCCAAAGGGTCCTTACATTTTTTTCAGGGCCTCACATTATTCTTGATTTTATTAATTCTCTATTAAATTTAATTTTTTTCATGTGTGTTTTATTCATATTCTATTCATTCTAATTCTACCATTGCCTAATTTTCAATAGGACTATACATTTTCTTCAAGAAATTCCCCAAAACCATTTTCACTGATACTAAGATATCTATTTAGTCTTTGTAAATATCATTTTACACCACGTTTCAGGAATGTTTACTATAAGGGAAGCCAATGGGTAGCACATTGGTGTAATGGATTAGGGTAACTGATATTTGAATGAACCAAGGAGGAACATATAAGAAGAAAGTAATTTTAGAATGTTATTGTATTTATGAATATTCCTGCATTATGAAAATTCTTTAACCCTACACAGCACTGTCATTTGACTGGCATATTAAGCTGGCTCTACTGACCAATGAATTAATATCATATTACTACATACATTTTGAGGATATATTCCTAAGTGAAATAAATAAATCACACATGTGTAAATATCGAATAGTTTCTCTGGTGTGAAAAACTATAATAGTACTCAAGATCCTAATGGGATAATCAAAAATGTGAAATAGGAAGAAAAGGGCTAAAGGTGTAGGGAAAGTGGGAATGGTAGGGGAAGGGGAATAAAGGAAAAGAAAAAAATGTGAGAAAATGAAAAATTGGAATTAAAGTGTTTGTAAATGGGGAGGGGAAGAGGGGGTGAAGGGAGGGTAGGGACAAGGAGAAAAAATGAGAACCAAGAACTGTCATGTAAAGGTACACGATCCCAGTAATGAATTTAACTGTAATGTATACCTAGAATGTACCAATAAACTCAATTAAAAATAATAATAGGCCATCCTCCAGCGCCCCGGAAGGTAGCTTGGGCCCCAATCCACAGGAAGGAGAGCCATGCCCTCTCCTGCTTGGAGCAGCCATCACTCCAGCACCAGGAAGGTAGCCTCATGGGCGCCCCTGAACCCCCATAACTCCCCCCTGCCACGCACACTCTCAGACCTCCTGATTGTGCCAGTCTTTGGACCCACTCTGCAGAGGCAGAGGTGGTCATAAATGGTATTTTTCTGAGTTCCCAACTTTGAACATCTTTAAAGAAAGGGCATGGGAAACCTGTAGTAGAACAGAGTGGAGTTCAACCATTCAGAAGAGTGAGGAACTCAAACTGGGCCTTGCAGCCCAAGGTCAGTCTGTGTCATGGGGTTCAGCCATCAGCTAACTGAGATCAGGGGTCTTGCATCCTAGCTCTGTCTGAGCCATTAAATGGTAAATATACTATATTGAAAAGTTTGTTCACTGCAGACATGCTCTGGACTGCTTCTTGATTTCAATTTAATTCAAATGTTTTAAGGGTGATAGACTAGTGACTACCACAGGTGGTCAGTTTCCAAGTTGTGCTTGATCATAATGTGTTGCTGATGGTATCAGTTGGGATAAAGGATTGTGGTTGATTTGATGAGCTGTTTTCTCTGATGTTATGAAGATGAGAATGTCTAGGGGTCATTAAGAGACCCAGAAGCGAGGGCACAACTATATCAGGAAGATTTGGGTGATAACCCAGAGATTAAACCAAGCACAGCCCGACAACAAAAATAAAAATGAGAAAACACTTAAGCAAGACACAAAGACAGACTTCCAGTTCACCAATGGCAAACAGTAGGGCAAATGAGGATGAAAAGGCAGATAGTGAACCACCAGGGCACCCTGAACTGAAAGCACAGAAATTAACAAAACAGACCAATCAGGCTCCAAAACAATTCAAAAGAGAAATAATTTCCCAGATAACCATAGAGATAGTGAGCAAAATGGAAGTCGTGATTTGAGACTCTATAACAGAAACTGACAAAAAAATAGATGAGCTCAGAACCACAATAGAAGCCATGAAGGCCCAGCATAAGAAAGAAATGTAAACAATAAACACCCAACATAGGAAAGAAATGGAATCCATAAAACAGATTCAAACAGATATCCAGGAGATTAAACACTCCATTGAAACTGTACACAACAGAATAAAAGAATGCGATGATAGACTCTTAGATATAGAAGATAAAATTGCAGTCAGTGACCATGAAAAGAGAGGTCTCTTAAAAACAGTAGGGGATCATGACAAATCGATCCAACAACTCCTACATGATGCAAAGAAGAATAACATAAGACTGATAGGAATACATGAAGTAGCAGGAGAAAATACAAATGACTTTAAAAAGCTGTTCAAACAATTAATGACAGAAAACTTTCCAAACAGAGGGGAAGAATTTGACATTCAGATAACTGAGGCATATAGGACCCCAACTAGCCACAATCAAAGAAATCTACACTTAGACTTATAATAATCAAGATCCCAGAAATCCAACAGAAGAATAAAATACTACAAGCAGTAAGAGAAAAGAAACAAATCACATACAAAGGAAAGCCCATCAGAATCACAGCAGACTTTTCAACACAAACCCTTAAGGCAAGGAGAGCCTGGAATGAGATATTTCAAGTACTAAAAGAGAACAACCTCCAACTTAGACTGATGTATCCTGCAAAACTCTCTTTCAAAATCGATGTAAAATAAGACACTTCCATGACAAAGAACACCTGAGAAACTACATGAATACCAAACCAGCACTACAAGCAATTCTAAACAAGTTCCTAGAAAAAGACAATGAAGGCAATAACACCATGAGGCCCAACAGAGCAAATCAAATAGGCAAGGCAAGAAACTAAAAGAAGGTGAAAAAGTAAAAAGAGTCAAGAAAAGGCCAATAACAGGACAATAATAAGTTAGTACATATCAGTTATAACCATCAATGTCAATGGCCTCAACTTACCAATCACGAGAAATAGACTGGCAAAATGGAATAAGGAGCAAAATCCAATAATATGTTGTATACAAGAAACACCCCTAGTGCAAAAAGAAGCCCATAGATTGAAAGTGAAAGGATGGGAAACAATTCTCCATGTGACAGGAGCCCAGACAAAAAGCAGGGTAACAATCTTATTTGTAGACAAAGCAAATTTCAAACCAAAACTGATTCTAGTATTATTGATGTAGGACGGTACTATATTCATACCTCTGTGAATGTAAAATATCCTGTACCTGCTTTATGATATGTAGTAGTGACTGTGCTTTATCAGAGCTATATTTAATGATATTACTCTAGAATGTTCTCTTTCCAGATGATGATTAAGATGCTAATTAAAAAAATGGTGCCAGGTACCACAACAGCAACAGAACTTTGCTGTTTTCTGGATATTATTCTTTTCTTTGTTTTTTTGTTTTTGTTTTTTTAATGGAATGTGCTGAATGTCCATAATTTTGTTCAGATGAGTGCAGAACCTGGAAAAGCTATTGCTGCTATTGAGGCATAACATACTGCTATTATTGGTGTTTTTATATAAATATATAAATATATATAAAACTTGAATTTTTGGAAACTAACGGTGCTCTCAACTTTGGAAAAAGGTATCCCAATTTACTGTGTTGAGTTGGCATTGTACAGAAATGGACAGCCATATTTGTCTAGAAATGCTAATTTTTTTATTTTTATTTTTATTTTTTTCCATGTGTACAGGGGTAACACTGTATTAAATATGTAAGGTCATATCTATGTGGGTTTGATTACAGAAACTAATAAAGTATTCTCTAAATAATGAAAAAAAAGAATAAGATAAGACTATGAGCAAGAGGCAATTTAAATATGTTCAGGGACCATTTTCATCTTCAGAATTTAGGATTATTTTAATCTTACATCATTGCCTTTTCTCTTTTACTTTCCTTTTTAGTTTTATTTTAGAATTCCCTATTTTTAATATTCATACAGAGATTTCTTTAACTGAAATACTGAATAGTTTCTCTGGTGTGAAAAACTATAATAGTACACAGGATCCTAATGAGATAATTAATAATGTGAAAAAGGAAGTAAAGCGCTAAAGGTGTAGGGAAAGTGGGAAGGGTGGGGGAAAGGTAATAAGGGAGAGGAAAAAAATATGAGAAATTGAAAAAATGGAAATAAAGTGTTTGTAAATGGGGAGGGGGGGGGGGGAAGGGAGGGCAGAGACAGGGGAAATAATGAGAATCAAGACCTATCATGTATAGGTACAGGATCCCAGTGATGAATGTAACTGTACTGTATACCTAGATTACACCAATAAACTCAATAAAAAGAAAAAAAATAATATCATATTACTACATCATATATACAAAAATTAACACTTAAACTAATTTTCAGATATTTTAATGCTTCAAACGCCTTCTTTTTACATTTTAATATTAAAATCACCTAAATCCTAATATGTTATTTCCTGTTATCTGGCTGAATTGGCAAGTGTCAAAGTATGCAACCTTTGGTGGACCAGAGAATATTTATTCTACACGCTTACCTCTAGGAACACCATTTAGCTTTCTTTCACTGATCTTTCCTCTTAAGATATGACTATTCTAGATGCTAGAATTCTGAAATTAAGATGTTTGTACGGCGGTGCTCCCTTTGAAGCTTACAGGGGCAAATATTTTGCTTCCTTCTACCTTCTAAAGGGTTGTGACAATTTTTGGCATTCCTTGTCTTCCATATACTTCACTCCAATCATCTTATGGTATTCTGTTCTCTGTGTGGTTTTTCCTCTGTGAATGTCTGTCTCTGTGTTCAAAGTTTTTCTATTTATAAAGGATAATCAGGGCCTACCCTACTGAAATTGATTACCTCAGTAAAGACCATTTCCAAATAAGGTCACATTCTGGGGTATTAGGTATCAACCTATATGTTTTTGGTGGAAACAATTCAACCTGTACACAACATAGAAATGGCCACATGTTGATTGAAGTTCCATCTGATAGTCGCTATTCATAAAGATGAAGACACTTTTGAGATGACTGCAACTACATGAGACACACTGAACAAAAATCTGCTTAAATGAACAAAGTAAAACACCCAAAATCATTGGCAACAATAGCATAGTGATTGTTATTTTTTTAAGTCACCAAATTTTGGAGCCATGCAGCAACAAGTGACTGAAGCATATCTTAGATGATAAAGACGTTTCTCCCTACAGGGCCCAACACACTCTGCCATTTGATCCTGTGGTTGGCTTAGACTGGAACTGGCTCCTGCCTAGGCCTGCTTTAGGACTTTTCAGGTGAAAACAATGCTGTACCTTCTTGGAGGCTTGAAGTTTCATTTTCTAACTTTTATTAACAATCACTTAATCCTTCTATGCAACCATCAGTAAGAAGCCCTGCCTTGGCATATGTGATATTTATTCTCTTGCCACTTCATAGAATAGTATATTTTTCTCAAGTCATTTCTGTTATTCTTGATGGGCACAGAAAACAAAGAGAGGCTTGGAATTTCAAATGTTTGGAACTCATACCTCCTTCCTAATACTTAGTATTCCACTATAAACACTGGAAATGGAAAGGAACAATATGTTCAAGCTCATTATACTTGATTAGAAAGTTAACAATGTTTTAAATTTTGTATTTTATTTTTATCAAAGTAATGCATTTGCATAATTTGGGGAATCACATGACTTACATAGTTTAAATGGAAGAATAGCACCTAAACCCTCTCCTCAATCTCTGTCTTCTTTAATCCTCAACCACTCCCAACTCTATTCCTTCTGGCCTTACTTGATTTGTTACTAAATCATATGATTATTCTCTTATCTCATGGCTTTTAGGAGAAACATATAGCTATCTTACTATATCATATGTGACTTAAACATACCCTTCCACTTCCTTCACCTTCTTAATAGATTTATACCACCATTTTGATGAAAGCAGTAGCCCACAGTTTGAGTTATACAAATTTGTACTCTAGCTGAGTCATGTAGTATACTATTAATTTATTTTTTCTTATTCAAAAATTTTTCACATATATTAATCAGTGCCTACTTTTCATGTGATTACTTTCACCATTTTGTCCCAAGATTATTTTACAGAATTTATGTATCTTGTCTCAAAACAGCAAAGTGCCTTATTAACTATTTAAATTGAGAGCCTCTCTGAAGCCTTCTGCCACTTTGGTTAGTCTTGATTTTTTGTCTTGAGATTTTACTTCTCAATCACCCTTACAATTCCCTTTGAAATCTCTCCTTTCTTATTTTCATTATTTGAATCCTTCTAAATATGTTTTACTATTCTTAATGATTTGATGACATATAGAATTTTGTTGGAAATCTTTCTCAGAATTTCAATATGTTTTCTATTAATAAAGCTTTGTAACTATTGCTTGCTAAGTATGATGACATTTTGACTTCCTGATACCTTTTTCTGTGAAAGTTTTTTTTTCCTTTTGTTTCTTGGTGTTCTGATATTTATAATATTCTTGATGTGTGTACTGTGTGTCTTCTATCTTCCTTCCTCCCTCCCTTCCTTTCTTTTTATTTGCCTTCATTTTCTTTCTATTTATTGTGCTCCTGATAGGCTCTATTTATAGGGAATATGTATGTAATTGTGGGAAATATTTCTGTATTCTCTCTCTGATGGTCTCTCTCTATATTCAAAATTTTTCTTTCTGTAGAACTCCTATAACTTGAATGTTGTAGTACCTAATAGAAACTGCTTGCACTTATTTAGTTTTTCTTCTAGGTAAACACAGATTTTATTTTTCTATTGTACTTTTTTAGTTATTATTTTTATGAGCAAATGTTTGCAGTACATAATGATTACATTCATCATGGGGAGCTGGCACATGTACATAACACATCTTGATTCTTTTTATGTCCCCTTGCTCTCCCCTCCAACCTCTATCTCTTGGTCTCTTTCTCATTAATTTTCAACCTTTTCCTCTTTTCTACATTATTAGAACAGTTTTATCATTTAACTTTTAAATTGACTTTTAAAATTTTACCTACTACAAATTACAATTACTATATCTTTTTGTATTCTATTTCTTTTATTGTCTTTTATTTTGAATTTGTATATAATATTTCATTTCTTTGAGGATACAAATTATAATATTTCCAATTTTATTTTATTACCTGATATATATGTCTCTTTCACCCAAAGTTCTCTGCTTTTCTTTGTGGCTTACTTTACTATGAGTTCCATTGAGCCCAAATAGTTCTAAAATCTTACAGGGCTGATCCAGGCCATCCAAAGTCCATATTGTACTGCTTCTCTCCTTATGCCATGCCTTTTGTTCCCTTCCCTTTCATAGCAAGAGCATTTCTTAATAAAACCCTGTACAACTAACTCCATCTTATTGCTGTTTCTCTGGAAATCTACCCTGTGATAGTTCTGAGAGAGATAAGTTTAGCATAAGAGAAAGAACACATATTTTTCTCTTCTGGTTTGGCCTCTTCCATTGGATTTGGACTCCTCTAGAGAAGAATATTGAAAGGTCAAAATGAATATTTACATGAAGTATCTAGTAAGATCTACTAAAATGGAGAATAAGATTAAAGGTTAATCTGCTTATGGAATGCTTCAGAAGGATTTTAATAAAATTCTCAATTAAAAATTAAAAACATAAATGTGATGCATGCCTGGAATCCTGGCATTTGGGAGAGGCTGAGGCAGAAGCACCACAAGTTTAAGTCCCACCTGGGCAACTTAGCAAGACTTTGTCTTGAAATAAAAAATAAAAAGGTACTGTTAATATAGCTCAGTGGCAGAGTACCTGTGGATTTGATCCCCATTACCACACACACACACACACACACACACCCAACAAAAACAAACAAAAAGCAAGATGTCTGCTCATAATGCCTAGAATTGCACTTTTTGTGATATATCTTTTTTTGTGTGTATTTCAAAATGATTTCATTTAAATTAATCTAAATACTTTATTTTCAGGTGTACAAATTTTATTCTGAAAGGTTGGTACTGTCTTACTTTTTATTTTTACCCAAGATCTACATTGTGTTTCATATATTATAAATCTCAAAAATAAGTTGGCAAAATAAAGGAACAGATCTTGCACAACTGGCAAAAGTAAAATGATATTAAAAATTTACTGATTTGATTAAATTGGTGAAAAATATGAAGCAAGAAAAAAGTAAAACAAGCAAGAGACCATGTTTTATAGCCTGTTTGGATAAATGTAGGATTTGCCACTTATCTATTCTATTCCAAAGAAGGTAAGAAGAGGCCACGGTAAAAAATTTGTATGAAAAAATGACCTGAACTTTTCCAGGTCAGCATCAGAAATAGCAAAAAGAACAAAAACAATAGCACAAAACAGATGCTTATCCTGAGAGAAAGACTTTATAGGAATAAAAATAGATTGAACATTATTAGTCTGTGGTAAACTACAGTACTTGGTTAGGAGAAGCTGACGTAGGTTTATGTGTAAATTCTAGGCTGTGTGCTTGATTTTTAGTAGTTTGAATAGTTGACCAATAAATATTTCTATAGGAGATATTTTAAAACTTTGTCATTATAGTGATAAACAAAATTGTAACAAATATTTTAAAATTTTCTTTTACATTTCAATTTTATGAAGTTTTCAAAGTTGTTTACTCATTAATTACCAAAGACCACAGAGGAATGAATACATTTTTAATGATACCAGTACAATGTAAATATTTGTAAGAAAATAAAGCCTTTTTGCTATTTATGAAAAACCATCAGCCAACATCATATTGAATGGCCAAAAACTGAAAACCTTCATGTTAAAATCAGGAACAAGACAAGGATGCCCACTATCACCACTTCTCTTCAATATAGTTCTGGAAACATTAGCCACAGCAATTAGACAAGAGAAAGAAATTAAAGCAATAAAGATAGGAAAGGAAGAAGTTAAACTATCATTATTTGCTGATGATATGATACTCTACATTGAAGATCCAAAAAACTCCACCAAAAAACTTCTAGACTTAATTGACAGATTCAGTAAAGTACCTGGATACAAGGTGAATACCCAAAAATCAATAACCTTTCTATACACAAATAACAGACAGACAGAAAGAGAAATAAGGGAAAAAATTCCTTTTACAATAGCATCCAAAAAAATGAAGTATCTAGGAATCAATCTAACAAAAGAAACAAAAGATCTCTACACTGAAAACTACAGCACTCTGAAAAAAGAAATCGAAGAGGATATAAAAAAATGGAAAGATATCCCCTGCTCCTGGGTAGGAAGAATCAACATAGTGAAAATGGCCATACTACCAAAACTGCTATATACATTCAATGCAATGCCAATTGAAATTCCAACACTATATTTCACAGAACTAGAAAAAAGAATCCAAAAATTCATTTGGAACCACAAGAGACCTAGAATAGCAAAAGCCATTATAGGCAACAGTCACATGGCACCAGGTGTAACAATTCCCAATTTGAAACTATACTACAAAGCCACTGTGATAAAATCAGCATGGTACTGGCAAAGAAATAGGCCTGAGGATCAATGGAACAGACTGGAAGACACAAAAACAAATGCAGATGTACTCAGCTACCTCATCTTCGACAAAGGAGCTCACCATCCTCAGTGGAGGAAAGATAGCCTCTTTAATAAATGGTGTTGGAAAAACTGGATATCAACCTGTCACAGATTAAAATTAGACCCTTATCTTTCGCCATGCACTAAATTAAAATCCAAATGGATTAAAGATCTAAATATTAAAACAGAAACATTAAACTTGCTGGAAAGTAAGTTAGGCAGAACTCTGGAAGACATTGGTATAGGAAAAGACTTTATGAACAAATCCTCAGTAGCACGGGAACTAGCAGAAAGAATCAACAACTGGGATCTCATCTTACTAAAAAGCTTCTGTACTTCAAAAGAAACCATTAGCAGAACTAAGAGACAATCTACAATGTGGGAAAAAAATTTTACCAGCTGTACCTCAGACAAAGGAGTGTTATCAAGGATATATAAAGAACTCAAAACAATCAGTCCCCCCAAATATAAAGACCGGATTCAAAAATGGGCATCCGAAATGAACAGACATTTCTCAGACAAAGAAGTAAAAGCAGCAATAAAATATATGAAAAAATGTTCCACATCACTGGTCATTCGAGAGATGCAGATGAAAACAACACTGAGATTCCACCTCACCCCACAAAGAATGGCTGCTATCAAGAAAACACACAATAACAAATGTTGGCGGGGTTGTGGAGAGAAAGGAACCCTCCTATATTGTTGGTGGGAGTGCAGACTAGTGCAACCACTATGGAAATCAATATGGAGATACCTCAAAGAGCTTGGACTGGAGGTTCCATTTGACCCAGCCATCCCTCTGCTGGGTATCTTTCCAAAAGAACTAAAAGAATCATATCACAGAGAAGTATGTGCACCCATGTTTATAGCGGCACAGTTTGTAATAGCTAAATCTTGGAAACAGCCTATTTGCCCATCCATTGGAAACTGGATAAAGAAGTTGTGGTTTTTCTATAAAATGGAATATTACTCAGCCATAAAGAGCGAGAGAATAGATTCATTCATAGGAAAATGGATACATATTGAAGATATACTCCTAAGTGAAATAAATAAGTCCCACATGTGTAAATACCAAATAGTTTCCCTGGTGTGAATATTCTGCAACAATGCATAAGATTCTAATAAGATTACTGACATTTAGAAATTTGAAGAAAGGAGCTAAAGGTGTAGGGAAGGTGTGATGTGTAGGGGAAGAACAAAAAGGGAAAAGAAAAAAATGTGAGAGAATGAAAAGATGAAAATAAAGTGTTTGTAGATGGGGAGGGGAGGAGGGGGTGAAGGGAGGGCAGAGGTAAGGGGAAAAAATGAGAATCAAGACTTGCCATGTAGAGGTACATGATCCCAACAATGAATGTAACTATAATGTATCCCTAAAATGTACCAATAAACACAATAAAATTTTTAAAAAAATACAGCCTTTTCTATTTTGATTTGTGAGAATAGATACAATTAAGAATATGTGTATTAAGCATACGCAAATGAAATATGTTGGAATGTAGCTATAATATTGTATATTAAAGTTATTTGTATCATAGAAAACCTCTTTTCCTGTACCTTTTATCACTGCTGGTGTTACATAAGACTTAATCAATGTCATTTGAAGGAATGAAAAAGCCTAATGCACTAATAGATTTACAATCTTTTACAAATAAATTGAAAAATTATTTTTTAACAATTTCTTTAAATAAATACATCAACGCAAACTTCATTGTTGATGCAAATAATTGAGGATGATTATTAACTTTAATTTTGTTTTGCTTTGTGTTTTTCAGACAGGGTCTCACTATGTAGTACAAGCTGGCCTTGAACTTATGATGATTCTCCTGCCTTAGCTTCCTGGATGCTGAGATTGCAGGTGTACACCATCATGCCCAGCAATTTGGAAGTCATAAAGACTCTACCACATCAAGTATTTTGGAATGAGGTCTTCAATTTGCTCTGATGCAAGAACAGTTTAATAGTATAAATTTTTTGCCCTGCACATAATCCTAATGCAGCACCATCAAGATAAGTTAAAAATACATTGTTTTCATATTATAGCCTTTATATTCTGTTTCCTCAATGTTTCATTAGTACCTCTATGTCTCAATATTTGAAATTATGGGGTGAGATAGGCTCGTTGATAAAGCAGACCTATCCCAACCAGCAATGTCAACTACAAGTCATTTTTCCTGGGCTGGAGATGGAAAGGAATTGAAGACTAATCCTAGCCTAAGAAGAAAATCTTAATGTCAGACTTCTAGCATCTAGAACAATGAAATTATCATTTTCTAGTGTTTTAAGACAACCTTAGTGGTGTTTTATTATGGTAGTTCAGAAAAGAATACATTTGGTTTTCTTATAGTATGACTACTGGGCTCCAAGAAGAAATGTACCAAGAGAACAAAGAAGTGTATGGCATTTTGAAGGCCCGGTTTTGAAAAGCAAATGGCATCACTTCTCTCTCATTTCCCTCTTTGAGGCAGTCACAATGTTCTAATGGAAATAAACCCCTTGTTGGGAAAAGTGTCCTCATCACACTGTAAGAATAGCTTATGGAATGAGACATACTACATTGGCCATCTTTATGGTTTAAATTTATGAAGAATTCAGAAAGATACAGGACAAGGGTAAGGGTACAATAAGGGCTGGGTTTGGAAAGAGAATATTAGTACCACTTAACTCATTTCTTTTTTGTAAAATTTTGTTTTCCCTGAATAAATGTGACTGTTGTGAAACAAAAACTAAACCAACGAGTCAAAGTGAGTTTGATTCTTCAATATCTAAGGTACTCAGATGTTCTCTATTTCCTATACCCCCAATAAGTATATGAGTGAATTTAATATATTTAAGTCATAAAGACTCCAAAACATCATCATTACATTAGCATCACCAAATTTACTTGAACACTTATTATGTGCCACTCATGCTAAGATACACATAAAGATTACCACATTCAACTCCTACTAAAATCTTATAAAAGATAGACTTATTATCCGTGTGACAGGTAAGAAAATGAAGTACACGGCTAAGCCACTTGCTCATGTCCTGTAATAATGTGCATAATCTGACCTCAGGCTTTCTACTATGAAACCCATACTCTTAATTATCATATAAGCAATCACAAAAGGTTACCCAAAGGTTGTTTTTAATTGTTCAACCCGTGCACTATAAAACAGCATAGCATTATTAAAAAATAATTTCAAGTATTTAAAAATCAGGGGAAGTTTTATAAAAACAAATTTTAATTTCTCTTGAAAAGCTTAAAAACTTGAAAATAATTAGTTCTTCTTATGCCACCTTCCATCCCCTTCTGAACACTTGAAAATAGAATTTTGCATCACAAAACATTTTTTGTCATCATACTTCATTTTTCCTTACTAAATTTCCAGGAAAAATATATCACTATTGTAAATTATAATATAAACTGATGTGAACAATTTTTTCACTCTGTCACTTTAGCTTTTACAATGAAAACATTAAAAAAAAACAGAGAGAGAGAAATGACCAAAAAGGCTTGGAAACCACACTTTACAAATGTATTGTTAGTCATATATAGAGAGGGGGTTGGGAAAAAACAAAATAACAATAAATGAGCTCAATTCATTAGACTTTTTAGAGAGAATTGTACATAGTACACAGATAATTTGAGGTATGAATTCTTTTTTTAAAAAATTATTTGTTTTATTGGGTAAGAAGTATAGGTATGAACTTCATAGAAATATAATAGAATAATATTTAATATAATTCATTCCAAGCAACTGTATGTTCCTCTTTCATTAACTATGAACTTGATATTTTTGTTTTAAATTATCTTCACCTCTGTTTTATAATTTTATAAATTGGTTTATAATTTTGTAAATTGGTTAGTGAACCAAAATCAAACTCAGGGCACTCAGAGAACAAAACCAGTCAATCTTGTTTAAGGAGGTAACAACAAAGGCAGCAGCTGCATTTCATAAGAGAAAGAAAGTAAATGCTTATGTATTATCAGATTAGTATGATAATTCTGGAGAAATGAGTAATATACTGGTATTACATTGATATAATTTGATACTCCATTTGGAAGATAAAGATAAAATAACATATGAAATAGAAAACTGAAATAAAAATCCAAAAATTTATGTTGGGGAAGAAATTAGGAATTTTAAAACTATAATTTCATATAGAAATATCTATCTAGGGAAGGGTGGAGGGGCTGAAGGGAGAGCTAGGGAATGGGGAAATATAAGAACCTGATGAGTCATGAACAAGATCCCAAAGATGAATGGAACTGTATTGTATACCTAAAATGTACCAATAAATTTAATAAAGATAAAAAGGAATATGTGAAACTTGTTCCTCATAAAACTAGAAAGCAAACATAGAAAAATAAAAAAAGCCTTTTGGCTGTGTCATACTGATGGGCAAGTCAGGGTATTCTAAATAAATGCCCTGAACATCTAAATAAATCTGAACAAAGCTAAATGGAATTAGTCCAGGTTAGTACATTTGGAAATAACAGTAAAGAGATTATTGATTTATTCATCTTTGAAAGGCAAATCTGTATTGACTAGCCATATGTGTAGGTGAAGTAATGAAATCTGAGGGGCATTCAGATTCTTCTGATCAAAATATTTATCCATCTCTATAGCAATGATGTATTCCATGGTTAGGATATCAAATGTGGAGGGAGTGTGGAAGGCAGGGAGGAAGTGAAAATAGAGGGAAGAAAGGAAAGAAAGCAAGGACTGAAGGAAGGAAGGGTTCAAGAGAGGGAGGGTGGAGGGAAACAAGGGGAAAGGAAGAAAAGGGACTGGAAAAGAAAGGAAAACAAGGCAAAAGTCAAACATTAGGATTAATGTTTTGAAAGTCCAGCTATTAAAAATGTAAATAAGTTATCTGGAAGGAGTAATTTGCTATCTGTGTCTTAGTTACTTTTCTCATTGCTGACACAAAATACCCAATGCAAAAAGTTAAAGGAAGAAAGGTTTATTTCAGCTCACAGTTGGTAGAGGTTTCAATTCATAGTTGGCTGCCTCCAAGGTACCATGGCATGGCAGAAGAGAAACAGTGGCAGGCAGAAGGTAGCAACGCAGCAAGGCAGCAAGCAGCAAAGTAGTGAAGAAACAAGTGATTACAACAGCAGCCTTCTTTCTGTCCCTTATATTTTATTCAGGCTATCCACTCTTATTCATACCCAGGGTGGGACACCCTTATCCTAAGAATATGAGCATAGTATGTAGTATGAGAAATGTTAAAAAGTAAAAAGAATTACATAAGCAATTCCCGTTTCTTAGAAATGTGTGTGTGTGTATATATACATATATATATACACACACACATATATATATACACACACACATATATATACATATATATATGTATATATGTATAGGCTATAACTGATAGAGTCAAAATAGACATGCTTCCAAAATTGATACACAGATTTACTACAATTCCAATCAAAATCCTAAGTTTTCTTCACAAAGAATGGAGAAAACAATCCTAAAATTTATATAGAACCAGAATAGCAAAAGCAATCTTGGTTAACAAGAACAAAGTGGGAGGCTTCAAATCCCAGAATTGAAATTATATTACAAAGCTCTGTAATTTAAAAATTCCAGACTTGAAGTTATATTAAAAAGGTCTGTAATTAAAAAAAAAAAAGCCAGGGATTTAGCTTGGTTCCACCGCCTGCCTCGCAAGCACAAGGGACCAAGCTCAATCTCCGGTACCAAAATAAACACAAAAAACCAGCATGATACTGGCAAACAAATAGACATGAAGATCAATGTAACATAAGAGAGGCTACATCAACAACCCCAAGCACATTTAACTATCTTTGACACGAGAACCAAAAACATACACTGGAGAAAATATATTAGCTTCTTTAATAAATGGTGCTGGGGAAACCAGCTATCCACATGCAGCAGATTGAGTCTAGACCCATATCTCTCACCATGTACTAAACTAAAATCAAAATGTATTGAAGAGATAAATGTTAAAACAGAAACAATTAATCTAAACTCTAAGATAAAATAGGTAGCTATAGGTATAGACAAGGACTTTCTGAACAGAAACCCAGTGCACAGGAAATAGTACCAAAGATCAACAAATGGGATTGTATCAAATTAACAAGCTTCTACACAGCAAAAGGGATGACCAACAAAGTGAAAAGACAACCTAAAAAGTAGAAAAAAAAAATTTGGCCAGCTATACCTCAGATAGAGGTGTATTAGTATCTAGAATATATAAAGAGCTAAAAAATAATTAGTTCCCAAAATAAAACACCCACTCAAAAAGTGGGCAAGTGAAATGAATGCACATTTCTCAGAAAAAGTATAAGTTGCCAATAAATAGATGAAAAATGCTCAATCTTGCTGGCCACTAGAGAAGTGCAAATTAAAACAATACTTGGATTTCATCTTAACCCAGAAAGAATATCCATCATCAAGAAATCAAATAACAAGTGCTGGGAAGATTGCAGGCAAAAAAGATCACTTCTACACACTGCTGGTGGGAATGTAAACTACTACAACCACTACGGAAATCAGTATGAAGATTCCCAAATAAACTGAAACTAGAAATTCCATTCGAAACAGCTACTCCCGTTTCAGGTGTCTTCCTGGAAGATATAATATTAAAGACATTATATTACTGTGATACATGCATTCCCATGTTTATAGCAGAATAATAAATTTTAGCTAAGTCTTGGAAGTGGCCTATATATCCACTGACGATGAATAGATAAAGAAAATGTAGTATTTACAGAAAATGGAGTACTATGGTGTCATAAATAAAGATGACACTTAAGCCAATAGTTAGGTGACATAAATCAAGCACCAAGCTTATCACATGGTTTCTCTGATATGAGAAACCCAAAGTATAAATAAAGAGCAAAATAAAAGATAATAGAATGCCAGGGATTCAGCTCAGTGGTTCCAGAGCCTGTCTCACAAGTGCAAAGACCCGAGTTCAATCCCTGGTACCAAAAAATAAATAAAGAAAAAAGAAAATACGGAGTAAGGAGATAGATTTTTCTCAAATGGAAAGAGGATCAAGAGTTGGAAGGAAGCTGGGCATGGTGGCGCACGCCTATAATCCTAGCACTCAGGAGGCTGAGGCAGGAGGATCGCTGTGAGTTCGAGCAGCCTGGACTTCAAGAGTTGGAAGGAAGCTGGGCATGGTGGCGCACGCCTATAATCCTAGCACTCAGGAGGCTGAGGCAGGAGGATCGCTGTGAGTTCGAGACCAGCCTGGACTACATAGTGATCTCCAGGTCAGTCTCAGCTACATAGTGAGACCCTGTCTCAAACAAACAAACAAAAAAGAGTTGGAAGGAAGGGGGAAAGAGAACGAAAAAAATTAAGATGTGTTATGCACATATACTCAACACAAGGAATGTCAACATTACATATTGCAAACACGTATCCCCCTCAAAAAAGAAAAGAAAGGTATCAAGAGATGGATGGAGGGGAAAGAAGGGAGGAAAAGGGGTGAAAATAAATTAAGATGTACCAATTCTCCAAAAGGCATGTAAACATACTACAAACTAACTAAATAAATAAATGAAAATGGTATAGCGTATTTATGGTACGTGTAGTATAATTGAGTAACAGTAAGCTCAATGAAGTTTTTTCTTCTATTTAAATAACTTCATATTTAAATATGTAGCCACTACTCAGAGGCAAATACTAACTTTTGAGATAATCTAATGCATTATTCTCTTCCTGACGCAACACAAACTGAGAAGATAACATTTTTTGAGATCTGGAAATAATGCAGCTTAAATTTAATAATTGTGTATATATCTAGTACTTATATCTGAGCATTATAGTTTGTCAGACTTAAATGATCAGTTCATGCAGGAATATATTTGCTTCTTCATGCATCATTCAACAAATACAAAAATATATCAGGCATTGTGCTAACACTGTTATGAGTGAAGTCAGAAATGTTCTGCTTTCATAGGTCTTACGGTAGTTCTAGAGGAAAAAAGTTAAACAAAAATTATAATGAATGCTTGACAAGATTTAAATATAGTTTCTCTCACTTTAATTTTATCAGAATCTCCACGTTCCAAATGAAAGTATTTGATCTCCATGCAGAATTTCCAAAGAAGGTGGCCTAAAAACCAGTCCTGTGACCTTTGGCTCTTCACTTCCTTCAAGTATCTCTAAGTGACTCAGGGATGAGAATTTAGAGAATCAGGACACAGATGTTCCCAGGAGAGATGTTGAGGGCTTACACACTTTTCCCCTAGTTCCCACCAGAGGAGGGGATTGGCTTCCCTTTCATTCTACTAAGTCAGTTGAGAAAGGCTTTACTGGGAGACTTGGTGTACGTCACCTGGAGATTGGGAAACCTGTGGAATACACAACTCACCTTTGAAGAGTGCAAAGGTGAAAGGGTTGGACTAGATGGGCCTGAGATAGTGAAGCCGTGGAATTTGACTGAGTTGGGAAAGACCTCTATTTCTACCATCCAGATATCCAGTAACCCTTCATGTCTCTTACAGGCTAAGTATCTTCCTCGTGGAAGGAGCTGACCTACAGCCTTAGAAAAGAGAGCTCTTCCACAAGGTGAGGGAAATGCCACTCCTGCAAAGATGAACAGCCTTCTAGCAAAGGAACTAAGAGTGAGAGCTAAGCAGGAAGTTGAAGGGGACACTGATTAAACTTATTAAAAGAGCTGTAGTCTGAAAATCTGCAGAGGGTGGGTCTAGGAGAAACTACTGAAGTTGCTCTTAAAAAAGAGAAATAGCTGGCAATTACATGAGGACCCTCCGGAGCACCAGTCAGGTGACCACAATATCAGTCACACAAGAGTATATTTTTCCCTACTCTCCCCCTGCTTTGACCATTGAAGGATCAGAAACAGTCATTGTAAGTGTAAGAGGAAATGAATGAGGACAGAAAGACACTGACCAAGTCTTCTGCCCTACTGTGGAACCATCCATCAAATGGAAACCTAAACTGAGAATGGAGAGTTTAACATTAATATGAAGTTAGAGTTTTTATACTTAATTCAACCAGAGTATGATTACTAGACTGGACTAAACTCACTCTCCTCCCCAAATCATTACCAAGTGACTAAAAAACCTAACAGGTTTTATTGATATGAAAAGACTGGATCTATGGAGTTTCACAGGAGTGAGGACTTAAAAAATCACTCTTGATTTCACAATCACTAAAGATTGCATAGTGAACTTTAACTGGATAAAACTAGCCTCAGCACCAGTCCCAGCTGTAATCCTCACTGAATTGCAGCCATAAGAAATCAAGAGTTCTACAGGCCCAGGAATAGACAACACAAGACCAAGCAAAGCCTGCCTCCTCCCTGCACAGTTGGCCTCCAAATAATAATACAGTACCTACCATTTATTGAACTCATGTCTCAGAATCATTTAAAGACATTATGCATATGTATTCTTATTTCAGCCTCACACTAACGTATTGAAAAAGCTATTGACCTGCACTTCATAGACAAGGCCCCTACCACATCTGTCAAGAGTTTCTGAGGAGTAGAGGTTAATACCAACCTCTCATTGCTCTTTCCAACTTCTAAGCATGAGTATGAATACAATAAAATGATAAGCAAACAGCAACCAAAATATTGACTTTATATGTTTTTGTTTTTGGTACCGGGGTCGAACTTTGGACCTTGCTCTTGCAAGGCAGGCAGCGGCACCACCGAGCTATATCCCTAGCCCTATATTCACTTTCTTAAGGAGGCTTAACCCAAACTACAGGATGTTTGTAACTACCAGAAAATACACAATATCCTCCCTTAGCAATAGTTTTGTTTTCCTTGTTTTGGGTTTTTTTTTTTAACCTAGACTCCAAAGACATTTTGAGAGAACACACTGTTAACTTGTACTATAGATACAGATTCATGGCTTTTTATTATTCTTTAATTTCTAAATTAAATTTTCAGAGGTTATGTATGGGGGAAAACAGTATATAAATAGCATTTTATACTAGCTGCAGTTGCCAAAACAAACAAGACTTTCTATCACTTTCTGCCACATCAGAGCCTTATGACCAGCACTGGACTGTCTTGGGTCAGCTGGTAGACTCCATAAAGCAGTGGTGTGATGGATGGGATCTTTGTAAAAGAGCCAGTGAGCAGCAAAAGAAACTGTTGGAAAGCAGAGGAGGAAAATGGCTTATAGAAGGCAGGCACTGTGTCCCGTCTATTTACTCCATTGTCTGTAACCATCTGTCTATAAGAGACAGAACCCCATTTCTTGCTTTTAGGGTGTTTTTGGTTTTGTTTTGTTTTTTGTTTGTTTGTTTTGAGACAGGGTCTCACTATGCAATCGAGACTGACCTGGAACTCACTATATAGCCCAGGTCAGTCTCGAATCACAGCAATCCTCCTGCCTCAGCCTCCTGAGTACTGGGATTTCGGGTGCGTGCCATCATGCCCGGCTTCTTGATTTTAAAAGCAGCTTTCAAATGGTGGTGCGTACTTGTAATTCCAGCACCCTGGGAGGCTGAGACAAGAGGATCCCAGATTTGAGTCCAGCCTGGGTAATTTGAAAGACCCTGTCTCAAAATAAAAAAGTACGGTTGACGTAGTGTGAAACCGCTGGGCTCACTCCCAAGAATCACAACAAACAAAACAGTACCTTTCAAACATGTTTGCCCACTCGAATCACTTAATCACTTATAAAAGTTTAAAAAATTACAACCCAACTACACTCCCGGCCTTATAAATTGAAGGCCAATTAAATCAGATTCTCTTTTTAAAGTTGTCCAGGAAATTCCAAAATGCAGTCTAGGCTCAGAACCATTTTACATGCTTGGTAATCCCTTGTGATCCAACTGGTAGAAACTAGCATTTTTGATTGGCTATTTATGCTAAGTAATTTAATCTTTATCACAGCTCCATGAGGCAGGTATGCTAATCATAACATTTTACAGGTGAAAAAAGGAGCTTGGCAAGGCTGAAACAGATCTAGGATTACAATTTAGCATTGTCTTCTAACTACCATACATCATATTGCTCTAGTAGTTGGTGATACCAGCAATCACTCCAATCAGATAATTTATCCTGCTTTTCTAGAGAGGACTAAATAAGGGTTGTAGACAATACAAGAGTTCATTGCAATAATCCATTCTTAAGGAGAGTGAAAATTCCTTCCATGGAAGTTGAGGAGAAAAAGCAACTTTCTCAGAACTTTCTCAGAACTCAGAACTTATACAGATTTATAAAATGTGTAGAGTAATAAATCACGAGATTAGACTTGTGAAGCAGTTGAGAGCAGATAGCATAATTTTTTTATAGAACCAGCTTTTTTTTGAAAGGGCATCTTTGGTATTTCCAGATTGGGAATAGAAAACCAGACAGCATGTCTATGAAAATAAGGCTAAGGATTTTGAGGGGAAGCACTATGGGAGATACAGAAGCAAGATAATCAAAGATGTTTGTGTATATATGATAGTAAGATAAACGTAAGTAAAGAAAAATGAGAACAGAAGCCTGGTAGCCTGAGAGGGACTGAAAAGTTGCAGGACAGGTAAATAAAGTTCACACCCTGAGATACAACCCAAGTCAGTAGAGAAAAGGTGAAGGATGCATGACTCAGTAACACAGATATTTTAAATATATGAAGACAAAAAAAGAAGTAAGATTCTCTCTCCTTATTGTACATTTCTAAAGCTCTGCAAAGGCAGAAGAAATAATACAAATTGAATTGTGCTAAGTTTACTGAAAATGTATGCATATTTGTATGTCAAGTAATGTATTAATTTTGCCAATAACAGTAACTATTATAGAACAAATAATCATTTTGATTCGGTTTACAAGTTACGATTTTCACAAACTTTTGCAAGAGGACACCAGCATTTACCTATAATGTGATCCTAAGAAAAAACACATTTCATTGTCAAAACATCTGATGAACAAAAATAATTCATATAAGTAGATGTGATCCCTTGTTTTATTCTGGTTTTCAAAGTATAAGTTGTTATTCTGTGAAAAGAGCGGGAAAAGGAAGACAGGATTCCACCCACGTGTGCCAGGAGAGTCACATCTAGCCTGTGAACTAATCCATTAGTTGAAAACGTCAGTAAGCGCTGAATTGGCTAAATTGGGCTAATTCAACAAGTTTTTATTTTAGATGATAGCTTACATGAGATTTAAACATTAAAATGCCCTCCTATTATATATCTTACCATCAACCGAATATGAATGGATCTACAAGTTTTAATATTGCTAAGTCTGTAATTTTGTTATCTTTCCGGAATGAAAAAATTCAAAACAGGTTTGCTGAATTATCATCTCTTCTTATTCACTAAATGAATTCATCTGAGTTATTAACTATTCTCCCTCCCTCCTAGGTGTTATTTTTTAACACATTACTCTAATACATTATGATACAGACAGTAAGCACACTTGGTGTTATCCAAATAAATTATAGAATTATTCTGCCTTTTTTATACCAACTTTTAAATAAGCCTATTGCAAAAAAAAAGAAAAAAAAAGACTCATTTTATCCATATTATCCATATCGTTTCATTAGAAACCATAAATTAAGGTCTTAAAACATATTCTTTCAGCTGTCATAACATATGCTAAAAGAGTATCTGGAACTGTTTTACTTTGGGGGTTGCTTTCAAAGATTAAATGGAGATTAAGATGATTTACCTTTCCACTGACTTTAGGTGTGATCAATCAAAATAATTGAGTGATTTTATATGGTTTAGCCTTAGAAAAACTGTTTTTACACTGAACAATACAGCCCTATGTATTATTTCAGACAAGTCTCTGCAAGAGAGGTGACCTCAAACACTGCATTGGGCTAAAAACACTAATTACAACACATATTCATCAGTAGGAATTATAGTGCTAGCTTTCCAAATTTAAAGGTATTACTGGTTAAGGCTATATAATCCAAAAATTCAATTCTGCCTTCCAGTTTAGTCTACTTTACAGGCACTTATGTAGGTAACTCTGGGGGTAAAAGGCAGGGAACAGGTATTTAAAATAACTTCCTAATACAAACATGTCAGACTGCCAACAATTCTTAAATCCCATTGTTAAATGTTGTTTGTTCACTTAGCTTTTCTCCTACTTACCTGCCACAGAAGGTGCTCTAAATCAATGAAACTTCAAGAGTTAATAGGTAGAAATAGGTAGATATCTACCAGACCCAAGGGTTCACGCACACCTTTAATTCCAGCTACTGGAAGAGGCTGAGGGAGGTGTTCATAAATTTGAGGTCATATTAAACAACTTAGCAGGGCCCTATCTCAAAATAAATTTCTGTAAAAAGGGCTGTGGATGTATTTTGGCACTTGTATGTTCAATCCCCAGTATTGTTTTAAAAAGCAGGGGGGTTAGACATCTAAGTAATCAATCATTTTACAGGCACCTGGGTACAAAGTAATGCTGACTGTTACAAGTCAGAAGCTGACTTATTTCTTTACTATAAAACACAAACATCCATGACCATTAAATGAGTTTTTATAGGAAACTAGCCATGTTAAGTATAGAAATCAAAAAACTACTTTGAAAACTAGTTTTAATATTCTGAAACATTATTTTCTCATTAGGATCTTGTGTACTATTATAGTTTTTCACACCAGAGAAACTATTCAGTATTTATACACGTATGACTTATTTATTTCACTTAAGAGTCTATCCTCAATATGTATCTAAGGGGATGAAGGGAGGGCAGGGACAAGGGGAAAAATGAGAACCAAGACCTATCATGTAAAGGTACAGGATCCCAGTAATGAATGTAACTGTATTGTGTACCTAGATTGTACCAATAAACTCAACAAAAAGAAAAAAATTCTGATACATTAAAAAGACAACAACAACAAAAAAAACCTCTCTCATTTTCTAATGGGGTAAACAGTTGCCACATTTTCTGGAAGATAAAACAAATCCAAACAAACACAAGACATAAAGATAGGCTTGCAGAGTACTAATGCATTTTCCATGAAGAACCACAAAGATCTCCCATTATTTTAATTCACTGAGATTTAAATCAATTCAGACACTATACACAAATTTTTGAGTTTCTTCTCATTTTTATTTTGTAAAAAAGACAGATTTAGGATATGGTAAGAAATTACTGTTACATTTTTTTAATCTGTCAAATGCTACAGTATGGAATAAATAAATAAGATTTTTAAAACTTCAATGTTTATAGACATTTATAAAAAATGACTGAATTAGAAGACACTATATAATGCTGATAAACCAGGGAAGGGATTTAGGCAAGGAAAGGCACATCATTTCACCACAAGAAATAAAGACTATAGTTGGAGGTTAATGGACAGCCACAGCTTTAGATCTTGTGGTAGTATTCCCAGCTCTGGAGGGTCATTACAGTAGATACTTAATTCCAATAAACAAAAAACTGTTGGGGAATTTTACTTTGTAATCCTAATGTTAAAAAGAAAGCACTTTTAATAAACCTGGTACATAGGGAGCAAAAATTCAAAATGGTTTGGTGGGACTGAAAGTCCTAATGAGATTATAAAAACTAGTAAAATAAGGGGCCAGGGATTTAGCTCAGTGGTTCGGTGGCCTGCCTTGCAAGCGCAAGAACCCGAGTTCAATCCCCAGTACCAAAAAAAAAAAAAAAAAAAAAACAGTAAAATAAATTAAGATTAACTCACTTATCTGGCTGAACTGGAACTTTTGTAATTACAAAATTAAAATTCCAAGTAAACATTACAATTTTTTTTAACTTTTCTTGTAGAGAGACATACACTCTAGATATAAACAGCTGCCATACTTCACCTTAGATGAAGGTATGTGCCAAAGTTTAGGGAAAAATCATAATTTCCCAATTTTATGGAGCTTTAAATCTTTGAAAGCAGCACTAATACCACTGGCTGACTAACTACAGAAGAAAAGTATGTTTTGACATTCATAAGAAGTTACCCAAAAAGATCAAAGTTTCTAGTTCAACAGATGGAGATAGTTTACTTATACCAGAAAGTCTAAAACAAACATCAGCAAAATCTGTTCTGGGTCAATTTTGCACTTTCAATTTTCTTTCACAAATTTGTATCAACTCTCTACCCACTTCTTTTTGTCTAGACGTTGATGCTGACTGGTTTGTTTGAAAGATGAAATTACTCAGAGTAAACCACATAAATTCTGGTGTTTAAAAGTGTGCATTTAGTAGGGTACATAAATAAAATGGATTTTTCAGGATAAATGATATGTTCACAAAAAAATTAAATTAAAAACAATTGTGAGCCAAGGGGAATTATGAATATTAAAAAATATTAAAAATAGCAATGGTAAAACAGGCAGTTTCCCATTCATGCCACACGATATGCTTTCATTAAGGTGTACTCTTTCCGATTGGTGTGAGCAGCCCAGATAAAGAGAGCTGAAGCCATGAACTGTAAGGGAGCTGAGACACAAGCCAGGCAGAAGGACCATCCAAATTCACCGTATACATTCTCAGGCAGTTCTAGTTTCTGGTGGAGTAGTTCAATTCCAGCAACATAACAACTTACTGAGCCCAGTGTACACAGACCTTGAGAGAAAATTTAGAAAACAAAACATGGCTCAATAAAAGCACAGTAGAGGAGCAGGGATTTAGCTCAGTGGTTCCACCACCTGCCTTGCAAGAGCAAGGACCTGAGTTTGATCCCCAGTACCAAAAAATTAAATTAAAAAATTAAAAATAAAAGCATAGTAGAGAGCTTTTCAGGCAACATAACATCACAGTAATATGTGAATCTATCAAATTTAACTCTGTGGTCCCTAAAGAGACAGGCAAAAGTTAAAAGTTAAATATGATACAAGACTCACCAGCAAGGAGATGGAGAATGCCAGTGGCAATGGTGGGATATAAACTTCGGCAGATACAAGCACAAAGTCCAATTAAAGCCCCAAAGCACATCAAACCCAGACTAACAAAAGGTAAAAGGAACTGGCAACGCCAAAGATCTGTTTTTAAAAGAAAAAGAAAGAACAGACATGTTACCATGATTTCAGACCATTTTCTACACTGGGAATTTTTTTCGTACTGTAATTAAATCTTCTCTCAAAAAATAAGAAATCAAGGGTTCTTTTCTAAATTAGACTACTCAAAAACGATGCTCTGCCCTGAAGAAAAGCAAAAATCCCCTAACAGGAAACAATTACCAAAGCCTTGCATTGTGCAGTATACTGCTTGTCTTACACATACATGCTTTGCAAATTAATCCTACCAACAACTTTTACTATTGAGTACTATTTTCTTTTATAATTAAAGAAACTGAAACTAGAAATAATATATACAAAGAAAATAAGTGGATGAGTGAGGACCTGAGAAAACAGTTTACCACAACATATAAACATTATCTTAGACCTTTCAGAATTTAAAGGGAGTAAAAACAAGAATTGGTGATTATAAATGACCTTTCTTGCTCTTGAAAAAAAATGCATACAGCACAATGCAGTAAATCTGAAATATACCCAGTGCTTAACAGAAGTTCTAATTATCAAAAATTCTCTTATCAACACAGGAGGAAAGTTGATGGCCTCACAAAGCATTTCACTGCATTTTCAGATAATTTTAATTATTAGTAATCAATTAGTATCAAATTTAATCAAATTCTACCTTTTGGTGATGGTACTACTTTCTCGTACTTCATGAAAGGTTTTTTATTTTGTTTTGTTTTTTCCTCAGTACCCTTCAAACTCTAATAATAACTTTTTCCTATCATATTCATTGCAAAATTAAATACCTGTAGTTATTCAATTTAAAAAATATATATGGTTATTCTTCCAGGAAAGCTCCAGTAAGTCTCTATGGCCCTAAAAACTGAGGATTAAATCTGATAACAGTGGTAGCCTGACTGACCATCAAGGAGAAAACTGTAATTAAAAAACTTTTTTGACATTATCATTTCATTTTTGAGACTGACTATCATCTAAGTTTGGATGATTGGTCCTGATACTCAGTAACCCACTCAGAGCTTGCAATTTTCTTCACATACACCTATCTGAACCTCACCAATGGAAGTGTTTAACTTAAGTACAGGAATTTATTATTTAACCTTATTAAATTCCCTCTTAATTGGGCCGGCCCATCAATAACATCTTTTGGAGGTCTGGATTCCATCAGTAAATGTATTAAATGCCTCCCTCAATTTAAAACTATCTAAAAGCTGGTAAGTGCATTTCTACCTTCTAAAATATAGTATCAATACTAATAGACTTCATTGGAATACCTAAACAGAATAAATTAACACTATCTACTAATACATCATGTTACAAAATTAGAATACGAGTAACCACAAATAAAATTATTTCCTTTTCGCTCCAATTGTCCAACTGAGATCAAAGTACTCACAGGTCCGAAGTAGATCAATTCCACTATTGTGGTTTCCAGGATCAACAAATTTCTCCATGAACTGCTCATTTAGTGTGAAACTCATGCATTTTGTGACAACATCAAATGACTCTGGAACAAGAACAATGATTGCTTATTGTTCTCATAAACATTTCACAATACTCTTTCAGTAATTATACTCCCCCGCAACAAAAAAAAATGGAGATGTTCAAAGAATAAGCAATCTCACTGGCCTTAACTGACACACAGGTCTCTCTCATGTCTGATGCATGCCACTGGTTCTCAGGGGAGGACTGAAGATACAGGCACCAGGAAGGGGAAAAAAAAAAGTAGGAGCAACAAAATAGGTGGCAGAATAGATATGTAAGAAGACTGGGGAGGAGGAGGAGGGGATGAAGATTGAAATAAAAACTTTGACCTTTTCCCCTAAACCTGTTTTTCCAGCTATGGTTCCCATTTCAGAGGGCAGTTCCATCCTTCCAATTCCTCAGACCAGGAACTTTAGAGCAACTCCTGCCCACATACATTCCACCAAGAAATCCTAAGGTTCTTCCATCAAAATAATCAGGATCTGGGGCCAGGGCTTTAGCTCAGCGGTGCTGCCACCTGCCTTGCAGGCACAGGTCCTGAGTTCAATCCCCAGTACCAAAAAAAAAAAAAAAAAAAAAAAAAAAAAAATCAGGAGGGGGTGAAGGGAGGGAAGGGGTATGGGGAGAAAATGAGAACCAAGAACTGTCATGTAGAGGTACAAGATACCAATGATGAATGTAACTGTACTGTATACCTAAAATGTACCAATAAACTCAATGAGGAAAAAAAATCAGGATCCAGCTGCTGCTGCTTGGTGCTAAAACACTGATCTGATTTACTGTATAATCACTTCTCAGCTGAATCACTACCCTTGCCTAATGTTTATTTGTTATCACATCCAGGGTAACCACATAATGTCTCTCCACTGCTCAACACTCCTCGATGGCTCTCCACTGTAGTCACAATAAAAAGCAGAGTCCTCGTGATTCCTAAAGTCCTGCACATCTAACAACATACTGTACCGACTCTCTTCTCTCTGATGTTCCAACCTAGTAAGCTACCTTACTGATCCTTGAATATTTCAGGTATGCTCCTGCTAAAGGGCCTTAGCAGTAGCTATTTTCTTTAACCTACATGATCCTCTGACTGCCCATATGGCCAACTCCTCCACAGTCTACCCACATCAAATCTATACTCAAGTAGTGTTTTCTCAATGAGTCCTATCCTGACTATGATATTCAAAATCCCAACCTATATTCCCACCAATATTCCCTTCCCCTTGTAACTGCAAATCCCCTTTATTTATGCTCTACCTTTCAATAGCATGTCATCTTTTAACATACTATGTACTTGTGTGTTTATATTGTTGTACTTATATTTATTGCCTGTCATCCCTTATTAGAATGCTATCTCAAGAATAAATTTTTTTGTCTAAATTATGAGGCATGAAATTATTTGTTGAATGAATTATTAAACTGGTAAAATGCTAGTATCAAGCACTCCTGTTTCCTCATTAGAACTTAATGTTTTACAAGAAATTTTGACAAACTTTCCTTTCTTTGCTACTACTTCCTTTTTTCATATATGACATACTACCATTCTTTTGATGTAATGGTAACTCAAGCTTATTCTGCTAGTATTTGAACAAAATGATTCTTTACCAAGAAACCAACAGAAATAAACATAAATAAAAGTAAACTTGGGCTGGGGATTTAGTTCAGTGGTTCTGCCGCCTGCCTCGCAAGCAAACCCAAATTGGAGCCCCAGTACCAAAAAATATATAATAATAATAATAATAATAATAATAATAATAATAATAATAATTTAATTAAACTGAATTTCTTCCTTACAATGGGCACCAAGGCTACCAATTTAATAACTATTTAATAACTCCTTAAATGATTTTTCTTCTGTAATACAAATTTTTAACCTACAAACTCCACATCAAAATTGTTGCAAAACTGTTTCAGATCACAAGAGGTGATCCCAACATATGGCAAATATTTAAATAAAAATTACAATAAAATATATATTGCTATTAATCCCCCTCAAAATTCTCCCCCACCATTTATCCCACTGTTTTTGCCACTTTCTGAAACAGTTCTGGAAGTCTTCCATCCTGAGCGTGTTTAAGAAGTGTGATGAAAAGCACAGTAAATGCTGCTTCCATGTGCCATCCAACAGAAAGGCAGGCTTACAAAGACGTTACTATATGTTCTCGTCCGCCTTACTCACTAGATCTGATACCTTGAGTCTTCTGGTTCTTTTCTAAAGTAGAAATGACCATGAAGGGTAAATGTTTTGAATAGATTCAAGACTTTTAGGTAGTCAGAACAATGTAACTAAAGATACTTATGGAACAGGACTTCCTTCAGAAAGTGGCAAGAACAATGGAATACGTGTGTTCAAAAAAGGGGAATATTTTAATGACAACGTCTTTTATTATAACAAATTTTTTAAAAATTTAAACATTCATATTTTTCAAGCACATCTCGCACATAGATTTAAACGCAGTCATTCAAATTGCAAACCCTAGGCCGGGCGTGGTGGCTCACGCCTGTAATCCCAGCACTCAGGAGGCTAAGGCAGGAGGATCGCTATGAGTTTGAGACCAGCCTGGACTACATAGTGAGTTCCAGGTCAGTCTCAACTACATAGTGAGACCCTGTCTCAAAAAAACCAAAACAAACAAACAAAAAAAAACCAAATTACGAATCCTAAGATACAAGGGCATATGAGATATTTACTAAAATACTTCTAAGAAGGACATTCAATTCATATTTGTTGATTTGATTCCCATTCTTTTACCAATTAATAAATATTTAAAGTCTTCTCATGTACTGTTCAACTATTGCCTTATGACATATACAAGAATGAAAAGCATTTTAATAAGAGAATACATAAGTACAGAGATATAAATGGCTTTCCTAAGTTACTTATCCAATCAATATTAATTAATACCATGGTAATGCCCAGAAGTTAGGGAAAAGAGGTAGGAAAAGATACCTAAGAGTAAAGAGAGAATTTGAAATAGAGGAATACCTGTCCTTTCTGATGGAGTATACCAGTGTGTGTTTTTGGGCATGGTGATACACCGTCTCCACAATCCCACTGTGCCATTATATCGGAAAAGTGCATCATTATAAGTCTTTTCATCTGCCTCATCAGTATTGAACTCTTCCCAGATGCTTTTATTCAAATCACTTGAATTTTCTTGACCTGGACTTCTATATTCATACCAGAAGTCTGTGCCAATTGAGGCTGCCATGTAGATGGTAGAAATGAGACTAAGCACACAAGCAATTACAAATGCTGTAGCAAAACGATTATCCATTCTGGCATTCAGACTGCTCTGTTTAAAGTTAAAGAAAGACAGAAGGTTAGACTTCACAAACAAGATTATTTTGAAAAAATTTCTCTTGAAAACATCCTTTATCCTATCCCCCCATCCCTTGGTTCTTTAAAACAATATATAATCACTAAGGCATTAAAAAAAAGCAAACATTAAGTTTAAAATAAAACTCATTATGAAAATACTTATTAAATGCTCACATACCCAAGATGCTACGGAGACAGAGGTCTTGTGCTCTAGTCTATCACCTGCATACTAAAACAGACAACACTGAAATGGACATACACATTACAAATACAAAAAACAGACATGCCCGTGGTCAGCAGTGCACCGTGCACACATTTTTAATTACAGATTGAATTTTCACACAAGCAGTAGAGTATTATGTGTTCTAGGCATGAGTGGGGAAAAAGACAGGAAAAGCAAGCCCTGGAAATCCGCTCCTGTTTCCTCTGTCCCGAAACAAGGACAGAGCCAGGAGCCATTTGGAAGCCAGAGTTGAAGAGGTTAATGGAGAGGGAAAGGTAGTTCTAGGGGTACGAGGCAGGAAAGAGAACAATAACATACAGTAACACTAGGTGTAAATCTCTCCTAATCCATTAAAACTAAGCCAAGCATCTTCACATTGCCAAATTTTCACTACTCTTCTCATTCCTCGTACGGTACTTCTGAACCTCCTCAACTGCAATCTTGTTCTCTCCCTAAATCTTACATATATCCACAGAAACTAAATGAACCATTCTCAGAAAGACAAAACTGAATTAAGCAAAATATAAACACTCTCTAGGTGTGGTCAGGGGCTCTTTGGTAGTAGTAAATGGCCGCGGCAAAATGACTCAAAGGTGGATCACGCTGAGTCAAATATTGCCAAGTATATACCATGACTACACCAACACCTTACAAAGGTGCCCGAAAACAAGCTGGAAAACTGGGGTCCCGGAGTTTGGAAGAGGGGAAGTGACTCGGGGAAGATCGGGGTAATTATAATAACGATAACTCAAGAAGTTGGGTTTGTGTTTTGGTTTTTAAAAATTCTCCTTAATCTCGGTGCTCTCAAATGACCTTAAAAGATCCCAACATCGGGAACTGCGGCTAGGCGGCCGCCCGGCGCTGCCACCTCACTGCCTGGGCGGCGGGGGTGAAGGAGGCCGAGGCGACACCG
>NW_022900936.1:43110722-43223078 GCF_012274545.1 Fukomys damarensis
AGCCCAGCGCGCCCCCGACTGGGGTCCCCGGTACCGACCAGGCCCTCCCCAAATCGTTCGACCAAGGAAAATCCCTCATCGAGCCCGCCGCTCAAAACCGCTCAGCCTACGTAAAAGAGCCCCTCTTTAAACAGCGGAGAAGCCGACCGGCTACAAGGCCTTCCACCGGGGCCGCCAACCACACTCACTCACCGCCCATCCTCTTGCTCCACCAGCTTCACCTTCTAGTTTGGACCACAGCACCCTACTCTCCCCGCGCCTCTTCTGACGCACTTCCCTGCAGAGCCCGCCCCCTCCATAACTCCCGCGCCTCTGCCTCGGCCTCCATCACAAACCAGGCAGCGGCCTGAGGCCGAGATGGGTTGTGGGAGTTGTAGGACAGACGCAGAAAAAACTGCGGGAGATCGCACCCCGGCATGCCTGGCGCGGCACAAGGTATTGTGGGAGCTGTAGTCCCTTCCTAAGGGAGAGCGGTGGGCCAGGCAGGGGTAGGGGCTGGCATATCCTTATAGCTCAGGAATCAAGGGAGAGAGATGCAGAACGTAAGACCATCTATCTCCGGTCGACACTAGACAATGATTGTGGCCTTTCTAACTCAGTCTGACTTTTTAATCGTGTGTTCTCTATATCGCACCATCTTGCCCATATACGTAAGTAGAGTATATAAGAACAGCAGTAGAATTATTTTGAAATGGTAGTCCCCTCTTTCCATCTGTCTCACAACCTTATTCCCAATAGAACAGATAATCTGGTTTGTTTACTTAAGTTTAAACTAGGAAGGATGTGACTTGGCAGATAGTATCCTTCTGGAATACGATTACTCTGGTTTCATAAAATTTTATTGTGGCTATATGACAAGTGATACTCGTTTTTTATTATAGTAGAGTTTACATTTAAAATACATTTTAATTGATTTTTAAAATATTAAATATAAGGGATAGAAGATATATCAAAACTGAATAAAAATTGTGAATATAGTGCGAAAAAGACTGAAGTTTAGAGGACATCACTTCCAGCAGACAAGGTCTTGGACAGTATGGAACATTGCAGATGATATGTGGAAAAGAAGCAACAGAATGACTCTAGGTATTACATAGAAATTTGTGAACAGGAAGTAGGAACAGTTTCTTTTTTCTTAAATCATTTTTAAAAGTTTTCTTTAGCAGCCAGGGATTTATCCCAGTGGTGCCGCCGCCTGCCTGGCAAGCTTAAGGTCGGGAGTTCAATCTAAGACACCAGAAAAAAAAAAAAGTTTTCTTTGGTTTACAGTTCTGGTCCAAGATCATAGGGCTGCATCCGGTAATTGAATTCTCACTGATGGTACTGCTGGTGGCACAGGGCATCATATGGGGAGAGACAAGCGACATCAGGGACACACACCTTAGCAATAATGTGTAGACACGTGACTGTACCATAAAACATGGGCATCTCAACAGTTACCTGCAAAAACAGTGGACTCAAGGACTGGGGGAATTCCTGAAGTCCCTCCCTAACCTCTTATGCCTTGGAACTTAGACTCTGCACAGGAGAAAGATGGGAACCCCAAGTTGAGATCAGATTTCTACCACCGTATCAGACTGAAAGCATGATACTTACTTTTCTATCTGTAGTTCACCTGAGTTGGTGAACTGATGCTCATATGTATACATATAAAAAATAACAAGTATATCATAATATTCTCTTTTTTTGTTGTTTTTTTTGTTTTGTACCAGGTATCAAACTTGGGTCCTTGTGCTTGCGAAGCAGGTGGCAGAAGCACTGAGCTAAATCCCCAGCCCCCATATTATTCAGATATGTACATTTACATGTATAATATCTAATCAAGAATTTTTTCACAGGCTGGAAACAATGCAAATATTTAATGTGCAAAAAGGCAAATCGATGAATTTATGCACTGTGAAATTATTCCATCCATTGGGCCTCATTGGAAATCCCCTACTTTTGGGTGAGGTATCACAAATGAGCTCACATGGTCAATAAACCCAGATAAATAGGAAGCTAGGAGAAAGGAAGAAACAACCTCATACTTGACTTAGCAATTGTCAATGTTGGAGTAAGTTAGTTTTGTGACTTTGGAAAATTTACTTTGCCATCTTTTAGTTTTGATTGTTTTTTTAAAAATTTAAAATATATGAATATTTTTTATTACAGCAGGCATTTTGAGACTTTTATTGTTGCAATTTTAAGCTGTGTCTAACACATTATACAGAAATTGACATGTAAATATTACATTGCCTGATGAAAATTTCATCAAATGGACCTTTCCCTAAAAGTTAGTCTAGACGCAGTTGCTTGCATCATTAGAGATGATAGAGGCTTCCTGAGTTTTTAATGCATTCTGGGAAACGGCCACAACTTGGCAAAGTCTTTCTGCAGCTGTTTTTTGTTGTTGTTGTTTGTTTGTTTGTTTGTTTTTGTTTTTTTATTTTTTCTTTCTTTTTATTGAGTTTATTGGTACAATCTAGGTATACAATACAGCTACATTCATCATTAGGATCCTGTACCTTTACATAATAGGTCTTGATTCTCATTTTTTCCCCTTGTCTCTGCCCTCCCTTCACCCTCTCCTCCCCTCCCCATTTACAAACACTTTATTTCCATTTTTTTCAGTTTCTCATATTTTTTCTTCTGCCTTATTACCTTTCCCCCATCCTCCCCACTTTCCCTACACCTTTAGCCCTTTACTTCCTATTTCACATTATTAATTATCTCATTAGGATCCTGTGTACTATTACAGTTTTTCACACCAGAGAAACTATTTTGTATTTCAGTTAAAGACATCTCTATATGAACATTAAAAATAGGGAATCCTAAAATAAAACTAAAAAGGAAAGTAAAAGAGAAAAGGCAGTGATGTAACATTAAAATAATCCTTAATTCTGGAGATGAAAATTGTCCCTTAACATATTTAAATTGCTTCTTGCTCTTATATCTTATCTTATTCTTTTTTTCATTATTTAGAGAATACTTTATTAGTTTCTGTAATCAAACCCATGTAGATATGACCTTACATATTTAGCACAATGCGTTACCCCTGTACACATGGAAAAAAATTTTTAAAAATTAACATTTCTAGACAAACATGGCTGTCCATTTCTGTACAATTCCAACTCAACACAGTAAATTGGGATAACTTTTTCCAAAGTTGGCAGCACCGTTAAAGTTTCCCAAAATTCAATTTATAATTCTCCATGTGGCAGGAGCCCAGAAAAAAACAGGGGTAGCAATCTTATTTGCAGACAAAGCAAATTTCAAACCAAAACTGATTCTAGTATTATTGATGTAGGACGGTACTGTATCATACCTCTGTGAATGTAAAATATCTTGTACCTGCTTTATGATACATAGCAGTGACCGTGATTTATCAGAGCTATATTTAATCATATTACTCTAGAATGTTCTCTTTTCAGATGATGATTAAGATGCTAATAAAAAAAAATGGTGCCAGGTACCACAACAGCAACAGAACTTTGCTGTTTTCTGGATATTATTCTGTTCTTTGTTTTGTTGGGGTTTTTTTGTTTTGTTTTGTTTAATGGAATGTGCTGAATGTCTATAATTTTGTTCAGATGACTGCAGAACCTGGAAAAGCTGTTGCTGCTATTGATGCATAACATAAAATATATGAATATTTTTTGAAAGGAGTCTTGTCTTATTTTCTAGGCTTATCCTGTGCTCAAGCAATTCTTCCTGCACCCAGACTCCTGAGAAGCTAAGACTACAGAAATATACCACTGGGCCCACCAAAATATGGATTTTTTTTTTCTCATTAGATTTATTGGTACTTTTCAGGTATACAGTACAGTTACATCCATTATTGGGATCTTGTACCTTTACATGATGTTTCTTTGTTCCTATTTTTGCCCCCAGCCCCTGCCCTCCCTTTACCCCCTCCACCCTTCCCTATTTACAAAGACTTTGTTTACATTTTTTCCTTTTCTCATCTTTTTTCTTTTCCCTTCTTTCCAGAATTTCCCCTACCCTCCCACTTCCCCTACTCCTTTAGCCCTTTTCTTCCTATTTCACATTATCAAGTATACAATTTGAACATTATTTATTCTTTTGGTTTTTCACACCAGAGAAACTATTCAGTATTTATACAAATGTGTGCTGTTTATTTCACTTAAGAGTATGGCCTCAATATGCATTCATTTATCTATAAATAACTCTAGTTTCTCATTCTTTATGGCTAACAGCACAGTTTGCTATAGCTAAAAAACTTGGAAACATGCCAATTGCCCATCAGCTGGAGACTGGATAAGGATGTGGTTTTTCTATAAGTTATGGATTTTTTTTTTTTTTGGTACCAGGGATCGAACTCTGGACCTTGCGCTTGTGAGGCAGGAGCAGCACCACTAAGCTAAATCCCCGGCCCAAAATTATGGATTTTTGACAATAGCATCTATCTCATATAATGATTGTAAAGATTAAAAGAGGAAAAATATACAAAAGGCCTAGTATAGGATCTGAAGGTTAGTTAAGAATCATTAAATTATTATTATTTGGAAATATTTGTTTAATACCTATAATGTTTTAATAAGGTCAATATAAACAGCTCTTGAAAACTCCTGGATTGCCCCCCTAGAGGCTAAAAATAAGCCATTTTGACAGATAGATGTCCTTGTTCACTACAGCCAGTTTATGAATCTATGGAGTAACTGCCAAATGAGTAGGAAAGACTTGCTAGGGCAGCATTTCTGCTCTCCTTTCTTAGTCCTGCTCAGGAAATTGCAAGACTTTGGCTCATATTATACAGGAATCATCATAACTCCAGAAGGTAAATGTTTATGTAAAGGAAAAAGGTGCTTTCACCCTTCAAGTCACTAGAATGCCTAAAAAACACACAGGGCAAAATTTAATCACCAACCTGGTTCTGATATGGAAGTGTTTGTTTTGTTTTGTGTTTTGGTACTGGGAATTGAACTTACATCCTTACACTTTCAAGGCAGGCAGCGGAACCACTGAGCTATGTGCCAGCCCTTGGAAGTGTTTGTATACTTGAGTTTTTGACCATCCTATCTAAGCACAGAATACCTGAACTGCCTCTTCACACCCAGTTCCAGCAACCATACAACCATTTCTGGTTTGTCTCTGCATCTTTGACATTTTATAATTTCTACTTGTACTAACTTATGTAAAACAAATCCTTAATAAATTAATGGAGCTAAAGTTCTGCTTGTATCTCTCTACTATTCAAGAAAGAGTAGCTGCTGTTATATATTTTCACAAAAGTTAGAAATGGTTTTAGTACAACCAAGTACAGATTATGTAATTTAGATTTAAAAGCAAAATGTGAACTAGGCTTCTAGCTTAATTTGTTAAAGATGTTGTTAATTTCATCAGGAATGTGCTATAATTACATTACATCTTAAACCCAATAATTGAAAATTAGATATTCAGATATTATAATTTGTTTTTATTTTGTGTTTATGAAACAACTCCACATGAGAATTTTTCAATACCAAATTCCCTAATATTTTAATTGTTCGTTGTTAGAAAAAATTATGTAGAGTAAGATACATCTACGTTATTGTTTTATATATTTTGTCCTAATTGTTTTCCGTATGGACTTTGGAGTTCAGATAGAAGGAAATTAGAAATGCAGACAAGCTCTGAGTTTCAGCCAAAACTATCCTCAAAACACTCTTATCAGCACTTAAATTTCTTGTACCTATTCATTACAAAATGATGGCAAATATTAGTCAAGGAAAAAATTTTTTAAAAAATCCAACTAAAATGGCTCCTTTCATTTAGCAGTTCCTGTCAAGTGCCTCACAGTTTAACAAACTACTTGTTTTAATGTTCATGCTTCTGAAAGATATGGAATAACTCTATGTAAATGAAAAACCTGTCATTAATTTGAAAATCATCACTGCAGGTCTTTGATAAATGACTTCTTTCTGGGCCTCTGTGGCCTTGTTAGTAAAATAGTCATTAGTATCACTTGAAGCTCTAGAATTTTATGATTGAAAATTCTGCAAGAAGAATAACATAAATGAAAAATATGGCTGCCATAGATTCACAGTATTAGAGTTTCCTTAGAGAATTTGCCTATACATCTGCAACCTGGGAAGCAGAGATAATGGAAAATGCAAATGGACAGAGGAAAGGCAGGAAAACTATTTGCATTCTGATTAGAAAATAAATAGCCACATACCCCTTTGCTGTTTCTAAGATTAACAGCAATCACAAGGAAAACAAATTACAGAAAGGTTTTCTTGACCTTTTCTAATTGTCATTTATTATAAAAAGTTATAAGTGGAAATGTTGAGCCCCAAACAAAATCTTTTCAAAAGATAATCTTTATTGCAGATAAGAAATTAATGTGATCAATTAATTTCATCATTTATAAACTAAATGAGTGTCTTTCTCTATTCCTCCCAAGCACAATCTCAAATTCATTATGAGGGTATGGAAGAAGTACTTTCATATTTTCTGGCTTGTGAATTGCTTCTTACTTAACCCAGTTGCTGGTGCCAGGAATTTAGCTCAGTGGCACTTGCCTGCCTGGCAAGCACAAAGTCCTGAGTTCAGTTCCCGGTACTGTAAAACAAAGCAAAAAAACAAGATGTGCTAAGTAAAAGTGTTACTATAAACTAAGTAAAACATATGCTATGCTAACTTAGAAAGCTCTTCATATTAGTTTAGGATATAATAAAGATCCCAGGATTGGATAGAAAATGGAAGCTGTCCAAGAAGTTTATGAAAAGTTTGAATGCATTTGGAATTACTCAGAACTCAAACATGATTCAGCCCTGGTTGGAAGACAGTTATTGGCCATCTATCACATGGCAGACATTGTGCTGGGTTGCCAGGAACGCCAATATGCACAAACAATTTTTTTATGCATACACCAGATTAATCTACTATTATGAAGAATCTTAAAGTATAAGTTTCTGGAATAGTAACATCATTGATAGCTAAATAAATATGAGTTAATAAGGGAAATAATCCAATAAATTAAGGAAGGAAGAAGGTGCAGACTGATAAGAATGAAAACATGCCACTTATTTGGCATGAAATGATATTATATTATAGTACTAAATTCTCCAAATACCTGAGAGGCTAGAAAATAATAATTAAACTTTTGAAATATAAACAATTTTATAATTACACACTTTATGATGTTCAAAACATGGACTTGACATTGTAGCTTAACAAATAAAACGTAACTGTCTGCCTGAATAGATCAATGAGAAATAATTTGCTGTGTGCTCTTTGCCATTTATTCTGGACATATTAGCAGAACCTGTATGAACAAAAGGCATCATATCTAGGGATTTCTGTAAACATATAATTTGGTGATCTACTCTCTATTTGTTATAAGGGTCAGAATTAGTGACAGAGACGAAACCAAAGTAATATAATCTTTATTGTTTTTTTTTAAGTAATATAATCTTAATACTAAGGATTACACACAATTGAGTAACTCCATTTCAACAAAATCTTCATCCTGTGTATGAAACAGAGGCTTTCGGCATAGCTATAGCCACATCATAGAAGACAACATCATTGATATATAAGTAAATGACTTCATTGAGCAAATGTCTCAAAAGAAAAAATACTAAAGCTTTCTTCATCTTCAACATCTTGATCAAGTTTGGAACATATTTTACAATTAAAACCAAGTAAATAGGGCACAGAAATCCAATTAATTTTTTAATGTTATGGGATCCAGGCTAAAAGACTTTCGCAAGTTTCATATTTTGATCTAATTTTAAACTTTTGAAAGTAGCCAAAGTTCATTGAGAGATATAGATGAAAACAATGAGATTCCACTTAACCCCAGAAAGAATTGCTGAGGTAAGGGGAAAAAATGAAAATCAAGACTTGTCATGTAGAGGTACAAAATCCCAACAATGAATGTAACTGTACTGTATCCCTAAAATGTACCAATAAATTCAATTAAAGCTGAAAAAAAAATTAAACAATAACAAATGCTGGCAGGGTTGTGAGGAGAAACGAACCCTTCTCCATTATTGGTGGGAGGGTAGACTGGTGCAACCACTGTGGAAATCAATATGGAGGTGTCTCAAAGATCCAGGATTAGAGGTTGCATTTGACCCAGCTATCCCTCTGCCAGTTATCTTTCGAAAAGAATTAAAGGAATCAAACCACAGCAATATATACACACCCATGTTTAGAGTGGCACAGTTTTTAATAGCTAAAACTTGGAAACAGCCTAATCATCCATCAACTGAGACTGGATAAAGAAGATGTGTTTTTTTCTATAAAATGGAGTACTACTCAGCCATGAAGAACAAGAAACTAGAATTTATAGCTAAATGAATGTATATTGAAGCCATACTCTTAAGTGAAATAAATAGAACACACTTGAGTAAATACTGAACAGTTTCTTTGGTGTGAAAAACTAAAAGTGTAAATAAGGTTCAAATTGTATAATTGATAATGTGAAATAGGGAAAAAAGGGCTAAAGGAGTAGGGGAAGTGGGAATGGTAGGGAAAAGGAAAAAAAGGAAGGAAAGAGAAAAGGAAAAAATTAAACAAAGTCTTTGTAAATAGGGAAGGGTGGAGGGGGTAAAGGGAGGGCAGCGGTATGGGGAAAAAATAAGAACCAAGATACATCATGTAAAGGTACAAGATCCCAATGATGAATGTAACTGTACTGTATACATAAAAAATAAAAAGCACTAATAAAGAAAAATAAATAAATAAATAAATAATAGCCAAAGTAATAGCAAAACATAACATATCATGTTGGTTAATTTATGTAAACACAAATTATAATTCTGAACAGTGTGTGTAAATCTCTCACCTTAGAGGTTCTCTTAATATGAAGTCCTAGACGGCACATTTCCCCAGTGATTCTGTTTCAATAGATAAGGGAGAGGGTTTGGGAACCATAGCAGGTTTCACAGGTGACTCCAAAGTGAATAATATCGTAAGGCATCTACAAGCTGAAACCTTAGCTTTGAAAGCCAAGGACTTTGTTCAGGTGACTGTTGATTGCTACATGACAGTGGAGAAGAAAAGATGGGTTCTGCCTTTCAGCAGCTCATGATTACCTCATCGGGTGATATTGCAAGGCAAATAAACATGTGAAATGAGATAATCACTTTATAAGCAGTATTTTAAAATTTTAAAGGCAAACAGTTATTTCTGTCAAAGGTTAGTGAAGAAAATCATTTTTTTTTCCAAGAAAAAAAATTCTTAAGAGGTAACTGTATACTACAATTTAGTTACTAATATTTACATTCTTTTTTTTGGCAGTGCCATTTATATTGTTTTTTATAAGTTTATGGAAATCAGTGTTAGTTTTGGGTTTTGATCAATATATAAATAATTATTTTGTTATTAATATCTGTGTGTGACTTTCAAAGGGCATACAAAGTCCTAAAACTATTGCCCTTAGCTTACTTAGGACTATGACCTCCCTGCTTTATTTATTTTATCTACTCAACATTTATTTTGGGTTCACCTTTATGCTAGTATTATATGTTGAATTTTTAAAAGCCCAGAACCATGTTATTTTTCCTTTTTTGACTTAACACAGTTAATTTGTTTTCTAACTTGGGTCTCCCATTGCAATTGATCCATGATAGATGGTCTCATATTACAGCATTTTACCAGTAAATATTATACTTTGAAATGGCCATATATGATAAAGAAAACTACTTTATCTATAATTGCTTCAGTAACTCGCTGAGGATTAGATTTACTTGAGATAGTTTACATCATCAGACTAGCAACTTTAGAAACTTGAAAAATTTATGGCCTACATAATAAAGACACAGTCAAATGTTTTCCTCCAAAATATCAATATGAGCTCTTTTATAATTTTATGTTGAATTCTTTAGATATTTCTAATCATAATCAACCTAATTTTTTCAGATCAGAATCAACCATATTTCTTCAAATGCCAAATGAATTGCTGATTGCAATTCTAATATTAAAGTAGAATTACAAATAAAAATATATATATCATTGGTACTTTTTAACACATACACATATAGATGTAGTGTTTAGATATTCTGTTACTCTATTAATCTTTTTCAACTAAATATTGTCCTACTTTAAGTTATTTGACAAAATGAATTATTCTATTAAATAATTAAGGCTTACCCAGTGGGAAAGATTTCTGCCCAGAAATGTCAAGACTGTTAATTAGTTTCACTGATCTGTAGTTTATATTTAGTGAAGATATGCACCCCCCATGAAATTAAGAAATATCACAGAGTACCCAGAGACAAAGAAGAAAGCAGGTCAAGCTTGTACATCAACTCCCAAGTGATTTCTTAGTGCTATTCCACATCAGAGGATTTGATATCAACCACATCAGGAAGGAGAGAAGAATACAACAGGCAGGATCATTCTTTTCAATATACCATCAATTACTGAAGAAATAAAAAGTATACAGAATGGATTTTATATGTTTAACAAGAGTATTATCTACAAGCATGCATCCTTCTGTGCAATTCTAATGTCAACTTGAGACTGGAATGTTGGACATTAAATGAGATGGGGAAGAGGAAAAGGATACAAGAGTGCAAGAGAGCCCTGAGTCACTTTGGCCAGTAAACAACTGAAATCAATAAAGACAATTCCAAACTCATTATATTTTAGGTGATCTTTATAATAAAAAAGGAAACTCATGTAAACAGCCCATGATAGAATCCTCTGTTTCTCAAGTGTTTTGATTGTACCAAAAATCCACTTTGTTTTATAGTGCCTATGCTAACAAGCTTTATTATGATGTCACTTATTATGGATATTTACAACTATTGCCTTGTCAACAATTCCAAAAGTAAAGTTTGCTGATATGCAGAGGTACTTAATGAAAAAACTAGGACTTAGAACTATCCAACAACAACTATAAAGGTGCAGTGTAAAAAAGAGCAGGATCAGAATCTGTAATCTGATGAAGGGTAATTTGAGGGTCGATACAGAAAATCTCCAATCAAGGATGTTAACTCTTACAAAAGGGAACTTTAGTAGGTTTATTAAAGTAGTAACTAAAGATAAAAATAGTAGCTTTTGCTTTTTAAATGTGTTTGTAAGCTTTATAAATAACATCAATGCCTGCATTAAGACTCAAATTTATCTCCGCTAACTATACAGGATCACAAAACAATAATTTTCTGAATTAATCCTAATAAACCTACATTTCCAAGGCACAAACTGTGTGCATGGTGCTATGATAACTAATAGAAAATTTGAAATAGTAAAAGTGCATGAAAGACATGATCTTAGCTTTTTGCGGATTTAAAAAAGTATTGAATGATACAGTGTTGATTATTTAGGAAAGAGGCAAATAAATGGAAAGAATCTCATGCCCTAATTGCAATCATGAGGCTTACTATAGGTGCAGGACATAAAACTTTTAATTCACTTTCTATCCAATGAAAGATTAGTTTTCTTTATATATCATCAATAGTGTAAATAAGAGTATCTTTGTCATGTTTTTCAATTCTAAAACTAAAATGGTTCAAGAAAACTAAATAAAGATCAGTCAGAGAAAGCAAAGGTCTTTATAGGAAGTTAGAAAAAAGTTAATTCATTTCTTAATTCCTGGATTTAAGAAAAACAATTCATATATCTTGAATAGAAAAGTAACTCAGTTTCATGGGTAAGTACAAATAAAGAAAACCACAACCACAACCAACCAACGCCAATCAAAGGTGTGCCGTTTCTGAGGATTGGTAGAAACTGCCCTATTTAATCTGTTTTCATGCTTGTCCAAGATCTTTAAAAGAAGAAGAGAGACAGGGACAGAGACTATATAAGAGAAAATCCCTTGAGATTTCTAAAATCCATACCAAAATATCACAGATAAAGAAACTTACCAGATTTGACATCTGATCTTCAGAGATGGATCCAGAAACAACCTCAGTTTATTTGGATTATTACTATGCTACCAGCTCGAACTCTGATATCAAGGAGACTCACTCCCCAATTCCTTACACATCTGTGTTTCTTTCCATCTTTTACACAGTTGTGTTCCTGACTGGAGTGTTGGGCAACCTCATCCTTATTGGTGCCCTGAATTTCAAACGTGGCAGCAGAAGACTAATTGACATCTTTATCATCAACCTGGCTGCCTCTGACTTCATTTTTCTTGTCACATTGCCTCTCTGGGTAGATAAAGAAGCATCTCTAGGACTGTGGAGAACAGGCTCTTTTCTGTGCAAAGGCAGCTCTTACGTGATCTCAGTCAACATGTACAGCAGTGTCTTCTTGCTCACTTGCATGAGTGTTGACCGCTACCTGGCCATCATGTGTCCAGCTGTATCCAGGAAATTCAGAAGGAGAGACTGTGCATACGGAGTCTGTGCCAGCATCTGGCTTATCTCCTGCCTCCTAGGGTTGCCTACTCTTCTGTCCAGGGAGCTCAAGCTGATTGAAAATAAGCCATACTGTGCAGAGAAGAAAGCCACTTCAGTGAAACTGACATGGGGTCTGGTCACCTTAATTTTCACCTTTTTTGTCCCCTTGCTAAGCATTGTGACCTTCTACAGTTGCATCACAAGAAAACTGTGTGCTCACTACCAGCAATCAGGAAAGCACAACAAGAAACTGAGGAAATCCATGAAGATCATCTTTATTGTTGTAGCAGCGTTTGTCTTCTCCTGGCTGCCCTTTAATACTTTCAAGCTCCTAGCCATTGTTTCTAGGCTGCAGCATGAACACCACTCTTCATCAAATACTCTTCAGTTTGGTATCGAGGTGAGTGGGCCCTTGGCATTTGCCAACAGCTGTGTCAACCCTCTGATTTACTATACCTTTGACAGCTATATCCGCAGGGCCATTGTGCACTGTTTGTGCCCTTGCTTGAAGAACTATGACTTCGGGAGCAGCACTGAGACATCAGATAGTCACCTCACTAAGGCTCTTTCCAACTTCATCCAAGCTGAGGATTTTGTTAGAAGAAGAAAGAGGTCTGTGTCACTCTAAAATGTGCTATGACCTCGCAAGCTCTGTTGGTGCTCTTAGAGACTTAATTCTTGTCAGCAACAAAGAAAGAAGAAAAGTATTAATAAGATTCATATTGCTTAATAAATCCAAGAAAGAGTTAATTTTTAAAAGGAGCACTGGAAAGTCCCGATGCTGTGATACAATTAGGCCAAGTGTATTTTCAGTTGAGTGGCCTTATTTGACCCTTGACAACAAAGTCAACCAAGCAAAAATACAAGTTTTATCTGTCCTTTACATCTTAGATAAAGGCTACTGCTTGGATCGGTTGCTTGCTTCATGACCATCAATGCACCGTGAGGCCCTTCCTCTCAAGAACCTTAATACCTTCCTTCATGCCACCTTTCACATTTGGCTCCAAATTGCATTACTTTTAACCGTTTTGATCTTGTGAAATGCAGAAATAATGTAGGTCTCAATCTTTAAAGCTTTGGGTAGTGATTCTCCATCACCTTCCAACATTGTCTTTTAACATATGCCTATTCACAATAACTTTGGACCAGCAAAAGGGCCCATGAGGAAAAAAACATTTTGTATTTTGTCTATGATTTGGGACTTACTTTATCATCTGTCTTCTAGAGTATTTTAACAAGTAAGCATACTGCAAGGTTTGACCTTTATTTGCCTTATTAGATATATTTGTAGAGATGATATATTCAGTAATAATCCTATAATAATTACTTTTAATGGGGTTTTACTATATATCCTTTGTTTTTATTGTCATCATAAGTTAAGGTTTTACTTTGCTTAATTGTAAGTTTTTAATTACCCTGTTATATGGCTATCAAATGAAAAGGTTGTTACTAATATAATTGCAGCTTGACAAATGCTTAGATCTAGTCTCGCACAGATAATTATTTGGTATTTTAATTAAAATATTTTGCTACAATTCCCTATATCATCACTTGCTTGTGTAATTTCCACTTGAGAATTAGTAATATAGGGGGACAGAATCCTCTGTATTTAGCCTAAGTGAAAAATCTGCAACAAATGTTACTAGTTTGCTATAAACATTTTTCTAAACCCATAGGCCTCTTGAATTACTTAATAAAATAAAATATTTATTGAGTCAGTTTATGTCTATATTTAATTTGTATCTATATTATTTTAAAGGCTTTAAATGAAAAACATGTAATTAGTGGTATCCACCAAAGACTTTGTAGTAGCAAACATATTATTGTAAACTATTTTGATTTAAGAAAAATTGCACTATATTTTCATTTCCTCTGTTGACCCAAATGAATAACAATATTTCTAAACATTATATTCAGAAATAAGAAAAAAAATTAGAATCTTTTCAGAGACTAGATGGTTTAATTTTAAGCTGTGGATTTTTTGAATCAAGAGAAATGTCAAATACATCTTATGTTGTAACTGCTTAAAGTTGAAATTGTTCTTGGTTTTATAAATCAGTTAATTTTTTCATTTCTCTTCAACTTTTATTAAGTAAAATATTTCCTTATATAAATGTCATTTTACATATTAATTTCTAATACCATATTAATGTTAATACCACTATTCCAACAGTCTTTTTAAAAGTTCATGGTTATACCACTATATAAGTCATAACAAATGAAGCTTCTAGGAAAACCTAAAACCAAATTTCAAAATAATTAAGTAGACCTGCAAAGATTAAATCAAAACAAAACACAAGAGGCAAAAGGCACACATTTTAAAAAAATAAATCAGCAAAATCACTATTACTAATCCTGAAAGTTATTGCCTTTGAGAAATATAACTTTTTAAAAAAATATAGCTGAATTAATCAGCCAGGGTGTGCATTAGAAAATCAAAAGAGCTGGAATTTTTGTTTAGCTTCATCTTTAATGTTAAGTCATTAACAAAGTCACTTTAATCTTTCATATCTCAATATAACTTATAATATCTATGTCTATGGAATTATCAATGTTGATATAAGACTAAGAAAAATAGAAGATATTTTCAAATATTGAGTAAAAATTTGCTATTAAAATGTGGCTGTATTTCTATTTTTTATTTTCAACTGCTACTTAAAAATTCACAATCTGGAATGCCAATCACCTAAATGTAAGAAATATAGAGAATCTGTCTTACTTCAATTTTATGTATTTAACGTTTGCCAAGAATATTCAAGATTGCACCAAATTAAACTTTATTGTTGAACTTTTTAATAATTAAATAGATATAATAATTGTAAACATAAAGAAAATCTTGGTGTATTTTATATTTATAATGTGCTCATTACAGAAGGAAAAATAGATTCAATTTTATCAATAACATAGAAAAAAGTTCAAAACAACTAAACCGATGTTATTGTATCACATATAAATTCCTCTGTTATGAAATGTAATTTATAGTAGCATTACATAGTTTATCATAAAATTTTAATCGTGTATTTGAAATATTTTAAAACCATATTTCAGCATGTTAATATGAACAAGTTCAATTTACACACATGTAGATAGAGATGTATGTAGAAACATAAACATTTAGTATTTATAACTTTTCAAGATTTATATCTCAAAGTGCTCTGAAGGCCAGTTTGTGGTACATTAATGTCAGTATAGAAAAATTAATGTGCATTAAGGAGGATTTTCAGAAAATTAATCTACGTAATCATGCCTACAGGTTTTATCCAAAGTTGGAAAAACAAATTAAAATTTAATAATCCAGAGTAAATTTATAAGAAAATCACTACAGAGTAACATTATTTTTCATTTGCTTAGGCAGTCTGAAGCTACTGTAGGATGTTAATAACAAATATAAAAGGATAGTAATCTCCAAAATATTTCTATAGTAGTTTTTCTTTGATTTACTCCAGAAAAACTCTCCAGTCAGCCCTGAGTAAAATGTCTTCTGATAATTTATAATTAATTTAAAAATAAAAATTATCAAAATAAAAATTATATGTAGTCAAAAATACAGATTTGTTCCACTTGGACCACATTGAAAGATTAAAACTAACCTGATATTCCTTGGGCATTGCTTCATTTGTCCACTCAAAGTCAAAATATCCTTCTGTGGTGAACAGAAGTTGTAATAACTTTTTAAAGGGAAGCTATGTGCGTGACAGACAGTGATCTATTTCTAGGGCTTACAAGTTAATTTTTAAAAAGATACATAAATGCACAGCATGATGGTAAATTGAGTGGAAGAACTCTTCCTCTATGATTCATCTTAACCCCTCAAATCACTATTCTCTTTAGCCAGCTCAGAAGTGAGAAATGACTTGTTGAGTATGGATGCCCCAGAAAAGAGTAGGCCTCTACTTCCCCATAGAGCTCATTCACAAAAGTAAAGCAGCACTAAAATAAATTACAAATTAATTTCTAAGTCCAGGTAACTGCTGTAGCACACAATGAAGATGACTCCAGCCTCGTTACAGAAAGAGGAATCCTGGGTAATTCTAACTACCAAAATGTTTGCAGATACTGGCTAGTACTAGTTCTCTTTTACCTTCCACCAAAGTTGGTGTAGACTGGATTTTGCCCTGCAAATGCCTGTTATTGTTTTATTATTTGAAGTTCTTTTCTTATGTCAACATTCTTTGTTTTTATCAATTCCAGGAGTAAGCAATTTCACTATAATTTACACATTAATGTTCAGGGGAAAAGAACAGTAGTAGTAGTCTTTGTTACTAATATTCAGGCTAAAGTATTTCAGTTTAGTATGGTTATTTTATATCCATCTGGCTGATACAGAATATAAGAAAGGAGAATAAAAACAAAGAAAAATATAGAAAACAAAATAAAATGGCAGATATAAAATATACCAACATCTACAAAAACACACACACATTGATTAAAGTGTTAAACAAATGGTCTGCTCCACAGTGTTTTATCTATTATTTATCCATCATCTATCTGATACTTTTTAGACTCTAAGATTTAAAAAGATAGAAGTAGAAATTATTTCTTCCTAGTGTGTACAATCTACAAAGTTATTTTTAATCAAAGAATAAAATTCTGGTATTGAAGAAAAAGCAAATATATAAAAAGACCAAAGGGATGGAGGAAGGGGAAAGGCAGAGGAAGTAAAAATAATTAAGATGGGTTATGTACATGTACCAACTCCTTACAATGAATATAATCATTATGTACTGCAAACGTATACTAATAAAAGGAAAACTACAAATCAAATAACTTTCTTTGGTCTTCTCAAATATTTACAGAAAAGCCTACACTTAGACTCCAGAGAAGTCATTTCATGTAACTGACATTCCAGTATGGTTATTTTTAAAATGCTGCTATAGTTCTGCAAAGAAGTGTTCATAGTGGCATCTCCAAATGAAAATGTTCTCATTGTCCTTCAGATTCTTAGGCTTCAGATTGTTGTAAACATAATGATACATCTTGAATAGATTTTAAGTTTATTTTCAAATGACAAACTAAAATGATGTGCAAAGCAAAGTATATAAATCTACACAAACCTTGTTGATACAGTGATTTGATAAGATGCCCTCTCACTTAACCTCAGTTAAGAGCAAAAACAAAACTGACAACTCAGGTAGAGAAGTAGTAAATGAGAAATGAAACTTCATCTGTGGTTTTATTTTTAAGCAAAAATACAAATGTTGAAGATTTAAAGGTGGATGGAAATGGCTACTTGATTTATAATGGAAAAGGAATTCATAAAAAGAAGACTTGACCCATGTGCACTAAGAAAAAATTTAAAATCAGAAAAACTAGTAAACAATTGGAAGAGTCCATGTAGAACTGCATAATTTATAGTTTTTAGGATTTCAAATCACAGGCTTTTGTTTTTTATTCAAACAAAAAAGTAATGTCAATAAACATGAACATATTCATATGATAAATAATCAAAGATAGTTAAATTAAAATTTAAAATATAATTTTATCCATAAAATGGCAAAGATTTAAACATTACATATTGCACTTTACCACAATGGGAATGTGTAATGTCATTTGCTTTAATTTTCTAAAGGAAATTTAGAGACCCATATTGAAAAAATTCCACTTTATAGTGTTTTACCCTGAATAATAATTTTAGCCATGTGAGAAGATACTTGTATACACATTTTTTTGCAGAATTATTTGTAAAAGTGAAAACAACCTAAATGTCCAGAATTGACAATAAATTAAGGTTTGTGTACATCCTTATAATGGGATATTATACAGCCTTTAAAAACATAGTAGCATATGCAGAAATGGAAAGATCATTATAATAATGTAAGTAAAATTAAGAGAAAAAGTAACTACGACAGTTTCCATAGAATGATCACATTTCTGACTATATCATTGATATGAGAAGGTAAATCTATTAAAATACTACACAGAAAACATTAGCTTTTTTCATTTGTAGGTAGTTAGCTATTAGGTAATTTCCATTTTAATTTGTATTACCACTTACATTTTCCAAAAATAACATGCAGTAGAAACTAAAACTTAGTTCAGTTTATGGAAACAAAGCTTCTGGACATAAGGAGGGATGGGGATTGAGGGGGAGAATGGGATAAAATAAAATAGAATTTATTTAATAAAAAATAGGAAAAAATGAAGTAATAAAAGTAGTAGCTAATGTAAATTTATTATGAAACATAAATTATGAATTACAGGTCCTCTTGATCTTTAGTTTACTGTGTTGTGGGACTGTGGATATAACACCAACATTAGCCTCAAGTATCTTTGAATCTTTGTATTCTTTTCTGGAAGGCCCTCTGTTACCTTTACAAGCACTTGATTCCTTAGAAGCAGTAGTTTGAGAAGTGCTGTCCATTTAAAGTTTTTAAATGATGATGGTCCTTTCAGCATTCAAGCAGGTCTTTCATGTCTCCCTGCGTTCTGAATATCAAATCATCTAGTGCTGTGCCTGGCAGCTAGAGAGATCATCCCCTGACCCTGGAGTGAGAAGTGGGCCAAGGGAGCCACGTGTTTGTTTTTGGATATCTGTATCTTTCTTTGTTGCTCATCAGGCTTTCATGATTGATGAACTAAGTCAAACATGGCAGAGACATCATACTATTAACTAAAATTAAAATCGAAAATTCTTACAAACATTAAATATTAAAAGTTTCCTTTCCTATTTCTTTGCATTGAATTTCTTTTGCTTCTGGTTTGTTGCAACTATGAAGGATAGGGAGACTATTCTAGTCACAGTCATTTAGAAACAATCTTAAAATTTCCTTTAACATTAGATCATTCTATTTATATTAAGATTAAAGAAATAGGGCCAGGGATTTAGTTCAGTGGTTCTGCTGCCTGCCTTGCAAGCACAAGGTCCTCAGTTCTATACCCAGTACCAAAAAAAGAAAAAAAATTAAAGAAATACTTGATGCAGTAACTTCTTAATTCCCATTCAGTTCTTTCTCTCTGTAGCACTGACATTCTACTTTAATGAAAGGTATTTCTGACTGTAAATCTGATACGACTTGAAACCAAAAATAATGATACCCAATCCATCTGATCAAGAGCGCCTCCAGCTTTATGAGATACTATAAATCTTTCCAGAAACTCCAGGTCTATAATCTACATTAGGTAGTACATAAATCTTGTGACTATGAACTTCTGAAAGGAAATAAGAACAGTTTTTTTGAGTCAAATAATTGATTGGAAGGCAAATTCAATAAAGGTTGTGAAAACCTTAAACTGGCTAATAGTCCCTTGCTGACATTTCCTGGAAAAAAAAAGAGCAAATTTTATAAATTACATTTGAGAATTATTTTGTTGAAAGTAGTATGACTACATTTATTATTTAGCTGTAGCTAGTGCTGCAGAAAAAAAACTCACAAACGCTTTCTTTAAAAGTTTCAAAAAATTTTGCATATGCTTATACTGTAACACAAATTAAATAAAGAGGGAGGAAAGGACTTTAACTATAGAGCTGTGGTTTTGCTCTGAAGATAAGACAAAATACTTGCAATAGGAAAGAATTTCTCTCTCAAAAGATTAGCTTTTCTTGGCTTTGACATTTTTTAATGACAGTCCAGGAAAATCTATAAATATAGATCTTCAAATATTTAAAATACTGTCAGATATACCAGTAATCTCAAATATCACAAGTATTTTATGAATGTCTCCAGTTAAGATTTATAATATTCTCCACCCTTGCCTATAATTATGGTTTCTACAACATTGCCAACTGAAATAATCAACTCTGATTTGAGCTGGGTAGGTAGGAGAAGGCAAAGAAAAAGGTGGGAGTAGGAAACAATCATTGCTGCTGGTTTTCCACTTATTTTAGGAAATAATTCCTACTCTGGGGTTTTTTTGTTTGCTTGTTTTTTAAATCTAGGATGATCAGCAAAATGAAACCTCAGAGGTTTCTATACAGTGACAAGCCTGTGCCATGTGTAGGCTTCTTTCATGACATTAGAGCAGGCAGCTGAAACATTCCCTATGTGGATATTTGACCTGGTAGGGAAGAGGTCAAATATGCTGCTGTCCTTTGTCTGTCCACTTTGGGTGACCACGTCAAGAGCAGCAGCCTTGCATAGATTACTTCAGCCACAAGCCTATTTTCTGGGGAATGAGTGGGCTCCATCTAATTCTAATATTAGCTATTTCTGGGTTTGTGCCTCTCTGCACCAGCCCTAGTGGTTTTTAAGATGTTAAGTGGCTAGTTTTCTCCTACTCATACATGCAAAAGACAGAAAATAAGAATCAGCAAGAAATGCTTCATGACTTAGAAACTACACATTTGAACATTTTAGTGTCAAGATCCAATTATAGTCAGACAAATTCATTTAAATTAAATACAGTAAATTTCAAATGAAATATTGGTTCTCTGTGTTTGAAAATTTGTAACAACTGTTTATTCTAAGGCAGATATATCCCATGACAGAATTAAAGGCACAAACATTGACTTCAGAGGAATTGTTAAAATCATCTAATTCAACACACTCATTTTTAAAATGAAGAAACTAAGAGAAATAAAGCATCTATTTAAAAGCAAAATCTCCTGTTTTAAACAAAATAAAACACAAAACAGTTAGCTGGCCCACATGGAAACAATGATAAAAGTTATAATGTTGACAAATAGTTTATTCCAGTTGGTAAATAACCACTGCCCCAAGACCTCTGAGTGCCCCACCCAATCATGGCCCTTTACCTTCTCTAGTTGGATCCTGCAACATCAAGCAACTAAAGGGTTAACCCTTAACAAAAAAAAGGCCTTTGGGACCCAGGCTCCTGCACTGAAATCTGATCCTTTGGGACTGACTGATGCCCACAAAGGTACAGATGATTAATTTTGTGGCACCGTGTATGCCATCAGTGACAGATACTTCAAGTTCTAGCTGTAGTGGACACTTACGTGTTGGTTGACCCAGCATTCATACCCACACTTCTCTTTTTGCAAATAATTGAAAACTCCCATTCAGGAAATCATCTGTCCACTCTTTCCAAAACAGCTTATCTGTGTTTTGGTAAAAGATGAACTCATCTCAGCCTTTTGATAGATTTCAATTCCTCCATGTATCTATCCCCTAACTACAGTCATAGTGGTCTGAGCATGTGATGGACTAATTCCTGCCAGTTATGCTGCTTGGAGTGCCAGTATAACATTACTTTCTCTCCGGCTAAACCCTAATGAAACTGGTCCTTGCTGTATGTCAAAACAACCTTCAAGTCTTCCCTACACTCACCTGCCAAGTCCTGACCAAAAAAATTATTTTGTTGTTTAAGATCATTTGAGTTGAATTTTCTTTCATTTGAAACTCTTAAGAACTTTGTGAGTACACTGTTTCTCAAGAAAAGTTATGGCAATTATTCAGTACAGATCTTTAGTTAGCTATGCCATAGAGTTATATCACAAAGTAAAATTTCCCAAAATAATCTTTGAATTTCACAAACTCTAAGAGAAGTCAAAAGTTATGGTCCTAGAGAAGAAATACTCAATATACAAAGTTAAATATAGAGACGTGGATCATTTAACAAAGACGAATTGTGGTGTACTCAAAACATAATTTTCATTTTTGTTCTTATCCAATCCCTTTAAAATTTATTTGGTGAGGCAATAGTTCTCTGCCCTTGCCTGAAGGTCCATTGACTTGCAGGTCCATTGACTTTGCTGCTAACTCTTTGGGAAGAGCTTTGAATCAAAAAACACAGAATCAATTTAGGAAGTAAAAGCAACTTCTGTACTTTCCTTTTTCTTACTATTAACTTACTCATCAGCTGCTAAGGGAGAGGTGAAGTGCAAGTAAGTTTACCAGATTTAGTAAACAGAAATATAGAATGTTTAGATAAATTTGAATTTTAGATTAATAAAATGATTTTTTAGAACAAATATGTCCCAAAATTGCTTAGGAAATATTTACAATAAAAAGAATTCAAAATTTACATGAATTTCAAATTTAATTGAATGCCTGTATTTCATCTGATCACCCTATGTAGGGGCAGAGAGAAAAGGGGATTTATAGTCCTTACTTTGCAGAGTGACTACTTCCCTGGGTATAGTAGATGCTGACTTTGACTTGTGGGAAACCACCAGATATCTCTGCAACTCACCCTTGGTCCATGAGAAAGAGTGCGCCAGCCATCTTTGTCACTGTATAGGAGTGAAATCCTGTCTGGGTCACCAAAGTGCTAATGACACAATTTTTGCATGAGCATTTCCCAGGAAAGAATCAATAAATCTTCAGTGTCCTTGACAAACTGAAAACATACAAGAAGTTCTCCAGGTAGTCCTATTGAAGCAAATGCTTGCTGGGTTCAACATAAGAGTGACCTTCCCAAGTAGAAAAGGTTGGAACCCCATAACTACTGGTCACCACAGCTACTAGTCACTCCTGAGACAATCTTACAAAACCCTCTTCTTTATCATCTAAAAAACTTAAGAGTTTTGGAATATGTTCTAAAATTTATGCTTGTTCCATCTGTATATTGTGATTTAGCAACCTACTTAGGAATTTTGCATTTATTTTGTTGGCACCAGGCTGAAAATTCAATTTTAACATTCTGCTATAAAGATTTCTTTTCTGGGAAAATTCTCAGTGCTTTTAATATATCATAACTAGAGCAACCTTGGAGGAGGACCTGAACTGCTTTCCTAGGCTGGCTGCTTCATGTGTGACCTCCATCACTTAGTATTCACTTAAAAGACGTTCTGCATATAAAATGGAAAAGACTTTAGGGGAAGAATTTAGGGGCTAGATATTATAGGATTACTGATGAAACCTCTATGAATATCTCAAACAATTCTTGCAAGAATTTAGAAGTATCTTCCCTTTTTTATATTCTTTTATTTTCCCACTTCATTCCATAAAAACCTTCTCACATAGGACTTTTATTCTCAGGCTTCAAAATAGTGTCAAGCCTGAGATCTCTGGACAAAAAGATTAGGCCAAGGAAATCAAGGTGGAGAATTTCATGGGATCTAGCAGTAACAATAATCACTAGCTCAGGTGCTTTGGTAAGGAATCCCCAAAAGACCTATTTCTTATTTGTGACAAGAAGAAGTTGAACTACTTGATTCAAACGACCCAAGTTGAAAATACTATGAATTTGATTCCAAATTCCCAAGATCATAGAGTAGGAATCTGCAGTCCCTGTACACCTTGGATTAATTTTCAGAATTAAAAGAACATTTCCTGAAAGAATAATGACATTTACAAAGGAAGGTAGAGAGTTTTTGGTGGCATATTCCTACGGAAAACATTAAATTATTAAATGATCCTAATGGGAAGTACTAGAGGCATAAGACTTCTAGCTGCAGGGAACCAACCCACCCACAGTCAGTGACTCCTGGTGGGCAAGCAGAAAACTCAGTGTCTTTCACTATAGCTGGCTCACCGGCTATATCTTCTGCTTTCAGTCCAAAGCCGTCAATGCTGGATGATTCATTAATGGAACTCTCTCTCTCTCTCTCTCTCTCTCTCTCTCCCTCCCTCTCTCCCCATCCCTCCCTTCCCACTTAAAATTTAAAATGGCTTGTATTATTATTTCATGATACTACATTATATATCAGGATGCTAGAAGGAACATATAACTCACAAAATTAGGATAATTCAAGAGAGTTTTCTAAAGGGTAATCCCAAGGGACAGCATAGTAGTCTGGGGTTGTTAACAGAAATTCTATGTCTTAAAAAAAAGCAATTATCAAGTCCCTGAAAGCACAGAGTGTATAGCCCTCTCTAGGGAGGGTGGCCAGCTTAAAGCAGCACCACAAGGAGGCCGTAAGGAAAGTAAATACCCCTGAAGCCAGACCAAGTTGTTTGGAAAACATCTCAGTCCTTCAGTTCTCTTCATGACCCCAACTTATTTAAAGTATATCTTGACTGAGGATAAGCAGGAGGTTAAGAGATTCTACTACCAATACCCACTCCAAAACTGCTGAGTTTTCTTTGGAAATACTCCATGGGAACATAATTAATCCACAACCAAACTTGTAGATTTAAAAAAAGAAAGCAAATCTACAGGTCTTAAAGATCTTGAAGGTCCAGCCTTTTTTCAGAAGGCCCACCTAATACAAAACTTTTTTTAAATGAGTTAAATAAACAAAAAAAAAATTTTTAAGAAAGCAGGAGGAGGAGAAGGAGGCTGCCATGGTCAAATTGCCTGTCTTGCCATAGAGTTATTTTAATATAAGAACCTTAATGGTGTCCTAGTCTACCCAGTGTATTTCTTCATTTAAAAATTCCAGTTGGCTCTGTTCTCTTACCTGCACTTCTACACAAAAGAATTAGCCAAATTTTCTACAAGTTCTAGTCTGGATTATCAAATACATGTCAGAGTACTTTCACTTTCATTCTTATACTCAACAAATGTAAATAATCAACTGTTGTAGTTTTGGAATTTATAAAATATGGTAATTAGGAAATAGCCCCATTGCCCATCAACAGGAAAGTGAATAAAGATGTGAGTTTTTTGTAAAATGGAGTGCTATTCAGCCATAAAAATAAGAAACTAGAGATATTTATTGCTAAGTAGATGCACATTGAGGCTGTACTCTTAAATGAAATTAGTAAGACTCACATGTGTAAATACCAAATAGCTTCTCTGGTGTGGAAAACTAAAAGCATAAATGAGGATCAAAACGTATAATTGATACTGTGTAATAGGAAGAAAAGGTCTAAAAGAGTAGAGGAAGTGGGAAGGTAAGGGTAAAGAAAAAAAATATGTGAAAAGGAAAAACATGGAAAAAATGTCTTTGTAAAAAAGGAAGAGTGGAAGGGGTAAAGGGAGGGCTGGGGCATGGGGAAAAATAAGAACCAAGATAAGTCATATAAAGGTACAAGATCTCTGTGATGAATGTAACTGCATTGTATACCTTAAATGTACCAATAAACTTAATTTTTAAAATATGGTGATTAGGGCTTCCTTTTGGCCAAAATAATTAGCTTCTGGTTCCTTCCTCATGTATTTTCTCCAGGTCTTTAAAAATGATAATAATGTATACTATAAAAGCTTTGTTAGGGTATATTGCAATAAGCCATTACCACATGGTTATAGCTTATTTCTCTGCAATTAACCCTCTACCAGAATTACTAATAAATCATGCTACTCTTTCTTATCTACTCTTGTTAATCTTATAATATCACTGGTGTTAAGAAGTAGTCATAACTAATTAACATTTATCCTTCAGGTAGGACATGCTTACTATAAATACTCTGCAAAACAGCTTGTCCTCTTATTAATTATTTACAAGCTAAACTAGGGATCTTCAAATTTCTAATGAGCCTGGTGTTCAACTGGGATAAGAATATCAAATGATGGTTTATCATTCCATCATTGTCTTACATTTTAGTGCCAAATAAAATCCTGCAATACCAAAGTTGGAAAAGAAATTTCTTAAAGCTTAAGGGAGGAAATACTTTTAAACAGTATAAGATATTTAAAAATTCATCATACACAATAAGTAGCATAAAATTAGCTTCGGGAAATGTAAATAATTATATGATGGTAGGGTTTATCTTTCACACATTTGTTCAACAAATATTAACTCTTACAAACAGAGCACTTGCCAGGATCTAGAATGGGCATTATTTGAAGGCTCTTCCCAAAATTTAGAAATAGCGTGAAGGACAATCACTAGCTCTCCAGGCATATTAACTGTAGATCAGTCTGAAATTGTCAGGATTAGGGCGAACAGAACATATATCTGGGCTAATTTGGTAATTTTTTTATAATCTTGTAATATTTAGGTTGTATATAGTGATATACTCAAATGTATATGTGTAATGCTGACTTAATTTGAACCTTTGATCAGATCTATTTTAAAGAATTTGTATAAACAAAAATACTCTGACTGAAATCCTATTTGTTCACTCAATTAAAATTTTATTTATTTAAACGATGAATAGATTAATGCTTCAGCCAAATAGCTTTATCTATGCCGTATCCAAGGCTAAACTGGTTTCTACAATATCTTTTTTCACCACCTTGATTTACCTTCTGCTACCTAAAGTTTTCATCTTCAGAGATTCACTTTATCCAGATTTATATACTCACTGAATTCTAGTAAACAAGAAACATGATTAGTGACTTAATTCCACAATGATATTGGTTTGCTTTCTTTCAAGAGCCTGTATTTATAAGAATAATAAAAATACAAAAGATCCAAAATCCCTCTTCCCATTTTTACTACACAATGATCCTTTATAAGCAAATGATTATTTGCAAAGCTAACGACAAAAGTAGTTTAGATTTGAGTTTATTTAAAGTTGTTCACTCTCATACTGTTTTCCTCCTATAATTTAAAAATTATTTCATTATACATATGCACCAAGCATTTAAAATAAAGAGAACAGTTGCAGTTTGAAGAAGAAGAAAAAAACAAACAAACAAACAAACAGAAAAACAACACAGGAAAAAACATGGCATGGGTTAGGAAAACATTTACTGAACTAAAGCTTATCTCAAGAAGAGGAGGAAATCAATAGTGCAATCTAAGCAAAAAGTCTTCCTAAAATTGTACTTGATGATTATAAAGTGACTGATAACTAAGAGAGCAAACACACCAGCCCCCGTCTATTATTCAAAATATTTTGTCTTTACATACAAATATGCAGAAACTTACCACAAAGGAAAAATCACAGGTTACTATATCATTGTTTTTTTAAATTCAAACTAAAAATTATACTTAGCTGTTTCAAAATTTAAATGGAAGCCAAATAAGAGGCAGAGAGAAAAAAGGAGAAGGAAGCCAGATGCAAGGCTGCATTCCTGGAAGAAGGTTTCAGAAGGCTTTTTTGGGAACTTCAGTTACAGCTAAGGTTGAGAGATTAGCCGGAGAATTGCGTGCCATTCTTGAAGGGTCCTAGGGGCTGACTCATTTGTTTCATCATTTTTCATGAAAGCAAGAGGTGGCAGCCGCCACTGGAGAGCAAAGGGTAACTTGGTGACTGATCTCATTACTGAAGTGAGGAAAGTAATCACACGCAAGGTTCAGAACCTCCACACCCAGAGAAACCCAGCAGCTCCGTAGAAAGGAAGCTACTGCTGCCCAAGAAGACAGGTGTCAAAAAAATACAGAGGTGAAGAAAAGAATAAACAAACACCCTTTCAAAATGTAACAACAGTAATGAATAATCAGGATTTCTGTAGTTCCCATTTATATATCATGCTCTTAATTGTTTATTGCAAATTTCAGCAGAATTGATCATTATTCCGTGTTTTAAAAAATTCTCTCCTTTTAAAAAATGCATCAGTATATTTAACTATCCAAGGCATCCTCTTACAGTTTACTTTCCTTCAAACAGGTGCAGTTTAATGGAGTAATGAAGGCAAATACACAGGCCCACCCAAGGGGCCACTGGGGCTAAGGAAACAATATTGCAAAGTATAGCGCTTTGACATGCTGAATACTTTGAGTTAAGATTGGAAGGCCTCTGAAGAAGCCTTAGAACCAAGGTCCATCTGACCTTATCTTGCCTGCCTGTCTCTATTTCTTTTACCCGAAATGTGCGGTGAAGCACTTTTCCTTAAGTTTCTTCATCTTCCTAAAGATAGATCCTGCAAAAAGAAACATCATGAGTCACATCCCCAGGAATTTCATGAGTTGGGAAAGATGAACTGTCTCAGAGGAAAAGAGATTGAAATAACACCACGCCCAGACAGGCCTTGTTACAGACTACCCCCTATTCTTCTGAGGGCTGCTCCCAGACAACTTTTATTACCTGAGAGACTTTTATATGCATAACTAGACAACTTTCATTTACCATATATTTCCCTCTTTCACCCCAACCATAACTTGTCTCCAACTCCCCTCAGAAGCATCAGAATCTCTAATCCCTATGTTTCTTTTTCTAGGTCAGGATGCTTTTAAAATGTTATCACCAAGAGCAAGGACCCAAGTTCGATCCCCACTAGCAAAAACACAAAACACAAAACAAACAAACAAAAAAGTAATCACCAGCCCTTCTTCAAGTCTCACATTTTGTGGAATTCCCTTGCATGTGCACATATTTTTTTTCTCCTGTTAGTGTGCTTACTCTGTTTCTTTCACAGACTCAGTATTGAATCTTCACAGGTGAGAGAGGAAATTTTTCCATCTTTCTCAGCAATGAGAAGTATCTGCCAGAATGCTGGGCTGAGAGAGGTAGAAAGTGATAAATTCCCCATGGGAAAGTCAACATTTTCTTTTTTTCTGGAGCAATGAGGCATGACATGACTTTCGATTGAGCTAAACTTCAGAGACAGCCAACACTACTGATCCCTGTGGATTTTGGAAGGAAAAAGCAACATTTTGTTGTGAATTTACTGGGACAGGTACTTTTCTAAATACTCTACAAGCCTATATATTTCACCTATAAAGCCACCAAATAAATATTGTTATCCCAATGTCACAGATATAAAAATTGAGACAATGAGGTAATGGAAAAAGAGCAAAATCAATGGAACCTAGGAAGATGGACTTCATTGCCAGCTTGAATCTGAATACTTCCAAAGTACATATATCTTCATTGTAACTGATAAAATTTTTGCATTATGCTAGTGAATGAAGCTTGTCTCATATATTGTCTTAGCTTAACTTCACTAAAATGCAGAAAAAAATGTTCTACTCTTCAGTTTATTACTCAGATGACAGGAATGAGTCTCAAGGAATTCTCCAGATCACTCATCCAGGAAGTGATCCAGCCACAACTGGAACCCCAATCTGTGCCTTCAAATCATCTTCTTTTTTCGGTTTTGCCTCCTGCCTCTCATGTCTGCTCCTTTCCATTCTTTATGATTTATGGGAAAGCTGTAATCAGTAAACTCTCACACCCACCTGCTGTCTGAAGTAGAGCTTTAATCTATCACCTGTTAACAGCTTCCTTCTCTGTTAAGAGACAGTCTCCTAGAAAAGACAGCACCTTGTCTTATCAGTTGTTTTACTTTAGCATAACAAAGGATATGAGATGAATATTTGTTAATTTTTAAATGGAATTTTTCAGAGGAGTTTTAAGTTCACAGCAAAACTGAGCAGAAGGTATAGAGGTCATCTATAACCTCCTTCCTCTTACACACAGATAGCCTCCCCCTTATCATCATCCTCACCAGAGTGTTACATTTGCTGCAACTGATGAACCTATATGGATACATTATTGTTAAGATACTTGGGAGAATGAGGCAAGAGAATTGCTTAAGCCTAGAAGTCCAAGATAGCTTGGATGATATAGCAAGACTCTCTCTCTCTCTCTCTCTCTCTCTCTCTCTGTCTCTCTCTCACACACACACACACACACACACACACACACACACACACACACACAATGCAAGCATTTAGTACCTAAAGTATAGAAGGTGGTGATATGGGTGGAGGAGCCAAAGATCTAAAAAAGAAACTCTAGCAACTTTATTAGAGACACATCTTTCCTTGCCCCACCTGTGCCCACATCTTGTTGAAGACTCAGTGGGTTTTACCCATTTTTGACAGCAAAAACATGTCAAAGGAAAAGCTCACATTTACACACATAATATAGTAAGAATGTAACTAAAATTAGTAAATGTTAGAATGAAAGCTCAGCTACTTCAAAAAGAAATATAGTTTTTTGTACCTTATCTAGTTAGAGAAAGGAAAAAGAAAGAAAGAATAAAATGGCTGAGTCTCACTCATCCCTGTATTAAATATATTTTTTGTGTAGTGGTGCCCTAGAACAAGTATGGAATAATTGTGCACATTTCCTCATAATTAACTCTACATTCAGTAAAGTCTCACTGAGAGCTTGACATTACATGGTGGGAGTATTTACACTTTGGAAAATGGAAAATACTACAAATCGGAGGTTTGGTTTGTTGTTACTGACATTGTTGAGTGCCAGTTTTTCAGTCACGAGTATTTGTAGGAAAAAGGTAAAAGATATAAACCAGAAGATAATATTGGAGGTTTTCTTTTATTAAATTTAGATGTGCTTTTAATAAAATACAGAATCTTTTTTAAAAAGATGTATTTCACTACCCTAAGTAAAAATTTTCTGTCCTGAAAAAAATTCATAAACAATATTACAATAAAAATTCACAGTGGAGAACACCATGCACACGTGTAAAAATATGGGGGTTTTTTTGTTTTGTTTTTTTGGTACCAGGGATTGAACTCTGGTCCTTGTGCTTGCAAGGCAGGCCATTGAACCACTGAGCTAAATCTCTGGCCCATAAAAATATGTTTAATATGTTTTTTCTGATAGGAAAAAGATAAGCAATCCAATATAACGATGATTAACAGGCATTAATTGGCAGTGAACATAAATATAAATGGCCAATAAATATATGGAAAAATGCTCAATCTCATGCATAGTTAAGATTTTCAAATTTAAAAAAGAAATCTTCTAAAATTTATAAAATGCAAAACTCTAGTATGAGCTACAATGTTCAGGGGTGATATGGGGAACCCGCCTCATTCAGTGTAAGACACTGCTAAATTAAATTTGACATTATTAAATAAAATTTAAAATTCAAATTATTTTCAATTCTACTTTTAGAAATTTGTCTTTAGACTTATATAAACATTAGCAGATGTGGTTAATCATTGTGGCATTGGTTATAATGTATTTATTGCAGCATTAAAAATCACCCTGAATCTTAAAAGCATAAAACCATAATAAACATTATCGTCTCGTATCATTTCTGTCTCACTACTGAAGAGCAAGTTATAGTCAATGTGCTGTCGTCTGAGGGCTTAACTGTGACTAGAAGACTCAATTCTAAGACTCACTCAAGGAGATACCAACCTGTAGGAGGCCTGAGTTCCTCACTAAGCAGACATCTTGCTATGACTGTTGGAGGGACCCAATGACAAACAAACTAGCTTCTTCGACTGAAATAAGCCAAGAAAAAGCAAGGCAGAGGAACCAGGAATTTAGCTCAGTGGTACCACCACTTGCCTTGCAAGAGTAAGATCCCGAGTCTGATCTGCTGAACCAAAATCAAAACAAAACAAAAAGCAAGGCAGAAATGATCACACTTTCTAAGACCTAGTTCTGGAAGTCATGTACTGTCATTTCCAAGATATTTTCTTGTTACTCAGGCCACAGCCCAAAAACTCAAAGTTAGGATTACCAGGAGATAAGGCTCACTGGAGGTCATCTTCTGTGACTGCCTACCACAGTACAGAAGAACAAAAAAAAGAAGAGTTTTTCAAAATCCATTTTCAAGGTGCTGATTATATAAAGGTTTAACTTCCTGAAATGTTACATGTCATAGAGTCATTTTTAAATGTTACATGTTATAGAGTCAACCTATACATGATGCTATGGAAAAAATGCCCAAAATACATTATAAAGTATGTAAAGCACATATTTATGTACTCATATAAAAAGATTTCCTCAGCGATTTTTCACAAAAATAGGCTTTTGCAAAAGAATAAGAAATTTCTACAACAATTTAAAAGGAGGTCGGGGCTGGGGATTTAGCTCAGCAGATTCATGGCCTGCCTTGCAAGCGCAAGGACCCGAGTTCAATCTCTGGTACCCGAAAAAAAAAAAAAATAAAAATAAAAATAAAAGGAGGTCTAGCAGCAGGTAGTAGAACCAGCAGGTTGGGTAGAGTCTCCAGGTGAGAAGAGGTGAGCAGAATCAGAGATGGTAGTGATTAGGGATATATAGCATTTTATTTTTTATGCTCTATATGTGTAAAACATGTGTATATATTTTTTTTAATTTTACAATTCAGATTTGCTTCAGAGTCATATGTTAATGGTATTTACTAGGTGGGACCATTAAGAGGTGATTTGATCCTGGTGATTCTGCATTTGTGAATTAATGAAACAGATTAGGGGATTATTAAGGGAATGGCCTTGTTATAAAAGTGACCTATCTCTAGTACACTTGTTTTACCTCATCATGTGATATCTGGCACTACCTCAGGACTCTGAAGGGTACCCACCAGATGAAGTCCCCTGGCCTTTTAGTTCTTGGCCTCCAGAACAGTAAGAAATACATTTCTTTTATTTATTTACAAATTACCCAGTTTCAGGTATTCTGTTATGAAAAACTGAAATGGCTAAGACTACTCCTTCAAAAACTAATCTGATGATAATTCTATGAGAAGAGTGGCTTCATGTTGTTATCGTTCAGGTTGAACTGAGTGGAAACTTCTTAGTGCAGAAGACTGAACTCAATACATGTCCTGAAATTGTTTTTAATTATAGTAATGAACACTTATTATGTGCCTGATTTAAGTGCTTTACATATATTATCATCTGGATCCTTCTGACCACTATATTAAGATACATATTATTTACTCAGAATCGCATGGGATACTAACCTAAAAATCTGGCTACCAATCCATACTTGTATATCGATGTTTGATGTGTTGACACAGTTGCAAGCACATGATCTTACCAGTAGAGAAGAGTTTACCGTAAATGCTACAGATAAATGAATAAACACATGCAGGAAGTGATTTGTTACATAATAAAGAGTTTCTATCCATATTTCTATAGTTGTGTCATCCAATCACAGGTTGACACTTTGAAAAAAAATCAGTGTCAGAGAAGCCTCAATACTGTTTAACATTCTTTCTGAAATAAATGAAAGTCGGATTAATCTAAAAATTTTAATTTAATATTTTAAAAGGTAAAGAGAATGAGAGTATTCATAGAAAACAAGTTCTCTGGCTTTACTTTTTAATATATACTTTGTCTTCATAGCTCTAGGATTTGTTTTCACACAGCACCAAACACAAGACTTTTGCAGATCATTTACTGAATGTAAATCATGGTTAAGATCAGTGAGTAGCTCAGTTGTAGGGAAGATCTTGATTTCTACACAATTTTCATACCCTAGTCAGTGGCTCAGAGTGCATCTTTATAGCTAGCCATCTTTCTGCTCCACCTTTGGTTCTATAGGGTTGAGCAAATACTTCATCCTCCACCCCTCAGCCATGCATGCAATGGAAATAAGTCCCTCATAAGATTAGTTTGAATATTCAATAAATTAACTCGTGTAATTTTAGAATAATGCCTGGCATATAGTAACTCCTCAGTTTGTGTTAGTTATTAGTGTTAGCTAACATGAAGGGAAATTTAGCAGATTTAAATTTACAAAGTGATAAATAATAATTATCAAATGTCAAAGGAGAATCAGATTGCCGGGGATTGGCTCAGTGTTTCCGCTGCCTGTCTTGCAAGAGCAAAGGCCCAAGTTCGATCTCCAGTACCAAAAAAAAAAAAAAAAAATCAGATGAGAATTCCAGATACTAAATATGACTCTGTTCAAAGTGGGGTGAGATCACTATGGGTGGGAGTGATGGGGGGCCACACAGATAAAGTCTCAAGGTGAAAAGGCTTGAGCAGGACCAGAAAATAGGTTATTTTGTCCTGCTTTGATGTGGTTCACTTCCACATGCTGTCACGAGTACAATATTTTCAGCAAAACTATGTTGTTCTATAATGTGTGCTTGACCACAAAGGAAAAACATAGAATGGAATTGTCAAATAATTGATGAGAAGTCTATACTGCATAAAATAATTAAAACACACAAAAAATATTTTCCCAAGTAAAACATGTGCATATATTTTTATATATACATTATTAAAGTTATGCATATTTTGTTATATTTATAAATGCTTGTTATTGAATTTGATTTTTACTTTTCCAGCTAAATTCCTTCATCAGATTACTTATATTGGTTGCCCATAAAATTATTTTTGATGTATGCCCATGTATATTTTGCTCTGTAAGGAAGCAAACATGATGTGAAAATGACTAAATTTTTCTGTCTAATCTGCTTTGCACTTCTTTCTACCTTTAAAGTCCTAACAGTTGTATGTCTAGTTTCTTTTACGAAATATTGGATCATTTGTTTCAATGTTTTCACATGGCTTTAACTGATTTACCAAATAACTAATGTCAATACAACACTTAACAGTTTTCCCGTATATATTTCATTTATTTCTCCCAGTAATTTTTGGAGACACACATTTAATTTTTCAGATAAGTTGAGTTCAGATGTTCCTAGATCCAGCTTTGACTGTCTGAGTGAAATCTGGCCTCAGGTCTTCTGGAAATATTATAAAGCTTTCAGAAATGATCATCCTGCATTTACTGGTCCTCTAATACCTAGTAAAAAAAAAGAATGGGGGTGGCAAAACAAATAACGTGGATTTCTGCCTACAAAAATTTCTTGTGTTGCCACTTGTCTTATTTTTCTTTTCTTTTTCTTTTTGCTTTCCCTGGGGCGGGGGCGGCGGGGGGCTACAGAGTTACTTTTCCTGACAAGCTTCAGAACCCTGTCAGGGAAGGCAACTGATTTCCATAACCTGGTCTGACTCCCTATTCCTTAAGGAAGCAAGCAGTGGAGTGGCAGGCTGATTCCTCCTCTCTTCTCATAGAAGAGACACACTAGACCACTTGGTCTTGTGAAACTTTTCCCACTAACTATTCTTTTGTCCACCCTCTTGAAGAGCTAATTGTTAACGCCACAACCCTGTGCACGAACTTCATTAGAACGTTAGAAAATATAGTCCAGCATAGCAAAACTAATTCCTACTATAAAACTTTTTAGCAGAAATGATTCAAGATGGACCTATGATGAGGTAAGAATTTCTTTCTTATTATTTATTTATTTTTTTCATCTATGTTCATTAGGGAGATTGGCCTGTAGTTCTCTTTTTCAGTTGGGTCTTTCCCTGGTTTGGGAATCAAAGTAACACTTGCTTCCCAGAATAAATTTGGAATTATTGCTTCCCTTTCAATTTCATTGAAAAGTTTAGAGTAGTGGCAATCATTCGCTTCATTTCCATTGCATTGATTTCTGCTCTGATCTTTATAATTTCCTCCCTTGTATGAGCTTTGGTTTTTCTTGCTCTTCTTTTTCTAGGAGCCCAAGATTCACCATTAGGTTATTTGAGCTCACTCTCTTTTCCTAGTGTGGGCATTCACTGCTATGAATTTTCCACATAGAACTGCTTTCAATGGGTCCCACAGATTCCTGTATGTTGTATTGGCATTATCATTCATTTGTAAAAACTCTCTAATTTGTTCTTTAATTTCCTCTGTGACCCATTGATTGTTCAGCTTAAAAATTGGACATTTGTGGTAGTCATTAAGCTATCACCTTTAAACCATGTGAATTAAACCAGAATTGAGGACCAGCCCAAAATATATTTATAGTGAATAAACTCTTCAGTATAGCAACTTTACCCTTCAGGATGGGGATTTAAAAGGACTTAGGAGGAAAGGAGAAAAAATAGGAGAAGGTTTTGTGAAGTCAGAGGACACAGGATGATCACACAAAGTCTAGGAAACTGTTGAAGACAAGAGGGAAGGACAGAGTGTAAGAACAAAGACAAGAATATAACAACAGTAATAGGGAAGATATAAACTATACTCACTTTCCTTTGAAACTAATGTCCATTGAGTGAAGGGGAAAGAGAGAAGAAAAGAAAATGAAAAAAGAAAGCCAAATTAGGGAAGTAATAGGAACAAGAAAGGAGATGAAAAATAACATGGGGGAGCAAGAGACTGGTCAGGAAAAGGAAGAAAGAAAAAGGGAAGAATTTGCAGAATGGGACAAAATTAAATTTTAAAACTAAAAATAAAAAATTTAAAATAGGAAAAGAAAGGAAAAAAAATGTGAAGATCCTCTTTCAGGGTATATCTCTGCTGTCATAATAGACAATGTGGGCAGCAATGTGCAGAGCTAAGTCAATGAGTCTCAGCTAGCCAATGTCAGACCCCTGAGATTCAGACTGAATTCTGTCTGTAAGGCCCAAGTTGAGCTCTCTGACCTCTTGCAGGGTTGAAATCTGCAAGGTTCTACTACCGGGTCCCACTGCCCTTCCCCTGAAGATAGTCCAAGTTCTGATGGAAAGTGGTGATCCCTCCAACTTGCCAACTGGATGTCTGGTGTGCCTTTATTGCAGGTGTTCACTTCTCTTCTATCTTCTGGAGCTCAGTAAAATGGTCTTTATGGCCACCTGTGCCTCTGCAGTGTGGATCTGGGTACTGGCACAAGCAGGAGGCCCGAGGGCATGGGGAGGGAGGGAATGTTGCAGAGGCATCTGCGTGGCTGGGTGTTCCTCGCCAGATTGCGCCAATGAAGGCCCAGGGTGCTGGCCAGCTCCCTGTGCAGCTGGGCTGCTTTCTTGACCTTTATCACATATGTATGTCTCTAAACAACCTGTGGCCTAGCTTTCCTTTTCTGAATTTTCTACAAATGAAATCGTATTATAGGGATTATCCTGAAGGTTGCTTTTGTCCCTCAATAGTATATTTGAGATATCCAACCATGTTAATTTCATATATGTGTGTGCATATATATATATATATATATATATATGCGCACACATACATATACATGCATATATATAATTTCATATATATAATTAGAACATAACATTCCATTTTATGAATTTATCTATTCTCCTATTGATTTAACTTGGTTTCTGGGTTAGTATTATAAGCAATTTACCTCTTTAATCTTCATTCTTAATGATCATTACTCTTGTCTATGTTTATTAGCTTGGCATTTCGAATACAATATTAAATAACAGGAGTGATACTAGGCATAATTAGTTTTTTCCTGCCTACTATTTTCTTCTTTTCCCTCTTCTTTGGTATATTTTGTTATATCTTTTGTATCTTCTTGGTTAAGAATAGTTTATTTTCATCCTTTTTTATTTATCTATATAATATTAAAATCTTTACTCAATGAGTTATGACCTATAGATTCTAGGCAGTATTATTTATATTATTAGTATTTAGTAGATACTGAATAATTTTAGTTTATATTTATCCTTCAGCCCAGAGCTGACTGATTAAAAAAAGATTATTTTAATTTATATGCTCTGAGGTTTCGTATTATGGATTTGTTCATTTTTATTTAATCAGTTTTGCTTAGAGAATAGTCAATAAAATTTCTATTTAAAAATGTTATTCTTTTTTATAATTTATATGACAAATTTTTGTGAATGTCCCACAAGTACTTGGAAGGATTAGTTGTATTCTCAGAGTGCCAAGTTCAAAATGCATATGTTATAAGTATCTTATTAGTCACATGAGTTAAATTCTCTACATTTTTATATACTTTACTTATTCTTGTCAGGGACTCAATGGTAAAATAATTCATCTATCACAAGTGTGCTTCAATCCAGTTCCTCCTTATGTCTGCGTTAATTGTATTTTTTTTTCATTTTTGAAGTTATTTGGCCTATTAATATTCATAACGTTTTAGGTTCACATTTTAAGTGTAATTCATTGTCTTCTTTTATGTATTGGGATGTCAGTTCTATGGTGGCTGGTATTACTCCTTCATTTTTTAAAATTTGTGCTTGTCAGGTATAAGTGTCATTTTTTACTTTCTGAAGCATTTTGTCTTAAGTGTATTGGTTTTATATAACATATTTGGGTTTTACTTTACAGTTCTATTTGAAATATTTTAATAGGATGATATGATACATTTAGTGATTGATATGATAGGTATGTTTGTTATAACTTTAGCATATGGTTTTATATCATTTTCAAGTGTTTATCCTAATGTCTCTCAGTTTGGTTTATATTTCTACCTTGAAATAATATTATGTAATTTCTTAGCTCTTCATTCCTCTCTCTCTCTCTCTCTCTTTTCTTTTCTTTTCTGGTACCAGGGATTGAACTCAGGACCTTGTGCTTGTGGAGCAGTACCACTGAGCTTAATCCCTGGCCCTTGCTCTTCATTTCTTGAGATAGTACTATTAGATCCCCAATAATGATAAATTAGCATATTTTCATTTCTTTCCCTGTAACTGTGATCAGAGGTAAGAAGTCAAGCTTTAATATTATGTTTTCTGTCTTTGATTTAGATAATGGTATTCTTAATCCTGACCTCCACTTTCATTTCTGGCCCCCCAAAATGTAAAAATCTATAAACTATTTGTACGAATAAGTTTTTAATTTATTATGTGCTGCTTATTTTGTACCCCCAAAATAGGCTTATTGTTGGGGGTACTGGTGATCGAACTCAGGACCCTGCACTTGCATGGCAGGCTGTGGCACCACTGAGCTAAATCCCTGGCCCCAATCCCAGCTCTTCTTCTTTTTTTTTTTTTTTGTTTAAATGCATGCATTATTATACTAATTATTGGTGATACAATTAAGTTACACACAAAAGAGTTAATGAAATGATAAACATATTTTCTTACCTATATTTACTACAGTATCATATGCAAATCTCTGGATAGAATATCCTTTGAGAGCCAAACTACCATTATTTATTATTTATCACCTTTATGCTGAATAACATATAAGATGAAGTGCATAGAAAAATGGACACATTTTCTTTCTCCTGGTTTCAGGCAAAACAGTTCAGGGAATCACTAGGAACTCAAAGACCTCTGCCTTAGATATTCAACACAATGCAACTGTAGACATTACTAGCTTCATAATATCCTACTAACAATGTGAGAAATAAAATATAGTGGAGTCATTGACAAGATAGAAGCAGCAAGTCCATCATGCTTGATTGAATACGGAAATAACTCTCTAGATGACCTAACAGTAGTAGCATAGTTCACAAAAACAAAGATTTCAAATAGTTTTCACATGTTCTTTTCTGCTTCCATTTTCATTCTTTTCTTTCCTATTTCTTTACTCTCCCTTCTTCCCTGTTTCCTTCTTCCTCTCTTCTCTTTCTCTTCTCCTTCACCCCCTCTCCAAAAATAAAACCACCAGATTAGATTTTCTAGAGCAAGCCTGCTCCACCTGCTGGTTCTTTCAAAGATGTCAGTTAAGCATGGTTTAAGAAACTGGAGATGCTATCTGATGCATTAATAGAAATAATTTTATCACTTACATTTTAGTACCTGAGGCCTTCTTACCAATGTTAATAAACCAAGATCACTTTTTCAAGGTGAATTTAACTCAGAACTTATTTCTGAAGGTATTAAAATGTATATATACCATGTTAACATCTATTTTCAAACTAGCTGCTATTTCACCCTATTAAAATCACATCCAACTTGTGCCTTTTGATTTTCTTCTTCCCTATCCCACTTGTTTGAGTTGCTTCTAGGCCTCTTTCCCTGACTCTTCCAAAGCTCATTTCTCTGTCCTGATCCTTCAGTGTCCTCTTTCTTTATTAGGTTGCATGCATATCCTTGGGTGGCTTGTATTCTGTTTTTTCAATTACCTTTAAGAATAATAGGTAAGTTTATGGTTTTGACTGAACTTCAAAGTGAGCTATAGTCTCACATTTCCAAATACCAGTATAGATGGCTTGTAGGCATTTCTAGCTCAGTAAAACCACTCTCCTAGTTATTTTTTAATGGCCCGGGACATGTTCCAACTATAGATTCCTGTTTAACAAACCACCCTACTCTTAGTGACACACTTAATAGCAACCGTTTTCTCATGTCCAGAGGGTCTATGAGTCATAGATTCTGGTAGAACACAGGCAGGAAGTCTTGTCCCTGGCTCCACAGACTAATGTGTTGGCTAAGACTGGCTTTTGTGGTTACAAGGAAAATACCACATCTCCTTCATGTTACTAAAATGGGTAGGGGCAAAGGAGCAGAAAGGTAAATATGAAAGTATGTCTTTGTTTCGTTTCCTAGAAATACATTATATTCACTTCCTAGAAATACATGAAGGTATGTATGTATTCCTTCATGTTGAATAATGTGTAACAGCGATGGTGAACCTTTCAGAGTTTTTAATAGCCCACTGTGGCACATATGTCACAAATTGGCCACCACTGGCATATAATGTAAGATCAAGTACACATTAAAGAATAAACACTATTTTCAGAAGTTAGTTTGTGCTATTAGAGATAGTAAATATTCATTGAGGATTTCTACTGAACTAGTTAAGCTACAACATGAACTACAAGAAATTAAGTTGGAGAGCTGGAGATGTAGCTCAGCAGCACGGTGCCTGCCTGGCAAGTGCAAAGTCCTGAGTTCATTCCCCTGTCCCGGAAAAAAAAAAAAAATTAAGTTGGCTTGGACTTGCATATTATAGTTAGGGATAGAATGTCAAGCATTTAGGGTGGAACAAATTCTAAAAGACTTTCAGCCCCAATGAATTGGAAAATGAAAGGAACTGTGACCTGACCTAAGCACAGATAAATCGCTATGAACATTTTGATTTGCAATGTATTATTTACTTGCTGTTAAATAACAGGGGCATTCAATCTGTACAACTTCGTAGTCTTTAGTTTGATAGCTCTCCAACTATTCCCTAAGTAAATATATCTGTGAAAACATGACATAACAATTGTAAATGACCACAAAGTCCATTTTCTTTCCTAAGTGGACCTCTTTCCGTCAATTCATTGGAACCTTCTTGGGTTAGATTATGCCAAACTGTACGTCCAAAAATGTCTTGAAATGTGGGAGGGGACTAGCAGGTGAGAGATACTTTAAAATACTGGTTGAATGGGTTTAATTTATTGAGTTGAACCAGATACCTTGATGGCAATATGGAATGTGGTTTAACTACCTTGTTCTGCTGGCACATTAAGTGTGTACACTGTAAAAAATCACCTCTAGAAACAGGTCTGTGAAGTTTTATGTTGTATAGTGCATAACCTGTTTCATATAACAACACAAAGGAATTAGTCATTTGTAAATATCTGAGCTTCATAAACTTAAATGTGCTATGTAAGATTATGAAATTAGAATTTAACACATGTGCCTCTTTGGGGAGAATTAAATTTTAAAATGTGGGGTTTCAAATACATAACTAGTACTTGTGGCAAGAAAAATACATCCTTGAAACAAAGTCTAAATGGGCTTTTAAGAAAAGTATACTGCGAACTTCTGCTTTTACAGATTACAAATTAGAGTTATACAGATAGTCAAGCAACACTAAATTTGGGTCCATAATCTATTGAAAAGTAGCACTGGAAAACAAAGGTTAACAGGCTTGCTCTGCTCTCTTCTGTCCACCATGAACTGTCTGTCATGCAAGGCCTGTCTGTCACATCACCCTGCTTTCAAGCCAGTGGTTTATGGACTGAAACCTCTACAAACTATGGTGACCTAGCATGGATTTCTGGCTCTCTCCGTATCACTCCTGGAATAATTAAACTCTGAGTAGAAACTTGATTTAAGGACTCAAATGAAAGTCTACATAAATTTTCAGCAAAAAGAAAGCTGTATGCATCTATATTTATAGCCCAGAGTAGAGGGCTATTAGCAGTGGCAGTTAAGGATTTGTTTTTAGTTTCTTTCTTTACCTCTTTCCCTAGTATTTGAGATTTTATTAAGGATCAGTACAGAAATTTCACCTTGTACGTAATTCTTAACATGTATATTGAAAATCTAAAAGCTATGTATTATTTCTTGTCAGTTATTCCAGTGACTTTCCAGCTTCAAATTTGGAAGCAAAATTTCCTTAAAAATTATCTAATCTAAAAGCTATGTATTATTTCTTGTCAGTTATTCCAGTGACTTTCCAGCTTCAAATTTGGAAGCAAAATTTCCTTAAAATGATTATCAAATACCATTATCTACAAATGCTAAAAAAAAAAAAAAAAAGTCATTCATAAGGGAGCCTAATAAAAGGAAAAATCTATCTTAAATATTTTGTAGAGTGCTGTGTATATTGAATGACTGTGAATACAGACTGGTGAAAGCAATACTAAAATGTGCTGAGAGGATATAAAAGACTTTCAAAAGGATTGCTGGAGGAGATATGATCATAACCTGAAAAGATGGACAGGAACATAAGAGATTCCAACAGAGAAAACAGCTCCAGGAGGATAGGCCAGAAGGGTCATAATTCAAGCAAAGTTAAAAAACAAAAACAAAACAAAACATCAAAAAAAGACAGTCTTATACTGAGAAACATGTAGGTAAATCTGAGAAGTGAGGTCAGAGACCAGTGGTGGGTTGCTTGGAACGTGAGGCTGAGTTTAGAACCTTTTCAGTAGGATGAATCTTTCATCAAGATAGTGATAATGGAATTCAGGCTAATAATTCTTAAGGGAAGGAATGGAGGTCAGTGACAAGAGGTAGGTAAGATATTGGAAAAGCTTAGGTGAGAGATATTGTATGACCAAAGTAGAGTGGTGGCAATGAGAAGAAAATCTGAATCCAGAACTGGCCTTACTGATACACCATAACCAATGAAATGTGGAAATGACCTCAAATACATCAGAAACACTCATGGTGCTTCTGGCTTGTTCTGTAGAATACACGAACTGAGGTAACTGTATGCACCGTGACCTACAGTCCAAGGTGGACTTTGTGATTGACTTATCCTAGCCTGGACACAGTCATTTGAGTTTAAAACCTGCAGGTCCTTCATGCTTTGATGAATTTTAACAAAACACGTGGAAGGATACATCCCAAAGAAACACATTATTTGCCTTCCAGATCTGGTACTCTTTAGCACGCAGAAGGATTTATCGCAAATACTCAGCTAACTAGGTGCATTGTGGTTCATCTCCCAAAGGTTCATGTGGTGAGTCTTGGTCCTTGGTGTGGGAGTGTTAGAATGGAAGAACCTTTAAGAGGCAGAACCACTGTAAAGTGATCAGTTCAGTGGGGACTGCTACCCTTGGAAGTGATTAAGGCTGATCACCTAGATGAGAGTGGGTTACAGTATAAGAACCCGCATTGTGCTTGGCCTCTTTTGCAAATGATCATTTCCCTTCCCACTTCTCTGCTATGTTGTGAGGTAGCCAAGGCCCTCACTAGAGGCCACACTGATGAAAAATCCAAACTTGGATTTTTAGCTTCTGAGACTATAAGCTAAACAAACCTGTTTGCTTTATAAAATAGCCATCCTCAGGTATACTATTAAAACAACAAAATCAAACTATTACAGTGGGCGAGCTGGACATAATGATATAAATTAAATAGTTGCTCCACAGCACTTACACTTCACTCCCCCAGACACTGCTACAACCTTCACAATGTTTGTACAAGACAATGGGACTTAGGTGTTCCGGACCTTGTGTGTGTACTCTGGCCTAAAAGACTCAGAAGAGACATTAAGAGCAATTTGAGGGCTGTGGATTTAGCTCAGTGGTACCGCACCTGCCTCACAAGCACAAGGTCCTGAGATTGATCCCCAATACCCCCCAAAAAAAGAAGAATATGAAAGACAAATTTACTTTGAAGAACAGTAGAAATATGTTTTCAGATAGTTATGCAATTATTTTTGAGACATAGCTTCATCCTTAATAGAAATTCAAGGTTATTAAAGAACAAGAAAACAGATGCATAGAAAACACTTGAAGTTTCACTGGGCATGGTGGTGCACATCTGCAATACCAGCACTTGGGAGGCTGAGGCAGAAGGACTGCTATAAGTTCAAGGCCAGCCTGGGCTACATATCAAGTTTAAGGCCAAACTGAACTACAAAGTAAGACTCTGTCTCAAAAAACAAACAAAAAAGACAAAACAAAACAAAACAAAAATTTGAAGTTTTATCTTGGTCTAGTATCCAGCCTCTCTAATAGTCTTAACCACAACTAAATAGACTAGAAGACCTACATAAATGATTCTTTTAAAAAGTTAAACATTTATTACTATATGCCTATATTTGTTCATAGTATCAGATTTCTAGACATATCATTCACATATAAAATTCTGCAATGTTAAGTATTAATAAATGTCTAGAACCTACTAACCCCTACCACTATTGAAATATAGAACATTTCCAGCACTTCAACGATACATTCTTTTATCTCCTTTCACAATCAATTCCCTATCTCCAGACTTTGATCTGCTTTCCAAATTAAAGCTTTCACTTTACAAGGTTTTTATTTGGTGCCATCATAAGTACTCTCATGTCTGACTTCTTTTCCTTGGCATAGTGGTTTTGATGTTCATATGAGCTACTGCATTAATCAACAGTTAATTTATTTGCATTGCTGAATAGTATTTCATTATATGCACATATCATAAATTGTTTATTCATCTGCTGATGGCTGAGTTGTTTCTGATTTTTATCTATTATGCATGAAATTGCTATGAATGCCTACAGTCCTAGTACTTAAAGAGGTTGAGGCAAGGAGATCACAAATTCAAGTCACCTGAACAACTTACCAAGACCCTATCTCAAAATAAAAAAAAAAAAGACTAGAGGTATAGCTCATTCTGAAGGGCCAGAGTTCATTCCCTGGTACCAAAAACCAAACAAATAAAAGAGGAACACACAAAACTACTATGAAAATTGAGTACAAATCTTATCTTTCTCAAACACCTAGAAATGAAGAACTATAATTTTATCTTGAGAAATATTTGAGTTTTCCTGTATCAACTGTCACAGCAAAAGAACAGAAAGAAACACTTCTTACATTGTCTTATTTCATAATAAAATTTATTAGTGGATCTGCTATAAGAGAGTTGAAAAATTTATCTTATTTTTTTCTAGCATTTAAAAGAGCCTCATATAATCATATATATAGAATATGTTTCACGATAAAGCTTAAATATATGACACAATTTCTCACAAACTTCGATAAATCATATATCAAGTAAAATAATACATTCACATTACTATATGAATAAGCAAGTCATATATTAAGAATTTTGTTTTTCTCTTAAGAACAAAGAAGTTATACAATCTTTAATTTATATACAGTCTCATTTTATTTTCCAAATGAAAAACATTTCCTAAATTCTAGGATTATTTTTTTGTCAAAACTTCCATGTAGAAATGTCTGGAACAGAAGACTTTAAAGTATCAGAATCCAGGGACATATGCTTTCATTTTCAAAAGTACAGAAAATTCCAACATTAACAAATTATTCTAAAAAAATTCAAAATTACAACTTTAGATATTCCTTTTTAAAATAACAGTAGTGTCACTTTAGAGTTAAAATTTGTAAGTAATCACTGAATTGTGATACATGCAGAGATCAGAAAATTTCAACTGTTTCCAAATACCTATCATCATGAAAATGAATATTTTATAATATTAAGGTCTCTAAAGAAAAATAATAATTATATCAGACATTAATAATGAAAAAGTAAAAATGTCACCTCCAGATTACTTTCTAAAATTGCCAAGAAGTCTCAATTTCACTGCATTAATAAGGACAAAACATATTCCATGACAGATTTCTGTGGCAGAAACTAAAACTTTGACAAATAAAATGAGACGAGGCGTTTCTGGGTACATATCATAGGATTTGTATTCCCTTATGTTAACACCTGGAAACTCAATGTCAAATTCTGTAAACTAGTGACATAAAATGATTCTAAAAGTGTGAGTTTTATACTCATCGACTCTGACAATCTGCCAACCCACCACATATCTTACCACCTGCCAAGGAGGTGGGGGACAGAGGACAAGACTAGAGCACTAAAGCACAGAGAACTAACTGCCACACAGTGGCAACAGTCCCAGCAGTGGGGCAAGGCACACACCTGTATCCTCCAAATCCCACACAGCTGCTCTGTCTGCATCAATGAACCCAATCTTTGGGATGGCGCAGAACTTCCAGAATTTCAGCTTCTTTAGAATTCTCTGAGGGTGAATGCATGTATTCCCATCTAGGCATGTCCAAAACAGAAGGAAAAAAAATAAAAAAATAAATACAATCATAAAAAGTGGTAACAAATGGCATAATAACTCTTAAAATAAATGAAGATCAAAATCCTAAGAGTAAAGAAAGTCTTGTACTACTTTGTCTCTATTATACCTGATTTGCCTTGCACTAACTACACATTTAAAAAATATTTGCTGCTTAAGAAATAAAGTTTCTTAGTAATTCTTGAACACACTTGGGCTAATATTAATATCCAGAGCCAAAATACACTGCTACTGTAAACTAGAGCTTCATAAATTGTAGAACCTCAGATGACCCATAGAAACATAATTCTTACACACACTTCTCTCAAGCAAATAACTGGGAAGTTTGGTCAGTCTGGCCCTCTTCAACACCACCTCTGGCTCCTGCATTTTCTCCTGCTGTCATGCAAAGCTATGTTATACATCCTGTTAACCTTTATAAAAACCAAATTAATTTGTCTGAATTATCAACCATAATTTTCTTATAAAATAAACAGAGTCAAAACCGAAGAGGTCCTACATAAGACATGCCAGTGTTAACATTCACATTTCTGGGGGGTGAGGGGGCTGGAATAGACAGACAATTACTATGACGAGATTTTTCCTTACCTGGCAGTCAGAGGTAAAGACATCAAGATGCTTTCAATCCTGGATCCTGGAGTGAAGAGGCCAAATTTTGTTCCTCGATCATACAGCAGATTAAATTCTACATATCTGAAATTAGACACCAGATAACATGAAGGTCCTGCTGAGTAAAACCTTTCAAAAGTCCTTTACAAATCCTTAAAAGGGGCCTTCTCCCCCTATCCCTGTCATCTCGACCTTGCACAGACTACCCCAGCTCAGCTTTCTCCATCTGGACAATAGAAAATAAATAAAAGGGTATTCTACCCACCAAACAATAGGACAGATTATGGCTCAATATACAGCAGTTAGAAAACAAGAAGGTTATGTGTTCTCATAAATAAACAGAATGCATATCATGTTGGGAACTTCAAGGCACAAAAACAATTTTAAAAAGAAATGGCATCCTCTTGGAGTGGGATAATACAGCTTCTCCTGGTCATCCCCACAGGAAAAGACATTAGAGTAGAGGATCTCATTTCACCACCTAGAACTCACCCTACTACTATGAAGACAGTGTAAAACTTCTGTAACTGAAGGTCAAGTACAGCCAACAGTAATCTATTAATAATAATAATAATCTATTAATAATAATAATAAAAAACAGCATTTATAAAACCCCATTTTTAAGCTGTCATGTAATTCATTCTTCCTGCAGATTAATTACAATCATAATAAAAGGTATAGATTTAACTTGTAGCACTCAGTCTTTTCTTTTCTTGGAAAATATCCTCAGCAAGACCTACAACTTGATGCAGTATATTAACTTTTCCAAATTCTTCAGTAACTTACATAGAGTCAGCCATGGGCTCTATCTCAAAAATCTGTATCTTCTTTTAACATCATGATATAGAAAAGTGTCTCTTTTCCCTATTTTCAAAGGGATAATTTCTACTACCCAGCAGAATTTAGGGTGAGCCATAAATCTGAGAATTTCAGTAAATAGTCCCCCTTTGTGACTATTTCTTAACTCACTCAGGAACTATTCTCTTGGTTTCAACTTCTCTCAGATATTGTGGTCTCCTTTCCTCCTCTGGTTACTATCTTTAAACTCATCCACAGCAAAATATTCTCTAGAATCCCATAGGAACTTGCTTTGTAGAAGCCCCTTTTTTCTGTGGAATCTTATAAATGGACCTATAAAAATGTAACCAGTTGTACCATGGATCACCTTCTAGTTCTCATCATTTATCATGTTTCACTTTCACATGCTAATGACTATTTTATACCTTTTTATGCATGTTTCAAGATAGTTTACATGAATCTTAACTTCATCTAAGTTTCATTTATTTAAGTAATCTTAAATTATTACTCCTGAATCAAAGAAGTCCTAAGACCATAGAAAAGAATTTCATCTCAGCTACTTTTTCACCTTAGAGTACCCCCTTGATGAACATGATCTATAAAGGACTGCTGGTTTTTTAGTTTGTATTTATGTATTTGTATTTAAAGAATTGGATCAAAGGCACTTGCAAGGATCTCCTAAAATGAGTTTCTGTAGGATCTTTGTGTTCCTTTCATTTTTTGAGTGAAAAATAGCCTGATTCCTGCCAAGTTTCACTTAGATCTAATCTTTCCGATCCTTTCCATACATGTATCTTCTCTGGGGTGCCTATATATTAAGGGCTTTAACTAACGTCTTCAAATTTATCTAATGCCTAGATTTTACCCTGCTTTCTTTTCCCAAAAGAAAATAAAACGGAAGTAATTTAAAGGTCTTTAGTTTCTGTTTTCCTATGAAAAAGATGTCTATGAGAGGGCAGTTCAAAGTCCGAGGAGAAAATACGAGTAACTGAGGGCAACTGACATGATGAAATGTCCTAATAAGGGATTGTGAAGTCAAAAGAGAACCAGAGTGACCACAAAAAAGGGAGCTTCGTATTTGCAGGGGATACAGAGTAATCTTGTAAAGACAGATAATGGGTTGTGAATATAGTATAAGAAACTGAAGACAGTGCTGATGTCTGCAAGTGTTGATGAGGGAAGACGTGGGGTTATCTTAAGTCACAGAGTCTGCTGCCACGTTAGTGCTTAGAGATTAAGGGTGGCAGAAGATGGCTCTCTTTGAAGAACAGTTACATACCACATCATAGAAAATTAATCTAACACCCCATACTTCAGCCTAAAGAGATACAAACTGTGCATGGTGGTGTATAGCTGTAATTTCAGCTACGTGGGAGGCTGAGGCAAGAGGACTGTAAATTTAAGGCTAGCCTGGATAACCTTCTCTCAAAATAAAAAGGGCTGGGGATGTGTATCAGCACAAAAGCACCTGGCTAGCACACATGAGGCTCTGGGTTCAATCCCTGCTACTTTGGAAAACAAAACAAAAAACAAAACACCATACACACAATCATACTTTCAGAATGACCAGCAATCAAATAATGTAAAACAATAAAAAACAAAAAATTATTACTCCTGAATCAAACAAGTTTTAAAAGATTCACATTATTAGTACTCACAAAATTTTTTCAAATGAAATTTTATGTAAAACTAGAACTCTTTACTTTCTAGAGTTTTAAGTTATCCTCTTAGATGTGTTTTCTCATATTTTAATATGCCCACATTGGCAGTCAGGACAGTGCCTAACCATATGAGGCCCATGATAAATGTCAAGTGAAAGAAGGAAAGAAAACTAATGGCATATTTGAAAAACTATGGAGAGAAAATGTTGTTGACCACATTAAACATTTTCTAAAAATAAAATTTAATCAAGATTTATGAGGGCCAGGGATTTAGCTCAGTGGTTCAGTGGCCTGCCTTGCAAGTGCAAGGACCCAAGTTCAATCCCTGGTACCAAAAAAAAAAAAAAAAATTTATGTGTCAAATTTATAAGTGGGAATAAGATAGTACAGGCAATTATAAAAAAGAAAAATACAAATATTTATTTTTAGACTTAGAACAGTATTTAAGTTGAACTCTTTGGAGCAAAAGCTTTACCTTCCTAGTGCCCAAAGTTTCTTGCATCTGAGGGAATTAACATAAATTAGAAAATCTAATTTATAGCTATGGACCATTGGCAACTTGAACATCCAATTAAGATCACAATGAGAAAGTCATGTAAGCTGGCAGAATGGATATCTGGAAGTCATTCACAAATGTATCATGGCTGAAAATAACTCATTTGGTCACTGAACTCAATGCAAAGAGAAGGTGGTGGCTAAGGTGAGTATCACAGTAAGTACAAATCCACTTCCACTATTTAACTTCCTTGGTATACCGGAAAGATGTGGTTGTGACAATTTAGTTCACCATCTGGGATCTTGTATTTAACAACTGTAGTGTCTTGGGCATGGGACATACCTTTCTGAATACATTTTATCATCTGGAACATACTGTGTACACCTACCTCACAGGTTTGCTGAGAAAAAGGGATCCAAAATGTCTACTGAGGGGCTGTACATAGTTAAGTGCTCCAAAATCATGAAGATTTATAATTTTTGCAATTATTTCTATTAAAATACTTTCATGAAATCTTTAAAAAGTACAATTCTGAAATTTACGAATCACCAAAAAAAATTAAATGATGCCCACACCATGGCACTACATGGAGGGCACAGCCTGAAGACTAAAAGAAATGAGCTGAACTGAACTCAGCAAGCACTTACTACATGTCTGCTATGAGTTTCTACCTAATCAATGAATTGACTAAACTTTATTTTTGGACGAGTACTCTATACAGAGTTTTGAATTTCTTTTTAAATATTCATAAAGCTATAAAATAAAAGTAGGGTACAAATGAACATGATTGCTATAATGCATCTGCCTAAGAGAGCACAACACCATTAGCACAACTGCTTTACTTCCCCCAGTTAGGCTGAGAGTTTGTGCTCCTGTCACCCACCGTCCTCTTCTGAGCTGCTGCCACAGCTTCTCCTGGGGTGTGAATGACTCCTCACAGTGCTTCTTTACAAGGGGAATATAAGAAGGAACCACAGCCTGGGCACAGCTCTGCACAAAGCGGAACACTTCCTCCTTGGATGGAGAGTCAAGGTCATCGAAAAAGATACCACCAATGCCCCTCCGCTCTCCACGGTGGGTTATAAAAAAGTAGTCATCACACCTGAAAAAAGCAGAAGGTTCAAATCAGGGACCAAAGGGGAATAAAAAAGATGAAAATCTATGTGGATCTTTCAGTTCACAGCAGTCTCCTTGACTGATGCCAGGATAATGCCTTTACTTTGTGTCCAAATATGAAAATGAAACTGGGACTTCAGAGAGATTTTCTGCAGACACAACAAATGTAGAGGATTCTTATATTCTTACCTGTAAATAAAAGTAGGCAGTTTCACAGGAGTCTACCTAAAGAATATAGAACTCTCAGAACTTTAGTGAAAAGAATAGAGTTCAGGGTTTTCAATGTACGTCTTGAAATAAGTGAAGCTGCTTCCCTCAGAAAGACTGCTACTTTTGTAGGAGGCAAGAGGATCGGCATCTTCTAAGAATGACACCAAAAGGATGCAGATCTGAGCTCTCTTAAGTCAGTTCTTAATTTACCAAAGAAGGTACTATAAACTCCAATGCATCGCTCAGCAGTAAAATATGATGATCAACAGACAGCATGCATAACAGAGGGAAGGGCTGGTGAAAAGGAATAAATCTTGAAATATAATAAGGCTTACTCACATGAGCCAGAACATGAAACTACCAATTTGTTCTTCAGTCTTCTTCCCTCCATATCTACCAAAAACAGCTTCCTAAGAAGCCCTCCAGGAAATGCTAAACTTGTAGCATAGTTTACAATATGGAAATAGTTTTTTTAATAATCTCTATGGTGAAAATCCCTAAATAGAAAACCTACTCAAACAAACAACACTTTCCTTAAAAAGTCACCTTAAACTCAAGCTTAAATGCAAAAGATTAAAAGGCATCAAAAACTAGAACTGAAGACTTGGTATAAGTCATGTCAGTTGTGCCATGTTGCCTTTCATTTACATATATACTGTATTAATGTAATTTTTAAAAGTATATCCTGAACAGCTTGAAAACTTACCTTTAATTCAAATCACATTATTTCAATATTTCTCTTCATAACATTATGAAGCTAATAGCTTCATGAAATACTTACAATGAATTTTTTTCTTTGAAATAGATATATTTTAAATATTTTATTAGCTAATACTGCTAAACCTTATCTTAGAAACTATAAGAAACCAAAAAAGGGGGCAGTGTACCCCACCAGTCCACCTGTTGCTGAGTTGTGGGAGAGAAAAAAACCTACACTGCATACATATTGACCCACAGCTTATTATTTTCAATGTAATATTAAATCAAGAAAAAAAATAGACAAATGGATGTTTTTTTAGGATTTTAAGAGGCAAGCTCCATGCTTTCACACAGAGGAGATCAACATTCCACAATTACTAGCTCTATACACGAAGCAAAATGACAAAAAACCCTTCTGTTCTTCCTTTTTTAAGAACGTCAATTAGCTCTTGGTTCTTTACTCTCATGCCAAACAATTTATTCTTAGAATCCATTTGATTTCAAACAAACATTCTGTATTTCTTCACAACTTGTGGCTGTTCTTACTCCATTATTAGAATTTCCTTAAAAGAAATCTTTACTACCACTGTTTTTGTCTAAAATCTCTGGAACATTAGTAACCCTCCCTAAGGATTCTCTAACCACCCCTTTTCCCTCATACATTCTCAAGTCAACATCAGGACAGTAACTCTTATCTGGGATGAGAATTTAACAACTTTAGGATATACCTTTAGAATTATTGAGCCTTTGGTTTTGTGGCATTAATAATCTTATGGTTTATATTTAACCATTTTAAAAATTTGGAATAAAAAAAAGACAATACTACATAATATATATCACAGATATTGAAATATTCCAAGTATTTCTAAGCAAATTATTTAAGCCACTTAAAACTGTTATTCTACATCTTCTGTTGAACAAAATAAGAAAACAGTTCAACCTTCTTAAGCTGACAAAGGTGCTTAATGACATACTATGTAGTTGAAGATACATAAAAGCAATGGGAAATCCTTCTGGGGTTATGAAACATGCAATACCTTTACCTACCATTTTTTAAATTTGGGATACAGATCTGGACCATGTTGGTCACAAGCCTCCTTTAAAGTTCGGTGAAAATGGACAGCATCTTCTTGGTTCAAGTACGTTGGCGTGAGGTCACATCCACCACCAAACCACCACTGCTTGTTACCTACACAAACCAAGACACAGATTTCATGTGGACTTTGACATTCAGGACACTACTAATTACACTTGCAAACTTAATACAGCAGCCTAAGTTCAAAATAGGTGGTGATCAACTAAAAAAACAACTAAATTTAGCTGTAAAGGCCACTGAGGCATAGACCAAGAAGAAGAGGTAAATGCACAAAGAAAAGGAAGTAAATTAAAGAGAGGGAGTAGAACCAGAAAGAGAAATGATAACCAGGGTAATGAATGATAATACACCACATAGGTAATCCAGGAATCTCAAAGCTGGATGTTCAATAAAATCATGCAAGGACCTTAAATTCCCTACTAGATCACAACTGTATAAAGCAAATTCCTGGCCCAGGCAAAAGTAGTTTACAAAACACGCCATGATATTCTGATGTTGCCTGTAATACAAAGCACTGCCAACCTTGTCTTGCCCATAAAAGATGAAAACATTTGCTGAGAGAGGAGCTATCACTTGAGAATTTTGTGTGCTTACTGTGGTCTATGAGTTGTCAATACCAGTTATCAACTTTTTTGAGGGGCTGGGAATTGAACCCAGGGCATTCTTCATGCTAAGCACACGCTCTATCACTGAGCTATACCCTCAAGCAGTTATCCACTGTTAAACACTAGGAGACTGAACAAAACTGAATGTCTTCAAAATGAAACATTAAGCAGTGACTTTATATGTCATAATTTGCAGAGACACCAACAGGAGTAGGTGTGGCGCTGCATAGAGGCTCTGACAAGTGGTAACAGATGGCTGCGCTGACAGAAGACACAGACTGGAACTATGTGCATGATCGACTACCTGAAGTCATGGTGGCTAGCAAAGCTAAAAATGAAAAAAGTATTTTCCAAAAGCAAGTTCACAATTCCAAGTTAAACTCATGTGAGGCTTTCCTTCAGATATAATAAGCCCTGTGCACATTTTGAACATTAGGTTCATTAATTGATTCTTTCTATGTTGGAGGAAGGTCAAAGTTAATCAATATATTCTCACTTTTCAGGTCTACTGCATACGCCATTGAATCTGCCTAGGAATAAACCCTTTAAGCCTTCTGAGAAACCTAATTAAGGCTGTAGTATTTTTTCTAGGATCCTGAGTTTTCACCTTTTCAAAATATAGATTATGCATGGTAATACTTTCTATAGCTCTTGAGACACTTACCATCAGCTTCTTCTACTTCAAAATATCTGTAGTTGAAGTGGATAGTGGGAGCATGAGGATTCTTGGGATGGATGACAGAGCTCACACCCATAGCAGAAAATGGCAATTTACCTGGAGTGTAAAACAGGGAGAAAGCTGTATTTAATCACGAGACTTGATACATTCAAATGAACTCTAATGCCATTTCTGAATCAATTTACAAAAGATGACTTCTAATATATCTCTTAAAATAATTTTGGATGTGTATATCTGTTATATGCATCAATACAAGCGGTTTTATCAATAAAACTTGTGGGAAAAGGGGTTGCTCATGGAAGGCTGTTAAAAAATCTCATTTACCATTTTTAGTTTTCAGAACTTTTCCTCTGCTTCTCATCTGTTTTGCTGCTTCTTCAGAAAGATTCCCGTGAACAACAGAAATGCTCACCCCAGCCTTTTCAAAAACACGCCCATCTTGAAGTACACAGCTGATACCACCACCTCCTATTTACAGAAATTGAAAATGAGGAGAGAATATAAAAGTATACAAAACTGAAAACAATCCTTGTATGAAAGAGGTAGAATGAGGTGTTGTTTTCCTTATCTATTTCCCAAAATTTCTACTGAATATTTTTAATTTTTATGCATGAAGAAATTAAACTACTTATCTTTATGATATAAGGCACTGATACTAGGCAACTACTGAACCTCCCACTGCTGCTACAATGTATTTCTTCTACATTCTTATACAATCATCTAAAATAAATCACTGGATTATACTCCCTTCCAATACTACTCTTCACAATGGCACCAACAAAGTTATGGTACGAAAGAGAAAACTAAAAATTAAAAATAGGAATTCATATATATAAAGGATATTCTTCCACTGCTGAATTTAAGAGCTGCATATTGTATGAAAATATTTTTTCTCAGTTTGCTGTTTGTCTTCTAGTTTTGTTTACAGGTAATAAAAGACAGTAGAAATTCAAATTCTTAAAGAATCCAGAATCTTAAACTGAACAACACTAATACTTAGCTGGGTAAGCATTAGTGCTAGTTTTTTTGTTTTGTTTTGTTTTAATTAGTATTTAGATGTGTAAAAGCATTAGTGCTCGTTTTTGTTTTAAGGCACTGGGATCATCACAGGGCCTCTGTTTAACGGATGTTCATGTTTGGCTTGTTTTTCTAAAAGCTTTTAGGACTTGATGTGACATAAGATGATCTAGGACAATCCCTGTACATTCCACATAAGAAAGGTTAAATTTTTTCGTGTCTGTTTCCCCATTTATAGAATAAGATGAAACATACTATGTAAAAGTGTGATATGAGATTTAAATGAGATGAATAATGTAAAATATTTCGAGTGTTATTAGAAACACGAATGGCACTTGGAGAAATTGAATCTTTTAACAGATGATGTTTTGCCTTTCTGGACCTGAGTTTTCTTATCTTCTTGAAGAGGTGGTATGAGGGCATCCACGATATTCCCCATCCCCAATTCTGAGCCATTTTCTGCATGCAGTTTAGAGCCAGACCCCCCAACTCCATCTCCACTTCCGACTGGGCTTCCCTCTGTTCCTCACCTTCCTTCCTCTCCCATCGGTCCACAGAGAAGCTAGCGCCGCAGTCCACCTGCGCCAGCGCCTGGCACACCTGGGCCTGGGTCTCCAGGATCAGCAGCTCCATCTTAGTCTTGATGTCCCCTGGCCTCTTCCGCAGCTCGCGCAGGTCAGTCACAGGCGGGGCCATGAAGCAGCGGCAGCGGCGGGCCAGCTCGTCGTCTTCCTCCTCCTCCGGCGAGGGGCTCCGCTCCGTCGAGCTCCTGGGCACCATATCTGCCCGCTGCATGTGCCCAAAGGCGGCGGCGGCCAACCCTGCTAACCCCGCCAGCGCTGCAGCCACCCCGGTGCCCAGCCAGGGCCCGCCTCTGGCCGGCGGTCCGTACCCCAATCCGCGGCTGTGCTCTGTACGGGCTGTGCCAGGAGGCCCGCAGCTGCGTCCGGCCGCAGAGCGCCCAGACCAGGCGCGCAGCTCTCTGCAGCTCGCCCGTGCCGCGCGGCACCAAGGCACAGAGTTCAGCCTGCGTAGGTGCAGGGACATGCTTCCGTGCCGGCGCCCGGGTCAGAGACACTTCCCGGAGACTGAGTGGACCCGAGATAGAATTAAAAACTGTACTGGAGCCGAGCTACGGTCGGTTTGCGCCGGGGGGCGGGGAGGCGCTGGGAACGCTGGGAGTTGTAGTTCGACTCCTATCGCCTCTTGCTTTGGCAGAGGGCGCCTGGACCTTGGGATAAGATTTCACCACGCCTAGAAAGTCTTCTAGTGAGGTAAGAAACCTTGCCTGTGTAGGCAAAGAGAGATAAAAGAGGCTGTTTTGTCACGTAAAGCCTCGCCTCTGCAGTTTGCTCAACCACAGCGAAAAGACAAAAATAGAGCTGACAGGCTAAAGATGCACGGGGCAGAGACATGACAGAACTCCCCTTTCCCTCAGCCATTGCCCGCCTGACAGATTCAAAGAAGGTTTAAAAAAATACGGATCCTGTCTTCTGAAACATCATTTGCCCTGGGTCCTAGTCCTTCGGGGTTTCTAGCACTTGTAGCCTCGGGAGCAGAGTCTGAAAAACTCCTTACCCAGACGTTCGAAAGAAAAGGTACTAGAAGATTCCTAAGGGAATCCTGGGAGAAGACTTTCTGGGATCAAGTCTACATCATAGTACTGTCCTTATAATCTTCCCAAGCATTCCTTCTACCTACCTATTTGATGATATTTAAGACAGGAAGTGCTCTTTACTTAATTGTGACCAGGTATGATTGGGAAATATTTTTCAGGTTTTTTTTTTTTTAATCAGTACATGCTTGCATCATGTAATGATCACATTCCTTGTGGGAAGTTAGCACATGTACACAACATATTTCAATTCCTTCTCACCTTCTCTCTCCCCATCTCCTGGTGCCTTTCACATTTGAAAAAAGATAAAGACACTTACCCTATTATACGGGGCTCCGTTCCATTTAAAGTTTGGTATAAACAGGGCAGGGCAAATGTCCACATTTGATCCACTCTTCCTGTCTCCCTTCTTCCCAAACTCAGCCTTCTTTAAGAAATGAGGTAAGGGCCGGGGATTTAGCTCAGCGGTTCGGTGGCCTGCCTTGCAAGCGAAGAACCCCAGTTCAATCCCCCGTACAAAGAAAGAAATGAGGTAAAAGCCAGTCGTGGTGGCTCATGCCTGTAATCCCAGCACTGCAGAGGCTGAGACAGGAGGATCGCTGTGATCTCAAGACCAGCCTGGGCTACATAGTGAGTTCCAGGTCATTCTCAACTACATAGTGAGACCCTGTCTCAAAAAAACCAAAAAGAAAGAAAAGAAATGAGGTAAGAAGTTAACCAATTTGATATTCAGGTGTTTTTTTTTTTTTATTTCAGCTCTATGGTGCCTAAATATAAAGGTGCCAAGACATAAAAATAATTGTCTTATAACTTTTTACAACGGTTAATTTGTCTTTCATATCTCCAGGACAATTTTAATATTTAGTAGCAAGTAGTAACTTAAGGCATTCATCATTGTGACCAGTTTTGTTTTTCCCAGAAACTGGGTAGCCACACACAGCTTTGTCCAGCAACTCACGCTGGTTCATAATGTTAGCAGGGTGGGAATGTTTCCTTAAGCCTAGAAGCCAACAGTCAATGAAGGTAAAGGTCTGAAATGAATATTGAGCCAACTACTTGTACAAAAGCAAAACCATTAGTTTGCAGCCCTAATGTAACCTACCAGGAAGCCAGTTAGAAGAAGTGCAAAGAAAAGATAAGAATTATCACTGTATGAAGGATTTTTGCCTCTTCTGAATTCCTGTGTTGGGTTTTTGTGATGATAAATGAATCTCATTAACATAAAGGAACCACTGTGACACATTTATCTGTAAGAAACTTTTGAATATTGCTCCAATTCTGCAAATACCCATAAGGTGAGTAAAAGATAAGCAGCAATAGACCATATATATATCATGAGTCTTGGTGATTCTATAAGAAGCAGATAAAAAAAGATTTGATATTTCAGCCACAATTGTGTAACACTCATGTGTGTACAGTAGAGGACACTTATCCACTAGTCCAGAAACCAGTATGTAGCAAAATCACCCTTGGATCTTATTAAAAATGCATATCCCTAGGTTGTGGAGAAGCTAGTGAATCTGTATTTTAAATGAGATGCTTTATAAGTCCATGGTTAGACCATGGCTCATGCAGACCAACTGGCAGTTTGAAACTTGCCTTTGCCAGTTGTGAACTTGGGCATATCTTACCCTGTGTCTCAGTTTATGAAGTTACAAGTATCCCCTATGACTTAGAGTAGTGGTGGTGATTAAATAAATTACTTAAAATAAAATACTAGGCAATCAGTATTAGCTCCATTATTACAAATATTACTTTTAATAAATATGTTCACTGATGTTGTTGCAGGAGACATGAGAACCACTCTTGACTGTTTAAAAATAAAAAAGGAGAATATTTGACACTGTATCCAGTAAAACTCTGTCTGGACCTTTAGCCAGAATAATAATGGAATGGCAGGAACCAAAGGTACAGAGTCAAGAATGGAGCAAAATGAGGCTGGTCTTTATGGTACTGCCAAGGAGTTTGTTATTTTATTCAGAATTTAGCAGAAATCCACCAAAAGACATAGAAATAGAAGATGGTGTTTTATCTAGTTCATATTTGAGAGAGATCATTCTGGAAACAAAGTGAAGGATGGAATATAAGAGGTAAAGCTAGAAATAGATAAGGAAGCACAGATATAATGCTGCTCCTTTTTCCATCTCAGGAAAAATCACCAGAAACTGGGATTTTTTAATGTCAGTGATTTTCATAGCAATTTAAACCTTATAAATTCATTTCTTCTTAAGAGATCAAAAAAGGGAAGAGCTTGAATTAAAACACTGGCACAACCTTATCCTATGCTTTTTATGCACTATATATTTCTGAGTGCCCTGCAGGCATCCTCCCTAGGTTTTGAGCAGGAAATCCTGCAAAGGGGACTTCTGTGAACAATGTAGCCACCGAGGCAAAACTGGACTGCTCTCTGCAGCATCAGAGGAGAAAGGGATCTACAATGGCCATTTCTTCTAATGAAATTGTAGATATGGGATAGATTTCCAGGAAGTATGGCAGCTTTGAACATTTTGAATTAAGAGATATTGAAAGAAGTGTCAGTTTTGCTTATCATGTCAAAGCCAGAGTGGGTGGAGCTGCCACAGGGGTGGGAGGAGTCTGGAGAAGAGAATTAGAGTCCTTAGCTCTGCCTAAAATTCAATACTGTCCTGCGACCAATAAATTAGCAGTGCCTGCTGGGTCGGGGAGGTGGTACATGATTGTGATCCCAAGTAACCTGGAGCCTGAGGTCAGGAGGATGAAAAATTTGAGGCCAGCCTGTACATCATAGCATGACCCTGTCCCAAAATAAATAATACTACTACTATAAAAAGTGCTGTAGGTTGTAGCTTAGCACTCCCTGGCTTCGAGCTCTAATACTGAAGAAAAAAAATTACTGTATCAGGGAAAATAACTAGATGAGCCTTGCCTTTAGTAACCGCAGAAGAGAGGGCTACAGGTGATTCATGAGAAAGGTCTCCTTTCAGGGGCTCCTTTGCCAGGAGCAGTTCGTAATTCTGCTCTTATGGAAACCTTATATATCAGTCACAGACTTAGTGTTTAAGCTGAAAATAGGCACAATAAAAATAGATAAAAAGCTCTTCCCCCTATTAGAATTCTTATGATTTCACAATCATAGGATATTATCTCAGACTGTTTTGAGTTAGATATTGGGATAGAAAACCCAATCCAAGGGTTCTTAAGATTATTTTACTATTATAAACAAAATCCTATAAAGAACTCCAAATGATATGTGAACAGAAAGCAGAGGTGTTTCTATTATGGGGTTTTATGTTAGAAATATAAACTGTCCTCCAAAAGGCTCATCATATTGAAGGGCTCCTTGCCAATCAATAGGCTTTGGAGAAGTCATTAGATCATCACTAGGGGTCTCACTTCAACAGTGGATCAAACCATTGATGGATTCCTAAGAGATGGGTCTTATTGAATGAAGCATGTCATTGGAGGAACAGCTTTGAAAACTATATCTTGGCCCTGTCAAAATGGCTATATTACCAAAAGCAATGTACAGATTCAATAAAATTCCCATCAAAATTCCAATATCATTCTTCACAGAACTACAAAAAATTCCAAAATTCATATGCAAATATACAAGACTCAGTAAAATCAAATCAATCCTCAGCAAAAAGAGCAAAGCTGGAATCATCAAAATAACCAATATCAAATTATAGTAACAAAAAAGCATGGTACCAGCACAAAAATAGACACATAGACCAATAGAACAGAAAAGAGGACACAGAAAAAAAGCCATGCAACTATAACAATCTAATTCTTGACAAAGAAGTCAAAAACATACTTTGAAGAAGACGGCCAGCCTCTTTAACACATGGTGTTGGGAAAACTTGACACTCATACATAGAAGATAGAAGATAGATCATTATCTCTCAGTCTGTACAAAAATCATTTAAAAGTGAAGCAAATGCCTAGGCATAAGACCAGAAATTTTGAAACTGGTAAAAAAAAAAAACATACACACCTGAAGCCATAGGACAAAAACCATAAATAGAACTCCATCAGCACAAGAAATAATAGCAAGAACCAACAAATGCGAGTACATCAAACAGAAAGTTTCTGCATGGCAAAGGAAACAACCAACAGAGTGAAGAGACAGCCTACACAATGGGAGAAAACATTTGTCGTCTACTGTTCAGATATAGGATTAATATCTAGGATATATAAAGAACTAAAAAAAACTTTAGCAAATTCAAATAGCCCAATCAATAAATGGACTAATAAATTGAATAGAAGTACAAAATGGCCAATAAATATATTAAAAATGTTCAATATGTTTACCCACTAGGAATATTCAAATAAAAAATACATTGAGATTCCATCTTATCCCAATAGTAATGGCTGTCATCAAGAATACAAAAATACATTAGTGCTAGGGCCAGGGATATAGCTCAGCAGCACAGCACCTTCCTGACAGGTGCAAGGTCCTGAGTTTGATCCCTGGTACAAAAACAAACAACAAACAAAAAACAAAAGTGAAGTACTTGCAAAGATTCAAGTAAAAATGAACATTTCTATACTCCTGGTGGGAATGTAAATTTAGTTGAACCACTGTGAAAATCAGTATGAAGTTTCTTCAAAAAACTAAAAATAGAATTACCATCTGACCCAGGTGTATCATTCATTGATAAATGCTCAAAGGAATTAAGGTCAGCATATTATAAGAATACCTGCATACCCATGTTTAATTTGGCATAATTAATAACAGCCAAGATATGGATACAACTTAAGTGCCCATCAACAGATAAATGTACAAAAAATATATGGTACTCAATGGAGTATTGTGAAGATATGAAGAAGAATGCAATTTATCATTTGCAGGAAAACGGATGGAACTGGAGATCATTATGTTAAGCAAAATAAGCCAGATTCAGGAACACAAGAATTATGTTCTCCCAATTATGTGAAATCAAAAAAAAAAAAGATAACATGAAAAAAAAAAGGGAGACTATTATTAGACAAGAGGAAGGAAAGGAGATTAAAGTATATTAGTTACTTTCCTATCACTGGGATAAATTACTCAACACATATCTTAAAGAGGTTTATTTGGGGCTCTTGGTTTAAATGGATTCAGTCCATGGTTAGCTAGCTCCAAAGCAGAAATAGTGAAAGGAATGGCAAAGAAAAACTATTCAATCAATGGGAGCCAGGAAGCAGAGCAAGGAGAAGCTGGGGACAAGAATATATCCATCCATGTAATGTTCTCTGTGATCCCCGCACAATGAGTCTCCACCTCTTAACAGCACATCTAGCATTGAACCCATCAATGAATTAACACACTGGTGATTATAGCACCACTATGGTCCATTACCCTCCAAAGCCCCACCTCTGAACACATGAGACTCCTGGGGGACATTTGAAATCTAATCTATAACACAGCATGAGATTGTTGGTTGATTATGTCAACTTGAGTGAGAGAAGCTCAACAAAATTTGTTCAACAGTTCACACCCTACATTAGCTTGTCTCCTAATATAAAGGGTAAATGAAGGATGGCTCTGCTTCTGTTTCTTCAAAAGGCCATTCCTCGAGTTCACCTTGTATGTCATCTCCTGGCTTCCAGCGCAGACTCTTCAGTCTTCCACTGCAAACCCATCAGCCTCCTGCTACAGACTCACATGGGACATTGCAGTGAGCTCCAGACCTTCTAATAGAGTCTACCATCTCCACTGTGCAGACAGACCCTTCAGCACTCTTCCAGGTAAAACTCTGTAAGTGGCTATTGTAAGCCAATTTATAAATTCTAATATGTTTGTATATCTTGTATTTGTCTCTTTCGTAAACACTTACTGATACACAGCATAATGGGGGGATAAATATGACTAAAATTATATGCATGTGTCATAAAAAGAATCATTAAGTTCATCTTTAATGATTAAATAGTGTTATAGGGATTCTGCTGCAGAATTCTTTTTAAAGAGGGTCTATCAGATTCCTTCTGTAAAATTTGCATTCATTATATACTTAGAGTAGTAAGAAATTTAAGGCAAATTGCAGTTCCTTTAATTAATTTTCACAACCTTAAATTCTGCCACCATAATCTCAATCACCTCTATAAGGAGAAAATAAGCTACAGTGTAATTCAAACTCATGTTTAACCATGTTCATCCATATAATGGAGGTTCTTGAAATGAATCCTTGAATGAAATAATGCATCATGCCCTTATTTCTGACAATAGAGGGAGTCTTGTCAATGTCATGTGATAGTGTGATAATGCAGTGGTAAGTCAAAAGGGTATCAACTGGTACTAACTCATTCTAAATATACTCATGTTTCCCATCTGTTTACTGCAAAACAGCTATTTTACTCAGAGTCAATGATCATTTTAATACCATTTCTATAGTATATTTTATTTTAATGATTCTGTAGGGATTTGGGGGGGTACTGGGGGTTGAACTCAGGTCCTTGCACTTGTGAGCCAGGTGTGGTGCCAATGAGCTAAATCCCCAGCCCTCTGTGGGGATTTTTGAGAAAAATCCAAGGCTCCTTAGAGCAAGTCTGTTCTTAGGATAATTCTTTTTCTCTCACAGTTGCTTAAAAATGTATAGTGAAGTTTTTCTGATGCTATCAGATGAATGACACTCCGAGAGATGGACTATAAGAGGGCACTAATAGATCTGGTTGCCTTTTTTAAGCCAGGTATTAAAGTGATTTGTTGAAATGTAAAATAATTTAACATTGACTGTTTATTTGCTTTCATACACTACTAAAAGCAGTTACATAAAATACATAGTTAGCTAGGGATTTAGCTCAGTGGTTCCGGCACCTGCCTGGCAAATGCAAGGACCTGAGTTTGATCTCTGGTACCAAAAAAAAAATTATTGTAACAGGATATACTATAATAATGGTTTATTATTTTAAGTGAATTAATAAGTGGCATTTAATATTTTCAGATGATTTCTAAAATTGTATATTTAATAGATCTCATGTATGTGAATAAAAATTATTTGGAAAATCAAAAACGAGATAAATTTGAACATGTAAAGTGTAAAAGGGTTTTATTCATATCCAGGCAAAAAAAATTCCATTAGAAAATGCCTGCAGCTCTGAGAAAGAATCAACAACTGGGATCTCATCTTACTAAAAAGCTTCTGTACTTCAAAAGAAACCATTAGCAGAACTAAGAGACAATCTACAATGTGGGAAAAAATTTTTACCAGCTGTACCTCAGACAAAGGACTATTATCAAGGATATATAAAGAACTCAAAACAATCAGTCCCCCCAAATATAAAGACCCGATCCAAAAATGGGCATCCGAAATGAACAGACATTTCTCATACAAAGAAGTAAAAGCAGCAAGAAAATATATGAAAAAATGTTCCACATCACTGGTCATTCGAGAGATGCAGATGAAAACAACACTGAGATTCCACCTCACCCCACAAAGAATGGCTGCTATCAAGAAATCACACAATAACAAATGTTGGCGGGGTTGTGGGGAGAAAGGAACCCTCCTCCATTGTTGGTGGGAGTGCAGACTAGTGCAACCACTATGGAAATCAATATGGAGATACCTCAAAGAGCTTGGACTGGAGGTTCCATTTGACCCAGCCATCCCTCTGTTGGGTATCTTTCCAAGAGAACTAAAAGAATCATATCACAGAGAAGTATGTGCACCCATGTTTATAGCGGCACAGTTTGTAATAGCTAAATCTTGGAAACAACCTATTTGCCCATCCGTTGGAAACTGGATAAAGAAGTTGTGGTTTTTCTATAAAATGGAATATTACTCAGCCATAAAGAGCGAGAGAATAGATTCATTCATAGGAAAATGGATACATATTGAAGATATACTCCTAAGTGAAATAAATAAGTCCCACATGTGTAAATACCAAATAGTTTCCCTGGTGTGAATATTCTGCAACAATGCATAAGATTCTAATAAGATTACTGACATTTAGAAATGGGAGGAAAGGAGCTAAAGGTGTAGGGAAGGTGTGATACGTAGGGGAAGAACAAAAAGGGAAAAGAAAAAAATGTGAGAGAATGAAAAGATGAAAATAAAGTGTTTGTAGATGGGGAGGGGAGGAGGGGGTGAAGGGAGGGCAGAGGTAAGGGGAAAAAAATGAGAATCAAGACTTGCCATGTAAAGGTACATGATCCCAACAATGAATGTAACTGTACTGTATCCCTAAATGTACCAATAAACTCAATAAAAAAAAAAAAAGAAAAGAAAATGCCTGCAGCTCCGAGCAGGCAGGAGTGGTAGAGTCACCATCTTGGAATTGGCTCAATCTTGTCTAGTGACCTGCAAGGCCAGGCCAGGCTTGGCACCGAGGCTCAGGGAAAAAGTACTAGGTCAGGCAGTAGATCAGGATCCACCTGTTGGGGAATACCAGAAAGAGGAGGAAGAGGTCACTAATGGCTCCTTCTTAGCTGAGTAAAATTCAGTATGAAATAATTAAAGTCACTTAGAGAAAGAATTATGGTTATATCAAGTGCATTCACATATATTTGATAGCCAATTGGTTCTGATTTGTTAATATATATGACAGACAGATCCTGCAAAGCCCTAAAGGAAAACAACCTGCAATTAACCTGTGGACTAGAATGGTGCAGCTGCAGGCAGATCCCAGCTGAGGACCTGGCCTGACCCTAGTGGCTTGGGTACACAGGCCAAAGCTAAGGGCCCACCAGGAAAAGAGCTACACAGGTGCACAAGCAACAGCCAGAGGTACACCCCTGTACCATTGATAAATGTGGGGAGACCCTAGCCAGAAGCCTGCTCAGACAAAAGGAATTGGGGTGTACAGCCTCCAGCCAAAGGCCCTACCAGAAAACAGGTACATAGGGGCCCCAGCCAGCAGCACACCTAGATACCATCCCAAGTGTACACAGTACCCAGCTAGAAGCCCACCCAGACAGCAGATCAGCTCAGGGATCCAGAAGGCCACCATTCTGAATACAGCAATTGGTATACTGGTGAGAAGGCTGGTATACAGCAGAGAAGGCTGCTCAGTGTCTTGCTAAGAATTGAAGACCACTGGGCAATCAAAAAGTTACTTCAACAAAGGCACAGCAGGCTGCATCTGTTGAAATGAGAAGACACATAAACAAGTCTCAAAACCAGACTTCCAGATCACCTAAGGCAACCCCAAAGGGAAATGAGATGGAAAAATCTGATACTCAACCATCTGGACTCCCTGAACTGGCAACAAAAGAGGATCTGGTAAAATGATATTAGAAATAATTTCTCAGATGACAGCAGGGATTGTGCCCATAGAGCAAGACAAGATTAATACATCTAGAGCAGACACAGAAAAAAAGTAGAGGAGCTGAGGAACATGACAGAATCCCAACATAGGAAACAAATGGAATCCATTAAACGGATGCAAATAGATTTCCAGGAGATTAAAAACTCCATTGAAAATTTAGTCAGCAGAATGATCCAATGTGAGGACAAAATTTCAGATATAGAACATAGGATTGTAATTAGTGGCCAGGAAAAAGAAAATTTCTTAAAAATAGTAAGGAACCATGAGAGAGAAATCATGAGAAATCAATCTAGCAGCTGCTAGACAATGCAAAGAAGAATAACAGAAGATTGATTGGAGTCAATGAAGAAATGTGAGAGAAAACTGTTCACAAAAGTAATGGCAGAAAACTTCCAAAGTAGGAAAAAAGAACTTGACACACAGATAAGTAAGGTATATAGGACTCCAACTAGTTGGAATTAAAAAAACAACAACAACAACAAAAAAAAACTCCACATAGGCACATAATAGTTAAGATTCCAGAAACCCAACAGAAGAATTCTGCAAGCTGTTAGAGAAAAGAAACAAATCACATACAAAATAAAGCCCATAACAATCACAGCAGAATTCTCAACACAAACCACAAGGCAGTGTGGAGTCATGTATTTCAAGCCCTAAAGGAAAACAACCTGCAATTAAGATTGATGTATCCTGCAAAACACTCTTTCAAAATTGATGGAGAAATAAGATACTTTCGTGACAAAGAAACCTTAGGAACATCAATGAATACCAAACCAGGACTCCAAAAAGTTCTAAACAATGTCCTAAGTAAAGACATTGATGATCACAATCCCTGGAAATCCAGGAGAATGAACGAAAAAGGCATGACAAGAAACTAAATGTAAAGAGAAGAATTCAACAAGAAGAAAATGTCATGACAAGGATGCCAATACATATCAGTTATAACCATCAATGTTAAACGTATGGATTCATCAATCAAAAAAAAAAATAGACAGGTAGAATGGGTCAAGAAGCAATATCCAACAATATGCTGCATACATGAAACATACTTAACTCAAACAGAAACTCATAGACTGAAAGTGAAAGGGTGGAAAACAATACTCCATGTGACAGGAATCCAAAATAAAGTAGGGGTATCTATCCTCTTTGTAGATCAAGGGGATTTCAAACTAACGCTGATTAAGAGAGATAAAGAAGGCCACTACATCCTTTTAAAGGAAACAATCCAAGAGTAAGAGAGGACAATCATAAATATATATGCACTAAATACTAATGACCCCAACTATACAAAACTAATATTAAGGGACATGAAAAACCCAATAAGCAGTAATACAATAGTAGTGGGGGACTTCAATACCCCACTGTCACAAATATATAGATCATTTAGACAAAAAGTCACAACAAAATACCAGAATTGAACCAGCCTTTTGAACAAATGGACTTTATAGATGTCTACAGAGTGTTCCACCCCACAAAATCAGAATATACATTCTTTTTGGCTGCACACAGGTCATTCCCCAAAATAGACCACATACTTGCTTATAAAACATATTGAAGTAAGTGCAAAGAAATTGAAGTTATCCTGTGTATTTTATCAGACCATAGTGCAAATGAAGTGTAGATCAATGGCATAAGAAATGGCAAAAACTTTAGACAAGATCAGGCATGTTCAGGTAGAATTTCACAAACATGTGAAATTGAAAAACACACTCCTGAACAACCAATAAGACACAGAGGAAATAAAAGAAGAAACTAGACAGTTTTTATAAATAAATGATGATGCCAATACAACATACAGGAATCTGTGGGACACAATGAAAGCACTTCTATTAGGGAAATTCATAACAGTGAATGCCCACACAAGAAAAACAGAGGGAGCTCAAATAAATATGCTGAATCTTAAGCTCCTAGAAAAAGAAGAGCAAGACCAACTCAAAGCTTGTACAAGAAAGCAAGAAGAGCAGAAATCAATGCAATGGAGACTAAGAGAATGATACAAAAATCAACAATCTGAAGAGTTGGTTTTTCTGAAGAATGAAATCAATAAACCCTTAGCCAACCTTCTCAAAAAAAAAAAAAAAGAAAGAAAGAAAGAAAAGAAAAGAAAAAGAAAAAAGGCTCAAATCCATGCAATTAAGAATGAAAGTAGTTGGGATTAGAGGTTCCATTTGACCCAGCCATCCCTCTGCTGGGTATCTTTCCAAAAGAATCATATCACAATGATATATACACAGCTAAGTTTATAGAGGCACAGTTTCTAATACATAAAAATTGGAAACAGCCCATTTGCCCATCAGTTGGAGACTGGATAAAGAAGATGTGGATTTTCTATAAAATGGAATACTACTGAGCCATAAGGAATGAGAAATTAGAGTAATTCATAGGAAAATGGATGCATATTGAGAATATACTCAAGTGAAATAAATAAGTCACACATGTATAAATACCGAATAGTTTCTCTGGTGTGAAAAACTGTGAATGTAAATAAGATCCTAATGGTATAATTGACAATGTGTAATAGGAAGAAAAGGGCTAAAGGTGTAGGGGAAGTGGGAAGGGTAGGAGAAAGGAAATAAAGGAAAAGAAAAATATGAGAAAATGAAAAAATGGAAATAAAGTTTTTGTAAATAGGGAAGGGAGGAGGGGGTGAAGGGAGGACAGGGGTATGGGGAAAAATGAGAACCGAGACCTGTTATGTAAAGGTACAAGATCCCAATGATGAATGTGACTGTACTGTTTACCTAAAATGTACCAGTAAATTCAATGAGAAAAAAAGAATAAAAAAGGTGAAGTAACAACAGATCCAGTAGAAATCCAGAGGATCATCAATACCTACTTTGAAAACCTGTACTCTAATGAAATGGAAAACAGAAGAAACGGACAGATTCCTAGATACCTGTTAACTTCCAAAGTTTATGAAGAAGATATAAAAATTCTAAATACCCCAATTGCAATCTATGAAATTGAAAACATAACCAAAAAGTTACCAACAAAGAAAAGCTCAGTTTCTGATGTCTTCACTGCTGAATTCAACATAACATTTAGAGAAGAACTATAGCTACTACTCTTTAAAGATTTCAGTGAAATTGAAAGAGAAGCAATACTTCCAACTTCATCCTGGAAGCAAGTGTTACTTTGATTCCCAAACCATGGAAAAACCCAACCAAAAATGAGAACTACAGGCCAATCTCCATTATAAATATAGATGCAAAAGTCCTCAATAAGCTACTGGCAAAAAGAATACAGAAGGTCATGAAGGAGATCATATACCCTGACCAAATTGGATTTATTAAAGAAATGCAAGGATGGTTCAACATATATAAATCAATAAATGCAATACACTATATTAACAGTCAAGGACAAAAACTATATTTTTATCTCAACAGATGCAGAAAAAGCATTTGATGAAGTTCTACACCAATTCATGATTTTAAAAAAAAACTGCAGAAAATTGGAATCAATGGTCTTTATCCCAACATGATAAAGGCTATCTATGAAAATCCAACAGCCAACAGCATACTAAATGATCAAAAATGGAAAACCTCCATGCTAAAATCAGTAATAAGACAAAAATATCCACTATCAGCACTCTTGTTCTACATAGTTTTGGAAACATTCGCAACAACAATTAGACAAGAGAAAGAAATAAAAGAAATAAAGATAGGAAAGGAAGAAGTTAAACTGTCATTATTTGCTGATGGTATGATACTCTACATAGAAGACCCAAAAGACTCTACTAAGAGACTTCTAGATTTAATTGACAGATTCAGTAGTGTAGCTGGAGAAAATGTCAACACTCAAAAATCAATAGCCTTCTTATAACAAATAACGGACTCACAGAGAGAGAAATCAGGGAAACAATTCCTTTCACAATAGAATCCAAAAAATAATGAAATATGTAGGAATCAATCTAACAAAGAAAGCAAAGGACCTCTACACTGAAAACTACAACACTCTGAAAAAAGAGATCAAAGAGGTTATAAGAAAATGGAAAAACATCCCTTGCTCCTGGGTAGGAAGAAAGAACATAGTGAAAATGGCCATATTTCCAAAACTGCTAAACAGATTCAACGTAATCCCACTTGAAACTCCAACAGTATATTTCACAGAACTAGAGAAATCAATCCACAAATTTATTTGAAGCCAGAAGAGACCTAGAATAGCAAAAGTCATTCTGGGCAGTAAATACAAGGTTTCAGCTCTCATCTGGGTGATGATACATTTGCTATTTCCTTAAAAATTGTTTTGACCACATTTGTGGCCTAGTTAAAGGTATAACAGCAACTCAATGAGTGACTATTCCCAATCCGTGGCACAACTGTTCTTTCAACTCTGAGATATGATAAGGAGAATTATACTTCTTCCACTGGGTACCCCAAATTCTATGCATATCAAAGAGTGGTGGCAGACAAAACAAACAAATGTAAACCTATATGCTATTTCATAATTAATGTAAATTTGTTAGAATCAATGAAATAGATTGACTTTAAAATATTAATTATTTTATGCTGGACTTCTCTCATGGATCTACACAATGGATAAAAGTCCTAGTAAGTAGGTTATCAAATTTGGCCCTTAAAAGGACATCATTTGCAAAGATTAGACACTAGCATCCTGGATCTAGGTGACTGATCTTTGAGATTGGTGAATAGTCTGAGTTCAGGAGGACAGCCAGAGCCTCTTGGAGGTCAAAGAACAAAGCACTCAGAATGACTCACAAAGGCCACTTTCTGGACAGCCACTGAGTTAGCACAGTAAGTCTGTGCAGGGTTCGCAGGTTTTAAAATTGCCTTCTTTTCATTCCAATCTCCCTCTCATTCTGACTTCTGTCTCAGGCCCACTACTTTGCAGAGCACACAGGAATGCTTCCTTTTGCCATGTTCTTTGAGGAAGTGGGTTAGGTGAAGTTGCATCAAGCAAAGGAGTTCCTAAAATTTGTAAGACGTGAGGGTATGGTCTGTTTTTTGTTTTTTGTGTTTTTTTCAGGTAAACTATAATTTTTCTGTGATCTCTATGAGGCCATTGTCAAGTCTACAGAATAATTATCTCCTGCCTAATTTGTTAAGCTATTCATAGTCTTACATGGGCTTCTTTAGAATTGACCTTTAGAGGAAGCAAATACCAGCATCTATTTGAGTAAATTTAAACACTGAATGTTTATTTCACTCATTTCAACGAGTTAAAGAAGATGTGCAACCTGTATCAGCAGGACTTCCACCTGGAGATAATGAAAAAAGCAAATTTTTTGACTTCCTTCCACTTGTATTGAATCATGTTTTCTATCAAAAAAATGTCCCACATTGTAGGTTGTCTCTTAGTTCTGTTGATGGTTTATTTTGCAGTGCAGAAGCTTTTTAATAACATGAGATCCCAGTTGCACATTCTTAGTGGTAGTTCCCGTACTACTGAGGATTTATTCATACAGTCTTTTCCTATGCCAGTGCCTTCCAGAGTTCTGCCTAACTTATCTTCTGGCAAATTTAGTGTCTCTTTTTTAATATTTAGATCTTTAATCTACTTGGATTTTAGTTTAGTGCATGAGGAAAGATAAGGGTCTAGTTTTAATCTTTGGCAGGTTGAAATCCAGTTTTTCCAACACAATTTATTAAAGAGGCTATCTTTCCTTCACTGAGGATGGTTGGCTCCTTTGTCAAAGATGAGGAAGCTGAGTACATCTGGAGTTGTTTCTGTATCTTCCAATCTATTTCAGTGGTCCTCAGGTCTTTTTCTTTGCCAGTACCATGCTGTTTTTATCACAGTGGCTTTGTAGTACATTTTCAAATTTGGAATTGTTATACCCACTGCCATGGCTCTGTTGCCTAGGATGGCTTTTGCTATTCTAGGTCTCTTCTGGTTCCAAATGAATTTTTGGATTCTTTTTTCTAGTTCTGTGAAATATACTGTTGGAATTTCAATTGGCATTGCATTGAACCTGTATAGCAGTTTTGGTAGTATGGCCATTTTCACTATGCTGGTTCAAGGAAGAACCTATTAATCATCTTTGAAAAGTTCAAGTTACCAAAAAAAATGAATATTCAAGTGAACACAGCTAATTGAGAAAGCAATCTAGAAGTAACTCAGAAATTCTTAGGCAAAGGAAAAAATATTTGAAATGTTAAGAAATGGAGTGCCAACAAGAAGAGTGAATTTGAGCTCCAAAGAGGAACAGAAATTGAAAGAAAAAGATAGACACATTGTGAAATTGTATAGCACTGAGAATATAAAATTCTCTGTCAAAGATATTATTTACAAAAATGAAAAACTGATAGGAAAATAATAGTCTTCCCCTCAAGCCTAAATATAAAAAATTAAATAGAAAAGCATTCTGAAACTGTGGAGGGCAAAAACAAACAACAAAAAGAAGAGCAAAACATATTCAAATATGGTGTATAATAAATAAGAAAGCTTACAGGGGTTGGGATATAACTCATTAGTAAAATATGTTCAAGGCACTGGTTTGATCTCAAGTATCAAGTTAGCAAACAAAACTTTATACGATGTTACCTATCAAAAGCATTCATTATGAATAATATGACTGTTTTAGTAGCAACAAATAAGGGCATGGACTTCTATAGTCAGCTCCAAGAAAGCCTAGCTGATAATAACTGAAATTTAATTGTACTTATGCTTTGGTAATTCTAGTGAGGAAGAGTATAAACCCAGGTTACAGTAAAGAGATGACCTTCATTTCTCTATTCATACCTTCTCTTCCTGAAAATCATGGCATGGTGATCTTCTATCACCATTAGACAATTAATAGTTTATAAATTGCTCTTGACTAAATATCTCATTTTAATATTTAAACTAGACTACATTGAATTTTATACTTATTAATATAGGCATTCAAATTAAAATCAGGAATAAGACAATACTGCTTTGTCCTCAGTTTTACTTAGTATTTCTCTAGAATTTTTTCTAACAGGATTTCTAAGCTTCAACACTATTGACATTTTGATTAGTTGTTACTGTGTGTTTGTGTGTGTGTGTGTGTGTGTGTGTGCGCATGTGCATCTGTGAAGTTGGGGGAGTGCTATTCTGTGAATTGTAAAATGTTTAGCAGCATCCCTGGCAACTGTCTACTAGATGATGGTATCTCTTCCTGTTAGAACAAAGGAAAAGCTCTTCAGAGGTTTCTAAATCTCTCTTGAAAGGCAAAATGGTACTGCTTGAGGATTACTGTTCTAGAATAGAAAAGCTAAAGGAAAAGATTTATCTGTTTGAAAATGACTAACACTGTCAGTCACTGTTTGAAAATGAACGTAGGCACTGTTATAGCTTACAAGAAAGTTCAGAAATGTTGCTGGCTACTAGATAAATCAGTCGTTCTCATATAGCATCAGAAAGAGAGAAAACTTTTTTAAATGATATCCTGCTTAAAGTACTTGGCAATAGCCCCAAGCATAAGGTGTCAGTTGAGTAACATTCTGCAATGATCATCTCTCCCAATGCACACCAATTTGAACAGCTGTTGAAGTATCAGTCTACCTAAGAGATGAGATCACCATAAGAGATAAGCCATCATAATGCCTGCTTTTAGTATGACAAAATGAAAAGAAGTATTAAAGAAGGCTGTCAGGAAGGAGTTGCCTTTATCAGTTTTCCCTCACTCCAAGAAGACACCATGCAGAGAGCTGCCACATGCTTGCAGGATGGATAGTAAATTAAATATAGGACTTAGGGTTCAAACTCAGTACCAGTTGCCAACTTAAAGCCATATGCTAGGTAAGTAAAGCTCCATGAGCTACTATCAAGCCAATACCCGAAGAATGAGCTGCTACACTGAATTAAGCCAGGATACTGTCTGCATCCACCACACCCACTTGCCAGAGTGAGGAGCAAGACTACATCCATTGGGAAGTAGACACAAAAGCTAGTGCACAGTCTCTGGAGAAATTCTACAATTGTAGGGGGAAATCATTTCACAGTTAAATTATGATTAGGCCTAGCTTTTCTGCCTAAGGCTGGCAACAGCATGTCAAGACATAACTTGCTTCTAGTCACAGCTAAAACCTCAATGGTCCAGTGATGCTGTGATGCTTCTGGGCAGGATTACATCAGTTAAAGGCATCTTGGGGAAAGACAAATTCCTAATCAACATAAATTCCTTGAGACCTAGGATCTTCATCTGCATAAATTGCTCATTTTTTAGGATTATCACCACAGACCTCTGAATCATCTGTTATACCCAATGTACTAAATAACAAAATCTCAGGGTCTTTGTCTTTGCTCCCCAGAGTGGCTCACCTTCTTCTCTACATCTCGTTTTCTGCCTAATTCATTAATTCACCATGTGCTGTTGTGGCTCACAGGAGACTAGGACTCACTGCAAAAGTTCTGGTTAACGTTCCCATTCCCTACAGTTCAGGGCTTGTCTTGAAGCTCAGTGGCACATCTGACATGGTGAGTCCTGGCACCCAAATATACAAAATACCCTATATGCTGAAAAGAGCTCACAGACAGCCTCTGGACTGACCTCAGGATCTGGTAGAGTTGTGCACCAGTGCATCAGACCATAGTTTTGGCCCACATCATTTTGAGCCAAAGACTGGGGCACACTACTCTCCTCCTCCTGTGGATATTCATGTTTCTGAAGCTGGCAGAATCAGGTATGACAGGTATAGATCAGCCTAGGTGACCAAAGGACTATTTCCTGCACCAGGAGATAGAACCTCTCGAGAAGCGCTACTGCAGGTTTAGGCCACAGGTGGCAGGCTGATACCAAAGAATACTCAGAACTATAATCTAGGTCTTATGACCACGTGCCAGTAGCACAGTGCACAGGGACTGGCAGATAGAAATGTCACACCAAGAAAGGTGGTTGAATGGGAAGAGAGCCAGGGTACTGGGTTACAAGAAATCCAGGGAAGTAGAGAAAGATAAATGACTTTCTGCTTCAGACTGCAGTTTGCTCTTTAAAAATCTTCCCAGGCTGTATTAACTTTCCATCACTGTAACTACATTACTTGAGAAAAACATTGGAAAGGAAGAAGATATATTTTGGCTAATGGTTTCAGGCCACAGTGACTTTGCTCCATTGTTTGTAACATGTAAGGCAGAGCCTCATGGTAAAGACTAAATGGGATAAGAACACTGCTCACTTTATGGCAGCCAAAAGCAGCAAGAGAAACAGCAAGCCAGAAGGGAAAAAGCAAAGGATCAGGTATAGTTTCCAGGGTTGTGCCCCATGATTCCCTCTCGTGAGCTAGGCCTGGCTTCTTATGTCTGTCTTCTCCCAGTAATCATCAAATTATGACCTTATCAGTGGATTAATCCACTTGATGAAGTTTAAGCCCTCATAAGCCAGTCACTTCCATGGACCTATTTCATCTAACTGACATGAAACTCTGTTAATTAAATATAGATCAGCTTCCAACATTTTATGTGTTTGGCTTTCCATTGTGAAAGACCTAAATAGTTCCTTTAATATGAAATTCTTTTTTCTTATTTATTTCCTTCTCTTTTAAAATAAATCACTGTTTCCTCTGCTTGGACACCATCCAACATGAACAGGTTTTCATGTCTGTCAATATGTTTTCCTTATTAACTTCCTGTGATAGTTTTTGTGGTACTGAAGTTTGAACCCTGGGCATTCACAATGAGCTATATCTCACCATCCCCTTTTGAAAATTTTGTTTATTTTGAGATGGAGGTCTTTGTAAGTCCCTAAGCTTTCCAGGGTAGGCTCAAACTTACAATCCTTCTGCTTAGCCTCCCCAAATGGTAGGGTTACAGGCAAATGCTACCACCCCTGCCTTGTGATGGTTAATTTTATGTATCAACCTGATGGAACACATTGCCTAGCAAGTTGGTCAAATATTATTCTGTATGTTCCTGTGAGGGTGGTTCTCAGATAAAATTCATATTGAAATTCAAAATCTGGATTGGCCTCAGCCAATTGGATAAACACTTGAATAGAACAATAGACTGATTTATCCTGAGAAAGAAAAAAGCCTGCAAATTCTGCTAACAATAGCCTCTCAGATTGAGAGGCTCCCAGAGTCTCCAGCTTGCAGGCCCAGACTATATACTCCATGCCTCAGAATTTAGACTTGCCAGATTCCAAACTCCTTAAAATCAACTACTCTTGCCATATATATATATATATGACAATATATATTAAGTAAACATGCAGGCATGCACGTACTATTGCATCTAGTTCTCCAGAGAACTTCAGTAGTTTCTTTGGCTGAAGTGAGTGTCTCAGAGATGAAAATGTTCCCATTCTGTTCAGCTCTTTCTATAATTCCATTTATGTTTGACTGGAATTTCACTTCCAGTGGTTTTCCTTTTAGTTTCTCTGATTCATTATCTTTGTTGACCAATTTTTTTTGATTATTCATTTTTATAAAACAGAACACCAGCATGCCACTGGAAGACAAACTATTAGATACACACAGAGTACTTGGTGCACAAACTAATAGAGTGAACAAGAGTCTCAAAAGACCAAGAGACTTTGAGAAAATGATCAGATTGGTGAGTGCACATTATGTGGGTGGGTCTAAGCTAATCAGATGAACACTTGAATATAAGAATAGACTGACTTCTGAGAATAAAGGATTTTGCAAATTCTACTAAAGACAGCCTGTCAAACTGAACTATACCATAATCAGTACATAAATAATGAAGTGACTCGGTGACTTAAAAGCCAGAACAAGGGTTGTATTTTACACAATTCTTCACAGTTCTATAATGGGGCAACTGAAATATGAACTTTGTGATGGGGTACTAGTGGTATTTAACCCGTGCTTTCTTTAATTTTTTTTTTTTCATTTTGTCACACTAAAGATAGGCATTGTGGTGACATCAGATAATATCTCTTATATAGTCTGATGTTTCAATAACTGTTTAAATTAGTGTGCATGTCGACAGAAGAATTGGAGAATGTTACTCAACTGACACCCTATTTTTGGGCCTATTGCCAAGTAATTTAAGCAGGATTTTTTTAAAAAAATGTTTTCTCTCTTCCTGATGCTATATGGGAAAGACTGATTTGTAGATATTTATCTAGTAGCCAGCAACATTTCTGAACTTTCTTTTAAGGTATAATAGTTTCTACAGTCTAGTTAAAATTATATTAAATATGTCAAGCAAAGTTTAGCAACCTCTGGAGAAAGTTTTCCTTTGTTCTAACAGGGGAGATACCATCATCTAATAGACAGTTGCCAGGGATGCTGTTAAACATCTTACAACTCACAGAATAGCATCCCCCCAACTTCACACACACACACATGCACACACATGCACGAACACACATGCACACACACACACATACAGTAACAATGAATCAAAATGTCAATAGGGTTGAAGTTTAGAAATCCTGTTAGAAAAATTCTAAATAAATACTAAGTAAAACAGAATAAGCAGTCTTGTCTTACACATGATTTTAATATGAATGCCTATATTAATAAGTACAAAATTCAGTGTAAGCTAATTTCAATATAAAATGGGAAATTTAGTCAAGAGACTCTGTAAATTAGTAAAGATATTTCTTGTTTAAGGACATAGCAATTTAATGGCTGTTTGGGCTTACAACTGAGGCACATTGTTTGGACTTATGATCTGCCACTCAGATTTTTTACTCATCTTTCTCTTTTTTGTATATTTCTGTACATCTTGTTTATAGATCCTCCATGTCTTTTTTTGTACAATACAAACTTCACAGGTAAAGGTGTACAGTGATGTAATTTTAGTTAGTTTCACTGTACAGTATAGTCCTGTAGTTTTATGTTCTACTATACATTGTATTAGTGCATGTAAGAGTATGCAAAAAACAGCAAAGTCATCAAGTTGGAGTTTATTTGACCACTTCTTTGTTTTGAATATTGTGTTGTACATATTGTATGAATTCCTCATTTAAAGACCAATTTAGTTAATGAACTAATCATGGGAATTGAATTAGGTCATGAAACAAAGAACATATATAATTATCTAATGGTGAAAGAAGCTCACAATGGCAATGATTCTCAGGAAAGGTGATTTACAGAGATGGTATGAGTAGAGAAATGAAGTTCATCACTTGATTTACTGTCTCCTGGGTTTATACTCTTCCTCACTAGAATTACAAAAGCAAAAAGTACAATGAAATGTCAGTTAGTATCAGCCAGGCTATGATGCTGCTGACTTTAGAAGATCGTGCCCTTATATGTTGCTCCTAAAGCAGTGTTATTGTTCATAATGAGTGCCTTTGGTAAGTTATATTGTATAAGGATATCATTTTTTGTATAAGAGATTTAACCTAGTGAGCATGCTGGGCCATTAAGTTACACTCTAACTCCTATAAGCTTTCTTAGTCATTGTATATCATATTTGAATAGGTTGCATTCTTTCAGTCTGTTACTGGCATTTACTCTCAAAATTTTAAAGATGTTTCTCCATTTTCTTTTTTATATCTAGGTTTGAGGTAAAACCTTTTATTATTCTGTCAGTTTTACATTATTTTGTAAGTAATATCTTCTATTGATAACTTTTATATTCTAACTGCTATAAAATTTACAGTAGGTCTAATTTTTCCTTTCAATTTCTATTCCTCCGAAATTCAATCTTCTTGCTGAAACTACATTGCTTAACATTTTAAATGCCATTTCTTTACCCACTTGGCTAAGAATTTCTGACAGTATTTCTAGGTTGCTTATTCAACCAGCTGTGTTGATTTGAATATTGAGTTTATTTTATTAACAGGTTCTTTCTTACAACCATTGTCTTCTTTCAAACAAGATTCTCTTTTGTGTCTAAAGGTATTAAAATCTATCCTATTGTGCTTCAATTTCAATGGAAATTTTCTTATTGGAATGTTTTATGTTTCCTATCATCAGGATTAAGAAGTGACACTACTATATAAATTATAGAACATGTAATATGAGTAGGTGCTTCTCTAGATAACTTATATGTATTAAGTCATTTAATTCTATTGTTCTTATACTATAAACCTCATTTTACAGAATATTAAACTTGGGTAATAAGGACTAAAAGCCCACTCATGGCTGTAAAGCTAGTATATTTAGAACCACATACAATCCTATAAAGACCTCTTTTTCTTCGGAAGTGGTACCCTGAAAAATATAATCTAAATTTATAAACTCAGTGTTTGGTGTAGAAGTAATTTAATTAAGTATTTGCTAATTATCTCATGGTAGAAGAATTAGGGGAACCCATCCACTGGGTTGCAGTGCATTAATTAATTGCCTCTGAATAAAAACCTGTTGTCTACTTACATCTATCTAGGGCTATGAAAGGGCACCTGGGTTGCCAATGCCTGTCCACTTAAGTGAGGGTTACATTTTATACCAAGCACTATTGTTTTCTGACTTTGCTTCCCTTTAAAAAAAAAATACTTCTATTTTGTAAGCTTACATAAATAAATGAGGGAAGAGCATTAAGAGTTAATGTTTCACCCCTTAATTTCTATTGTATTTGTTTATACTGGATGAATTTACCAAATCTTGACCATTATCTGAGTTTTAGAAACAAAGAAGGGAAGTTTTTGTTTATTCATTTATGTCTAATGGACCCACTGTCCCTCAGAGATTTCTTGTCAATCCCACATTGATGGAAATAAACATTACCTTACAGTAACCTCTTTGCACATAATTCTAACGCAACACATATTTATTTCCATGCATGACAATGAAAATTAGGAAAATAGAAAAGAAAGTAGCCTTCAGGCAAATAGAAATGACCAAAACTATTGTATAGCCAACTTTGAGGTAGACTGCAATGGGAAGACTTGCTGTGCTGCCCCCAGAGGTTAAGTGTTTTCACCAGATATGGATGTTCCAGCAGGATTTTCAGACAGTCTTCTCTGCTGGCTATGTTCTCCTAATCTTCTGTAATTCAAAATTTGCCATTCCAGAAATCTTTGGTGGTTTTTCTGTTTAACCAAGAATTCCTTAATAAATTTTACAAGCTATAGGAGGAAAACAAGAAAGGTTCCATAGTAAGGAACAGGTATGTATTGAGAGACCTACTCAAACTGTAGCCATTGCCTTGACTAGCAGTCCCAGGATCATGCTAGAAATACAAAATTTCAAAAATTCTATTGTAGATTTACTAAATCAGTGTCTGCATTTTAAAAAGGGACTGGAGTGATTCATGTGCATACTGAGATTTCAAGAGTTCTGATCAAAGACATTAAAGACATCTAAGTGAAATATAGGCCTTACTTTCAATGAATCTTAGACTATCTCATCAAAAGTGTAGATTACTTTAAGTTTTCGGTTTTTGTATTTTTTGTACCAGGGATTGAACTCAGGACCTTGCGCTTAAGAGGCAGGTGGTGAAACCACTGAGCTAAATCCCCAGCTTAGATTACTTTAAGAAACAAGCTCCTACTGCACTGGTTTTGAATCTTGTCTCCTTTAATCATATGGGGATTATACTGAGTTACCATAAAAATTTTAAAAGATTTAGCTATAGTGGTCTGGTGTAAGGCCTTTGTATTTGTATCTCTTCAGAGCTCCTTTCAGAGTCTAATGTCTATTAAATAGAGTTGAGAACTTTTGTACTATGGAATTTTATTTAATTTGACTTCCTGAGAAGTTAGTGAGATGTTGCAAAGATAGTTACCACTCTGAGCTGGAGTGTTGAACAACTACCAGGAAGGCTGTGCAGCAGCCTAGTGTAGTAGGTGACCATGCACATCTACTGTTAAATTCTAGGACAGTGAATCTCAAACTTTGCTACCAGTTAGCAGTATCACTATATTGGAAATTATTAAAAGGGCGAATTTTGGATCCCTAAACAAATAGCCAAATCATAATTTTCACAGTCAGATCCAAGCACTTTGTGTTAGTGCACTCTCCAAGTGATTCTAGAGCTTAAATAGCTTAAACTTTTCTGGTCAAAAAAACCCCCAAGCCAAAAAAAAATTTATTCTGTTCAATCTTCCAGAGTACATTATTCCTGGAGAGACTTTTCTATCCTTTCTTGGGTTGAATGTATCCTTACCAAAACCCTCACACCCTGTCCTCAATTCACTTCTAGAAATAAGTGGCCCTACTTCCTTAGAGAGAAATAAGCATATATTGGGTGACCCACTATCTTGGGCCTTTTTTCCAGAAGCAAGTCATAATGATGAAACATTACACTGTTTGTCAATACCTGTTGATTACTTACATGAGTTTCACGAGCCTGAGTAGCTGAGGTTTTCAGATCTTCCATAATCCTAGTTAACTCTTTTTCTAGATTCACAACATATGGCAGGCCTTCTTCTGGAGTTCCTAGGGAACCTATGTTTGCCCTCTGTTGAAGAAAAACAAGAAAGACAATTTACTATATCTTTCACAAAGTTGTTACTTTTTGCTTCCTCAGTGGGATGAAGACTAGGCTGGCAAAATCCAATTATTTCTAAACATTGTAGCACAATGGGATCAGCCAAGAACCTTAAACACTGAGTCTTGAGTCCACTGTAGACTCTCTTAATTAATATTGAGTGGAGTGTGGGTATCAGGAATTTAGAGTATCTCTAGATGATTTTAAGGTGCTATAAAACAGGGGTCTCAAGAGTATATATAGCACAGGTGTATACAATCTTTCCATAGAATGTTGGCTCAATTCAGTTATTAGCAGGCATGTAGGTCTATTCATAAAACTGAAGCCATATAAGATGTGATGTAATACTCATTAGGATCAGATTGTTTTTTGGAGTGTCTGCTGCAGAAAAAACATTTTGACCTTGAAGAGAAAGGCACATTAAATATATGAACCTGAACCTGATTGGTGATTGGAAATAAGATGCTAATGGTTCTGGGAAAAAGTCATGTTTGTATTTCTTCTCAAACTATAAACACTAGAGCTTGATATTACAGATCCTTGGTCTCCATCCACAGATAGTATGATTCAATAGCACTGGAGTGGAATCAATAAATATACATTTCTCATCACACCTATGTATTAGTACTGCTAATACTGATTCGCTGTCCTGGAGAACACATCTGGGTTAGCTCATTGAGAAGGGCCAAACAAACATTCGGTGTCTAAATTTACCCAAACACGTGTTGTTGATATTTGCTTCCTCTAAAATTCAGTTGTAAGAAGCCCATTTATGACCATGGATATCCTAACAATTCAGGCAATAACTAATTATTTTGTAGACCTGACAATGGCCTCATAAAGATCATAGCAAAATTATAGTCACCTGAACAAATGGAACACTGTTAATACAATTACGTCCGCTTAGAAATCTTAGGAACTCCTTTGATTGGTCCCACTTCACCACTGACATATCCTCCAAGAACACAGCAAAAGGAGGCATAACCTTTGGTTCAGTGAAGCAGTACGCCTGAGAGAGAAGTGAGAATGAAAGGAAAACTGGGATTAAGGGAAGGCAAATTTTAACCTGGGACTCCTCCACAGATTTACTATGCTAACTCAGTAGCTGTTCAGATAGTGACCTTCATGAGTCATTCTTGGGAGCTCTCAACCTTTAAGAGGCTCTGGCTGTCTTCCTGAACTAAGATTACCTCACGGACCTCAAAGATCAGCCACCCAGATCCAAAATTCTAGTGTCTAATCTTTACAAATGATGGCCTTTTAAGGGCAGATTTGATAACCTACTTGCTAACACATTTATCCATTAATTGTGTAGATCCATGAGAGAAGTCCAGCATAAAATAACTGATATTTTAAAGTCAATCTATTTCATTCATTCTAAAATAATTACATTAATTATGAAATAGTATATAGGCTTAAATTTGTCTGTCTTCCACCACTCTTTGGTATGCCAAGAACTTTGGAAGCCACACGAAGTCTGATTCTTACTATCACAGCACAGAATTTAAATCACAATTCTAAATCCTTGTGCCACAGATTAGCCATACTTAGTCAGAGTTGCTCTTACAACTTTAAACAGACCACACTTTTGGTCATAACCATTTCTAAGGACATAGCAAAAGTATCATCACCCAAGTGAGAGGTAAACCTCCTGGAAGGTCGCTCAAGAGCCCATACTAACCAGAGTTAAATATACATCACTGATGTACATCTGGTAAGCTGCTGCATTGTTAATACCATTTGCACATTCTTCAGGAAAGGGTTTGCGGCTCCGCTTTGCCATTTCAATTTGGGGAAATCCAGACATAAAACGTGCCACCCACTGACCTAGAGGACTTCTTAAATACTAACACGAAGATAGGCAGCCCACTTCCTACAGCCGGGTGAAATTCAATACAGCTGAAATGAACAGCTATCAATAAAGCACTAAGAACCAAGTTTTCTAATGAAAGAAACAATCATACCAGAGAAAACGGATTTTTTTTAAAGGGAGGAGGGGCTTAATCTTTCTAATTATCCTACTCAATGTTCTGTGTTCTCTTTTTTCTATGATTTGAAAGAGCTTTGATATGCTTCCTTAAAATAGTAAAGTATTAAATAACTGGATGAATTATATTTAATTTTTCCTATTCTTAAAAACTATTATGCAAAAAGCTGGTCGTGGTGGTGCATGCCTGTAATCCCAGCACTCGGTAGGCTGAGGCAAGAGGATCACTGTGAATTCAAGACCAGCCTGGGTTCCATGTCAGTCTCAAGAGACCCTGTCTCAAAAAACCAAAACAACAACAACAACAACAACAAAAACTATGATGCAAACCATGTCAGAACACATGTTGAATCTGAAAAGACTGGCTAAATTACAATCTCTTTATGAGGGATCTACACCCCCCCATAAGACCTCAATACATATAATTGATCTTACTGGTGATTTAAATGCAGTTGTGAAGTATCAAAATCCTTTTAGCTGAGAGAATTAGGGCAGGTTTTATTGATGAACTGGCATTTTTTAAATTGGCCTTGAAGGTAGGTAAGAATGTAGGAAAGTGGAAATGGACAAAGCATTACACCTGGAGATGGCACAGAGGCTGTAAAAATAACAGGAGGTGGTGGTTTGTCTAAATTACAGCAGGACTGCTCCCTTTGGCAACAGTTTGGCTCATTCCTCAAACCATCTCCCAAAGGTCCCTAGATGTTCTTGCCTCTTTGGGGAGCAGGATTTTTTTTTTTTAGTATTAACTTGATTTTTATTTTTATTTTCATAGAACAAACCATTAGTTTTTCAGTCTCTTGATATTTCATGCTTTTCATTTAATGATTTACCCTTTTATGTTTTGAAAACAATACAAGCAACTGATTTCAATGAAGGCATTTGGTTTTGATGCAGGTATATTTTTATTGGTTCTTTTTTCCCCCCCTGAAAACTACTTTTAAAAATCTTTACTACATGATCACTGGTACATTTGGGAAAACTGGAGAGGTTTTCTAAATAAACTCTTATGTCAACAGTAGTAAACAAACATTCATAAAAGATACAGCACCTTGTCACAATAAAAATACTCATGTACATATGTAGTGTAAGAATTAAAAAAATAAAAATTTCACAATTGATAATGTAAATGAATAATTGTGCAAATGCCTCTAACTTCTTCCTCTGCACCTTTACAGCCCTTTAATTTTTCTAGTATGACTATTTGTTAGAGTTATGTTCTTATTGGTATGGTGAGTATTTTGATTTTGATAATTACGAACATCTTTGATTAACTCACATCTTGTTACATACAGTCCTTTTACAAAAGAAAAATTGCTTGTAGACAACAATACTCTCAGAGACTAAGAGAATTCCACACTAATCCTACAATACATGTACTGCCATTGACATAGATTGTATTACTTTACGTTTATATACACATACATACATAGATTTTTTTAAATGGAGCTAGATAAAGGCACTAGTGGCCTCTATATTTGAAGAAGATGTTTCTTTCAACTAGGTTAATTATTCATGGAGATAAACAAAAAAGAGGAAATTTTTCCTCAATAATAATGTATATGATCCAAAAATGTCTGTTATATTAATTTATGCACAATCATAAAAAGCAAGAATCACTTTGTTATAAATAGGAGAAAAGAAATACTAAAATCTCCAAAAGATTTGGTGATTTTTTTCCCTATTGCCTTCTGCAAAGTACTTTAAACATCTTATAAAGACTCATAAGTTGACTGTAGAAAAAAAAAAGAGTTTAAAAAAGCACCAAAATCAAGCTGAATATTCACAAAATAGGTAGAAAGAATTTGAAGTGTTGTCATTCATAACAGAATCATTAAATGGGCCAGGGCATCTGATAAAATGTATTATCCAGCTACATTTTACACAGACCTATAAAATCCAGGATAAAGCAATGAGGACTATTAGGGGCAGGGAAAGGCAGGGGAAGTCACTAAATATAGAAAGAAAATTATCATTTCAAAACCAAACACTTCTGAATAGAAGAGTAACAGTGAGGGATAACAAATGTGATCATCAGTTCTGGCCACTCTAGATAGCAAAAGGAAGGAGAAAAGCATCAAAGTAAGAAAACTATATATTTCTAAAGCGAGTGTGGAGTAAAAAAATTAATCTCTTCTAAAAAGTCATCTAAAAAATTTAAAAAACTAAACAATGTAAAATTTCTACTTTGACTCTTTGGTTGTGATAGCTAAAAACATTGGGGAACATATAATAAACAGTAAACCTGGACTCAACTTCTAAAACATAGATTCAATAAATTACTTTAGCCATCAAAGCCAGGTTAAAATGTATTAATGGAAAAAAGGGAATGAAAATTGTCATGATATGACAACCAGAAAAGTAAAAATACAATTAAATCAAGTTTCTCCAGAAAAGAATGACATAAATTAAATATTAATATTTCAGTCTTTTAGGAAAAAAGTAAATTTTAGTGAATGAGGCTGAAAGAATTGAATTAGGCATGTAAGCCAATGATGATATTTTACTGTAAAATATAAATTGATAAATTATCTAAAAAATGGCAGTTTTCTAGTATAAAAAGGCAGAAAACAAAGATTGATGACCTCAAACATAATTACTTCTATTAGATTTTATGTTGTTATTCTATTTATATTTTAGGGAACAGCACCCATGAACACATGATAAAATAATTTATAAGACCAAAACTAAATGTACTTCATGAAAAGACAATGTAGGCTGCAATGTTGAAGACTACTGTCTGGATGGCATAATTTTATACTAATATTTTGTATTAAAATATTTTATATAATTATATACTAATATTTTTGACATTTTAGGGAAATAGCAACAAGTTAGGATCATAATAATGTTTACTAACAGCTATTTTTCAGCCCTTTGATTTTTCCAGTATAATTTATCAGTTAGAATTACCTTCTTTCTGGTACATAATGAAGAAATGAAAAAAAAATAAGAAAAACTTTATGAAATTAATTCTAATATATTTTGTCCCCTTCTGTCATAATGTGGCTGGGAATTTATCTATATAGTCATATAAGCCCTATATAAAATGGATGCTATGAGGAAGCAAGTAGTAAATTACATGATCAATATTAGCACACAGCTTTGGCAGACATTTAGCAATGTAACTAACCAAATAATTATTAACCAGAGATACTTATAGTAATTTGTATATATATGTATGCATACATGTATATACATATATATTTATAAATGTGTATAGTAAATGAAATGTGAATTTGTATATAACTTAAGGTGTTCCTACTTTCACATGTAACAAAAAACATACATATCCAATAAAAAACAATATACACATATCCAACAGATTTAAATTTTATAACCTGTGGACACAATTTAATCAAATTTAAAGTAATACTTGTAAAAAATATGTATAAAGACCCATTTCACATATACAACTTTTTGGCAAACATATAATTATTTCCATAGCATAATACAACACATTATTCAAGAAAAGTAATTAAATCCATTCATTTTTATTTTAGTTCAGTGTAAGAATTAAAGTAAAATTTTATGTTGGGGTAGCCAGTTTTAAGCAAATTCAAAATATTTTTCACTTGAAATTTTTCTATGTCCATGATCAATCTTTTAGAGCTATATATCTTCTTCAAAACAGTTCATGCCTTTGTACAGAATTTGGATCACATAACCATGCCTCTGTCTGAAAAGGCTTGATATTGCTTAATAGCACCTCTGCAGTCATACCAGAAGAATGGAGAGCTTCAACTTCTGCTTGGTAAAACTTGTGGTATTCCCAATAAAGTGCAAAACATTCATCTCCAGATTTCCACATTTTTGCATACTCCATAGGAATAGATGATTCTAGCACTTTTTTCTGGCTTAATTGGCCCAGATCTTTTGGGGGGGCCTCGTATTGTAAAATATTTTATCTTCGCAGAGTACAGCTGTGACAGCTTCTGCTGGCTTAATTGATCCTACTTTTCTCCCTTTAGTGGCATTTCTGTCTCTCCATTTGGAATGCCAATGAAACTCTTACTTTGGACAGGATTCTGGTAATCAGTATTTACATGAAAATGTTTTTCAATTTTTACGCCACTGAAAATTGTGTTATTTATTTATTTTAATTTTTTTACTGCTGTTTTGTCATTATTTGTTTATTTTTACCTAGAAATATTCAGACAACTTCTCTTATGAATGCTTCACCTTATTTTACAGATGAATCCTCTTGAAGTTTTGCTGCTTACTCAACTATGCAAAATCACTAGAAAATTGCTACTCCTGAACATTTGGCTCAAAGACCAGAATTGGTTGCTGTGATTGCCATATTAGAATGTACTTTGACAACCCTGTTAACATTTTATGCAATTCTGCCTATGTAGTTAATGACACTATAAAAAGTAATTTATTGGGCTGGGGATTTAGCTCAGCGGTTCGGTGGCCTGCCTTGCAAGCTCAAGGACCTGAGTTCAATCCCTGGCACCAAAAAAAAAAAGTAATTTATTTATTTATTTATTTCTCATTGAATTTATTGGTACATTTTAGGTATACAGTACAGTTACATTCATCGCTAAGATCTTGTACCCTTACATGACAGATCTTGGTTCTCATTTTTCCCCATATCCTGCCCTTCCTTCACCCCCTCCATGCTCCCCTATTTAAAAGACTTTGTTTCCATTTTTGCCTTTTCTCATATTTCTTCTTTTCTCTTTTTTCCTTTCCCCTGCCTTTCCCACTTCCCCTACAGTGAAATGGTAAATGCTCTTTAGCCCTTTTCTTCCTATTTCACATTATCGGTTATATGATTTGGATCTTATTTACTCTTTTAGTTTTTCACACCAGAGAAACTATTCAGAATTTACACATCTGTGTTTTATTTATTTCACTTAAGAATATGGCCTCAATATGCATCCATTTTCATATGAATGACTCTAGTTTCTCATTCTTTATGGCTGAGTAGTATTCCATTTTATAGAAAAACCACATCTTTATCCAGTCTCCACCTGATGGGCAATTGGGCTGTTTCCAAGTTTTAGCTATTACAAACTGTGCCGCTATAAACATGGGTGCGCCTATATCACTGTGGTATGATTCTTTTAATTCTTTTGCAAAGATACCCAGAAGAGGAATAGCTGGGTCAAATGGAACCACTAATCCTAGTTCTTTGATGTATCTCCATATTGATTTCCATTGTGGTGAATTGCACTCTTTTTTAAGTGGTTAAGTAATTAGTAAAAAGGCTAAGGGTAACATCTTAGATTACTTATCTGAAGGTTTTGTCTTTTTAACAAGAATTTCAAGTCTTCTGTGGGTTCACAAGAGTATTTGGATGGTTGTTTACACTCAGCAACAGTCTCTAGATTCCAGAGCTTAAGGCAGGTGTGGTATAACCATGAGTCTAGACCTGCTACCTTAACAGCTAATGAAATTGACAGGATCATAGTGTATGGACTTTCACAAGTTGGTCCTAGAGAAGGGGATGATGAAGCAAGAGACTTTACCAGTACTAAATCTCCAGGTTGGAATATGAAATTTTCCATTTCTTTAGGCTTATCTTCCATTAGCTATTAAAGAGTCTACTATTATTTAGCCAGTGAAATGATGTCTTTCACTAAAGCATCTGTTTAGAGCAGAGAAAAATCATTGGTAAGAAAAGAGAACCCTTAAAGCATTTCAAATGGACTGAGGCCGAGAATTTGAGGTGAATTTCTTAATTTGATAAGAACTAACAGTAATAAGTGAGGCCACTGTAGATGGGTTTCCTGAATCATCTTGCAAAGAAGTCTCTTTAAAGTCTCATTCATTTTATCTACCTTTCCCAATGATTGCGGCCTCCATGCACAATGAAGTAGATAGAGAATGCTCAGTGCCCTGGGTGACTGTAGATTTAAAAAAAGACCCATTATTACTCTGTAAGTGGTTAGTATATCCAAATCTGGGAATAATTCAGAGACCAAAATCTTTACCACCTCTGTGCTTTTTCTGTTCTACACAGAAAGGCCTCAACCTAGTTCACAAGAGTATCTACCCACACCAGTAGGTATTGAAGCCCCTTACTCTTTGGCATATCAGTAAAATCAAGCTGCTAATCTTTTTCAGAGTATTTACCATTTCTCTGTATACCTAGAGGGGCTGTTGTTTGGTTAAGAGAATTGTTCTTTGTCAGAACTCAGGTCTTAACTATCCATTGTATTAACTCAGAGAGTCTTTTCTCCCATAAGTATCTTTGAGGCTATCTGGTGGGTCGTGTCTTTCCCCAAGTGAAAAATTTCATGTAAAGACTTAATAATTTTCCATTTGTAAGACTTGAATAGGCTAAAGTGACTCCATGCTAATCGGCCAGACTGTGCTTCTTCATATGCTAATTGCTACCTTGGTTACAGCCCACCCACGGGCAAATGGTTTGACAAAAGGTGACAGTAGAACATTTCCTGCATAAGATAAGCAATGTGTTTGCAGTCTTGTTCTGTGAATTCCCTGACTCTTTGTTTAGAAAAACCTTATAAAAGTACCTCAGCCCCTGAGTAGTTGCCTCTCTGAGCCACCTGGCTCCGGGAGTGCCGTCTGGCCAGACTAATAAAGGTCTATTTACCATCTAGCCTGGTGTGTTCCTTCCTGGGTTTCTCGGTTCTCAGTCGTGTTCCCGGAGCCTCGCTGGGTGTTAGGGCCCAGCATCGTGGAGGCCTTTTGGCTGTTCACGCTCCGTGGAGTGGAAGTGAGACTTTAGGTCTTACACATTGACTAGCTCTAGGAAGGAACAATTTACCATCATCTGATTGTAATTTTCTTCATAGAAGGAACTAACACCCATGGGAGAGAGTCCATTTGATTTCTAACAGAATATTTGTGTTGACTATGATCAAAGGATCCTTCCCAGATCAGGGGTTCTGAAAGGAAGGCCCTCTAGTAGCTTTTACTTTTTAAACTGTGTCAGCCAATTGATTACCTTGAAATACTTCATCAAGTCTTTTTTGGTGTTCTCTACAGTGAATCACTGCCACTTTGGAGGACATATAGACAGATGATAAGTTTGTCTATCTCCTTATGATATTTTATGGGAGACCCAATAGTTGTCAGATAATTTCTTTCTTTCCATGTGGTGATATGGGCATGCAATACTAGGAAAGCATACTTCTGATCATTATAAATATTGACTTTTCATCCTTCACAGAGTTGTAAAGCCCTAGTCAGAGCTAGGAGTTCTGCTACCTGGGCTCTAGTCCCAGGATCAAGGGAGGAAATTTTAAGTCTAATGTAAAGTTGCTACTGCATATCCTGCCCTTCTTGTCTCAGTTCCCCTGAAAGAAATGCCATCACAGAAGAGTATCAAATCAGGATCAGTAAGAGATGTGTCTAACAAGTCTTTATGTCTTTTGGTTCAGTTTCTTTGTTCTCTTGCAGAAAGGTGGCAGGGTTTAAGGAGGAATATGTATTTATTTGAATGGCTGGTAATTTGAGAAGTACAGCCTGATATTTAAGAACCCAATTGTTTAATAGCCATAGTCTCCCTTTGGAAGAGTAAAGTCCTTCTACATTTTGAGGTGTGTATACATTGAGATCTTCACATAAAATCAGGTTGGATGGCTCTAGTACCATATTGAAAGAGAGCAGTTTAACATTTTTATGAATATATGCTGGAAATAATTTCTCAGATAACAGTAGAGATTGTGTCCATAGTACAAAAAATGATTAATAACTCTAGAATAGCCACAAATTAAAAAAAAAGAGTAGCTGAGAAACATGATGGAATCCCAACATAAGAAATAAATGGAATTCATAAAACAGATGTACACAGGTATTTAGGGGATTAAAAATTCCATTGAAAGTTTATCTAGCAGAATGAGCCAATGCAAGGACAGAATATCAGATATAGACAACAGAATTGCAATTAGTGACAAAGGAAAAAACTTCTTAAAATAGTAAGGGACCATAAAAAATCAGTCCAGCTGCTGTTAGGCAATGCAAAGCAGAATAACATAAGACTGATCAAAGTCAATGAAGAAACAGGAGAGAGTGCAACAGAAATTTTTAAAAAATGTTCATAGAAGTAATGGCAGAAAATTTCCCATGCAGAAGGAAAGAACCTGACATACAAACATACATTTAAGTAAGGCATATAGGACTCCAACTAGCCATGATAAAAAAAAAGACTATACCTAGGCATATAATAGTTAAGATTCCAGAAACCCAACAGAAAAACAAAATTCTACAAGCAGTTAGAGAAAAGAAACAAATCACATACAAATAAAGCCCACCAAAATCACAGCAGACTTCTCAGCTCTTGAAAACTGGTGTAGGAAAAGGGCTCTTATCTAGAATATATAAAGAACTCAAAAAAACTGCCTCCCCACAAATATAAAGACCCAATTCAAAAACGGGCATCTGAAATGAACAGACATCTCTCAGACAAAGAAGTAAAAGCAGCAATTAAATATATGAAAAAATGTTCCACATCACTGGTCATTCAAGAGTTTCAGATGAAAACAACACTGAGGCTGGGCATGGTGGTGCACACCTGTAATCCCAGCACTTGGGAGGCTGAGGCAGGAGGATCACTGTGAGTTTGAGACCAGCCTGGGCTACATAGTGAGTTCCAGATCAGTTTCAACTACATAGTGAGACCCTGTCTCAAAAAACCAAAACACAAAACAAAACAAAAAACAACACTGAGATTCCACCTCACCCTACAAAGAATGGCTGCTATCAAGAAATCAACCAATAACAAATGTTGGTGGGGTTTCAAGAAGAAAGGAACCCTTCTCCATCACTGGTGGGAAGTGCAGACTGGTGCAAAACTCTGTGGAAATCAATTTGGAGATACCTCAAAGAGCTGGGACTAGAGGTTCCACTTGACCGAGCCATCCCTCTGCTCGGTATCTTTCCAAATGAACTAAAAGAATCATATCACAGTAATATATGCATACCTATGTTTATAGTGGCACAGTTTGTAATAGGTAAAATGTGGAAACAGCCCATTTGCCCATCAGTTGGAAACTGGATAAAGAAGATGTGGTTTTTCTATAAAATGGAATAGTATTCAGCCATAAAGAATGAGAAATTAGACTATTCATAGGAAAATGGATACATATTGAGGATATACTCCTAAGTGAAATAAATAAGTCACACATGTCATGTATAAATACCAAGTATTCTCTGGTATGAAAAACTATAATAGTACATAAGATCGTAATGATATAATTGACAATGTGAAATAGGAAGAAAAGGCCTAAAGGTGTAGGGGAAGTGGGAAGGGTAGGGGAAAGGTAATAAAGGAAAAGAAAAAAACATAAAATGAAAATAAAGTATTTGTAAATAGTAAAGGGAGGAGGGAGTGAAGGGAGGGCTGGGATAAGGGGAAAAAATGAGAACCAAGGCTTGTCATGTAAGGTACAACATCCCAATGATGAATGTAACTGTACTGTATACCTAAAATGTACCAATAAACTCAATGAAAAGAAAAAAGAAATATCAAATAAAAATGAAAAAATGTTTAACATCACTGGTCATTTGAGAGATGCAAATGAAAACAACTTTGAGAGTTCACTTCACTCCAGAAGGAATGACTGCTCTCAAGAAATCAACCAGTAACAAATACTGGTGGAAACATGGGAGAAAAGAACCATTCTTCATTGTTGGGAGTGTAGACTGGTACAATTGCTGTGGAATTCAATATGGAAATCAATATGGAGATATCTCAAAAAATTAAGGTTTGAGTTCCCATTTGACACAGCTCTTCCCCTGATGAGTAATTTTCCCAAATTATTTTGGGAATTCTTTTCAAAGAATTGATTATACCACTGTGATATATGTGCACCCATGTTTATAGCAGCAGTTTGTGATAGCTAAATCTTGGAAACAGCCCAATTGCCCATCAGTTGGTGAGTCAATAAAGAAAATGTGATTTTTAAAAAAAATAAAATGGAGTACTACTCAGCCATAGAGAATGAGAAACTAGAGACATTTATAGCTAAATGGATGCTCATTGAGGCCATACTCTTAAGTCAAATAAATATGACACATGTGTAAATACCGAATAGTTTCTTTGGTGTGATGCACTGAAAGTGTAAATAAGGATCAAAATGTAGAATGGATAATGTGAAATAGGAAGATAAGGTCCAAAGAGGAAGGGGAAGTGGGAGGGGTAGGGGAAGGGAAAGAAATATATATGAAAAAAATAAAAATGAAAACAAAGTCTTTGTAAATAAGGAGGGGTGGAGGGTTGAAGGAAGGGCTGGGGAATGGGGAAAAATAAGAACTAAGATATATAATGTAAAGGTACAAATTCCCAATGATAAATGTCATCAACCATATACCTAAAATGTACTAATAAACTTAATGAATAAAAAAATAAAAATAAAGTGAGGCTATTATGTCATCTATGAAGTAATGGTAAAGAGTGCTCCAGAGCTTGAAAAAAAAAGTTTTTCCATTTATTTTTTATATCTAGGTTTGTGATGAAAGATGTTATTTTTCTATGAGTTTTACATTTTTTGAAACTAATATCTTCTACACGGAACTTTCTCAGTGGTCTAAAATTTTACAGAAGGTGTAATTTTCCTTTCAATTTCTGTTCTTCCCTTGAGCTCTATTTCATGCTTCTTGGTGGAACTCCATTTCTTAATATTTTAAATACCATTTCTTTATTATTTTGGCTAAGAATTTCTGAGAGTACTTCTAGATTGCTTTTAGCTGTGTTTATTTGAGTATTAAGTTTATTTTTCTAAGAGTAATAGATTCTTTAAGACCACATGTCCCCTTTCAAACAAGATTCACCTTTATGTCTAAAAAAATTAATTATAATGTTGTGCCTCAATTTCAATGAATGTTTGCTTATTGGAAAGGTTTCATACATGTTTCCTCTCAGGTTAAGAAGTGGCACTATTATAAATTAACAGAATATATAATATGATCAGGTGCTTCTCTGGATAACTTACATGAATTAAGTCACTTAATTCTATTGTTCATGTACTATAAACCTCATTTTATTGAGTATTAAAGTGGGGCAGTAAAGACATGAAAATACACTTATGGCTGTGGAGCTAGTATGTTTTGGAACCAGAACAATCCTTTTTCTGTTTCTTCCCAAGTGCTACCCTGAAAAATCTGAGCTGAGCTTACAAACTCAGTGTTTGCAGTAGAAGTAATTTACCTAAGTATTTGCTAGTTGGTTTTTACTAGAAGGGTTAGGAAAGCCATCCACTAAACTGCAGTGCATTAACTGTTTCTGTGTACAATCCAACATTTACTTCTACCTAGGTCTATGAAAGGAGGCCAGGGTTGTGGCTGCCCATCTATTTTACATCCTTCAAGTAAAGGTTAGATTTCTATAACCAGAACCTTCGTTTGTAATTTTTCTTTGCATTTAATTTAAAGAAAACCTCACTAATTTGGAAGCTTATTGTAAGCTTATAAACAAATAAGGGAAGAACATTGAAATTTAATGTTTTACCTCATAGTTTATACTGTGTTCATTTATACTGGTTGTATTTATCAAATCCTGAGTAACATCTAAGTTTTGGGGGAAATTTTTGTTTCTTTATTCATTTATATCTAATGTACTTCCTGTCCCTCAGGTGGCTTTCTTCAATCCCACATTGATGGAAATAACCATTCTCTTACAGTAATCTCTTGCACATAATTCTAATGCAACACATATTTATTTTTATGCATGACCATGAAAATTAGGAAAATAGAAAAGGAAGTAGTCTTTGGAAAAAATGGGAATGATAAAGACTACTATATAGCCAACTTTGAAGTAGACTACAATAAGAAAATTTGCTGCACTGCCCCCAGATGTTAATTATCTTCACCAGCTACAGATTCCCCAGCAGGATTTTCAGACAGTCTTCTCTGCTGCCTATATTCTTGTAATTTTTTCTGAGTTGAAATATGGCATTCCAGAAAAGTTTTGCATTTTTCCTGTTTAATCAACAACTCCTCAGCAAGTTGTACGAGCTACAGGAGGAAAGCAAGAAAGGAGCCATGTTAAGGAATAAGTGTGCAATGAGAGGCAAACTATCCAATCTACAGCAATAGACTGAGCTAGCAGTCCCTGGACCATGTCAGCAATACAAAATCTCAAAAATTCTATCCAAGACATATTAAATCAGTATCTGCATTTAAAAAAGGAAATAGAGGAGATTCATATGCATATTGAGGTTTCAAGAACTCTGACCAAAGACATTCAAGACATCACTTTTAATGAATGGTCAGCCATCTTATCAAAAGTATGGATTACTTTAAGAAACAAGCTACTATTACATTGATTTTTAAACCTGTTTCTTTGAATCATATTGAGATTATGCTGAACTGCCATAAATCAATTTCAAAGATTTAGTTATAAGTGGTCTGGCATAAGACCTCAGTATTTATATCTCTTCAGAGCTCCTTGGAGGGTCTGATGTCTATTAAATAGAGTTGAGAACATTTGTACTATGGCATTTTGCTTACTTTCATTTCCTGAGAAGTAGTAAGATGTTGCAAAGGAAGTTACCACTTTGAGCTGGAGTGTTGACCAACTACCAGGAAGGCTGCACAGCAGTCTAGTATAGTAGGTGACCATGCACAACTGTTGTCATATTCTAGGACAGTGAACCTCAAACTTTGCTAATAGGAGCAGTACCAGTACATTGGAGCTTGTTTAAAGGGCAAATTTTGCATCCATAAACAAGCAAACAAATCAAAACCACTGTGGGTAGATTCAGAAGTTCATTGTAGTGATTTCTCCATGTGATACTGGTGCTCAACAAGTTTAAATATTTCAGATCAAGGAGACCTCCAAGCCAGCAGCAGATCATTTATTTTGTTCAATCTTCCAGAATGCATTATTCTTAGAAACTTTTTTCTATCCTGTGTTGAGGTGAATGTTTCCTTACGGAGATCCCTCATGTCCTATCCTCAATTCACTCCTTGAAATAAGTTGCTGTACTTGCTTAAAGAGAAATAAGTGTATATTGGGTGACCCACTGTCTTAGGCTTATTTCCCAGAGTCACAGTGTTGGAAAATGACACAACTTATCAAAACCATTTTACTTACAGGAGTTTCACCAGCCTGAGAAGCTAAGGTTTTCAAGTCTTCTATGCTCCTAGTTAAGTCTTCCTCCAGATTCAAAACATATGTTAGGCTTTCTTCTGGAGTTCTCAGGTGACCTACATTGGCCCTCTGTTGAAAAAAAAAAAACAGGAAAGTAAATCTCCTATCTTAGATACCACATTGTTAAACTCTGCTTCCTCAGTGGATGAAGACTAGGTTAGTTTCCAAATGTTTGCAAGTTTTGCAGCAAAATGACATCAGCTAAAAATCTTAAACACCAAATCCTGAGTCCACTGCACATTCTCTGAATGAAGATGTGTTGTAAACTTCACAGGTGTGTATACACTCTTTTCATTAAGGTGGTGTGGCTCAGTTCAGCTCTTCGCAGCCATTTTACATCTATTTATACAGCCAAAGCTTTAAAAAAGTTTATATCAGCTATCTAACAAATGATGTAATATTTGTTAGGCTTTGATTTGGGTTTTTTTGTTTGTTTGTTTTTTCTTGCAGTGTCTGCTGCAGGAAAAAAAACAGGTGTGTATACACTCTTTTCATTAAGGTGGTGTGGCTCAGTTCAGCTCTTCGCAGCCATTTTACATCTATTTATACAGCCAAAGCTTTAAAAAAGTTTATATCAGCTATCTAACAAATGATGTAATATTTGTTAGGCTTTGATTTGGGTTTTTTTGTTTGTTTGTTTTTTCTTGCAGTGTCTGCTGCAGGAAAAAAAAATTTGACCTTGAAGAGAAAAGCATAATAAATACTTATACCTCAACCTGATTAGTGATTGGAAATATAATGCTAACAGCTCTGGGAACAAGTCATGGTTGTATTCCTTTCAAACTGTACAAACACTGCAGCTTGAGTTCCACCGACAGGTGATCTGATTCAATAGGATTGGAGTGGAATCAATAAATTTGCATGTCTCATCATCCCCACATGTTAGTACTGCTGATTCAAAAAGTACACTTTGTTTAAGTCATTGAGAAAGCCAAACAAACATTTAGTGCCTAAATTTAGCCAATACACGTTGATACTTGTGTCCTCGGAAGCTCAGTTACAAGAAGCCCATGTGAGACCATGAGTATCCTAACAAGTTAGGCAGGAGTAAATAAATTTTAGACCTGACAATGGCCTCATAGAGATCACAGCAAAATAATAGTCACCTGAATAAATGGAATACTGTCAATACCCGTACGTTGTCTTAGAAATGTTAAGATGTACTTTGATTGATCCCTCTTCATTTCAGATACATCCTCAAAGAACATGACAAAAGGAGGCATTCCTGTTGGTTCTGTGAAGCAGTGGGCCTGAGACAGAAGTCAGAATGAAAGAAGGAGACTGGGGTGAAAAGAAGACAATTTTTAACCTGGGAACCCTTCACAGACTTACTGTGCTAACCCAGTGGTTATCCAGAAAGTGATTTTTGTGGGTCATTCTTGGATGCTCTTTGTCCTTTGACCTCCAGGAGGCTCTGCCTGTTTCCCTGAATTCAGACTATCTCAAAGATCAGTCACCCAGATTCCAAGATCATAATATCCATCTTTGCAAATGATAGCACTCTAAAGGTCAGATTTAATAACCAGCTTGCTAGCATGTTTATCAATGATTGTGCAGATTCATAAAACCAGCATAAAATAACATACTTTAAACTTAATTTTCTTACTTCTAATATATTACATTAATTATGAAATAGCATATAATTTTACATTTGCTTGTTCTATCTGCCACCACTCTTTGATACACAGAGAATTTTTGGGACCCACTGAAAGAAGTGGGGTTCTCACTATCATATCTCATGTTGAAAGAACAATTGTACTACGTATTGGGAATACTTAGTTACTGAGTTGCTGTTACACCTTTAAACAGACCACATATATGGTCATGACCACTTCTAAGGAAATAGCAAATATATCACCCAGATCAGAGCTATAACTTCCCTGAAGGTTGATTGAGAGCCCATACTGACCAGAATTAAGTACACATCACTGATGTACAACTGGTAAGCTGCTACATGGTTAATACCAGTTTCACATTCTTCAGGAAAGAGTTTGTGGCGCCGAGGTGCCATTTCAGTTTAGGAAAATCCAGACGTTAAATGTGCCACCCACTAACCTCTGGGCCATCTTAAATACTAAAAGGAGATAGGCAGACCACTTCCTACTGCCAGATGAAATTTAATCCAGGTGAGATTAACAGCTAGTAATCTACCAAAGAGAACCTTGTTTTTTTAATAAAAGAAACTTTCTCACCAGAGAAAAGGATGTTTTTAAAAAGTGGGATGAGCAGCTTAATCTTTCTAATTACCCTACTAAGTATTCTGTGTTCTCATCATTTTTCTGACTGAAATTTGGAAAGGCTATGATATAATTCCAGAATGCAGAAAAGTATTCAGGTGAATGGATACACTACCTCTAATTTTTCCCTTTCTTAAAAACTATCACACAACTCAAGCTAGAAGCAATGTTGAATCTTGAAAAATTGACTCTTTATAAGGGATCTACAACCCCTGAATAATATCTCAACACACATAATTGATCTTGAAGGAGGATACAATGGAGTTATGAATAATCAAAATCTTTTTATCTCAGAGAATTAGAGGCGATTTCATTGATGAATTGGAATTATTAAAAATTGGCCTTGAGGGCCGGGGATTTAGCTTATCGGTTCGGTGGCCTGCCTTGCAAACACAAGGACCTGAGTTCAATCCCCGGTACCAAAAAAAAAAAAAAAAAAAAAATGGCCTTGAAAGGTAGGCAAAGACATAGGAAAGTGAAAATGGAAGAAGTACTCCACTCAGAGACAAGGCACACAGGCTGCAAATACAACAGGAGGTGCTAGTTTCTCTAAACTACCAGTCATACTGTTCCACCTGGCAACATTTTGGGTCTTTCCTGAAACAATTTCCCAGAGGTCTCTAGATGATCTTCCTTGTCTCTTTGGGGAACAAGAATTGTTTTACCTATTTTGGTATTCCTAAAGCTCATAAGGAGGTATATGTAGATAATATATGCTGAATCAATGTTAATAATATAAAAACATTTTACCTCTAAGTACTGCATAAGACTTTCCATTAATCTGGTAGATCTCTGCTTTGGACTAACCCATATCTGGTTGGACTGAAGTAAAAATTACAGGCCACCAAAAGTTCCTCTCTAAGAGGCAGTGAGGAGTGAGGCAGCCTGGTAAAGGACAGCTTATCCTAAGTGAGGAAGCAAGGGATTTAAAATTTTCAACAATCAAAAAGATGAGGTCATCAAAGGAAAGGAAAGAGTATAAAAATGGCCTGTGATTTGTCACTTTAATTTCTGCCCCACACAGAGCCTTGTCCCAACTAAATTTATGTCTTAATCTCAGTAAGAAAGGGGTGTTTTAAGACAGAGTTTAAACCTTAGTTTGCATATGAACCAACCACCTACATTTTAGTTAAGAAACACTTTCTCTAGAGTTGGGCCAGGCATGGTGCATCAATAGATAGGCTGCCCAATGGTGCCTCTACAGGGACCACACCTTGAGAATTGGGATTTAAGTGTATTTCTAGAAAACTATTTCAGTAAAAATTTTGTTAGATACTAATGGCTGTGCCAGGGCGGATGTAATAAGAGAAAAGGGATCATTCTCCAGAGACATTTGCATTGCCTTTGTGTTCAGATTCTCTGGTTTCTTATGGCCACATCTATGCTGAGGCACTCTGCAATAGCTAGCCTCCCAGGTGCAGAGCAATCAAAGAGGGAAGAAAATGATAACATCAGGTATTAACTGATTTTTCTCATAGCATGTGTGACACAACAGCCACACTTCACCCCAAATTATAATGCTCTTTTTAGACTACTGTTCTCCATGAGCAAGGGGGACATATGCCAGTAAGATCTAGGTTATTGAGATGTAGGGCATGGCTTAGACTGGCTGGAAAGGGGGGTGTGGCACAATTCCACAATTTATCCAGAATGCCTCTTCAAACCCAGTATGTGGAGTTCACTCAGGTTCTCACTATGTGTGGAAGAAATGAAAGGAGACAAAATCATTAAGAACATGCTATCATACCTCTTCATGGAAGTCTGACTACATGCAGGATGTACTTTCATTTTATTTTGTTTTTTATTCTTCCTCTCTTTTACTCAGTCAAAGCTAACTCTGCAGAGTCAGTTTCTCCCTTACTCTTCATTTTTAGATTTTTTTCCCTACTTCAAATAAATGTGAAACTTTGACACCATTTTGCTAGTATCTTTTAATTCTTTGTTTGAGACAGAAAGAACCTTGAAACTCCTAAATTCCAGCACCCCAAAAGTTAGTCATATTATGACTGTAACAATGACAGAATCTATAAGATGGCAAATCTATAAGTAAATATTTTGTGTACTGGGACATATTCTGACAGTTTGGATATTTCTGGATAATTTATAAGATGATTCCATGCAAACATTCCATGATTTTACCATTCCATAGAGGCCAAACACATAACTGAATGCATAAAAATGAAATATTAGTGATATTGTGGTGAAATGTTAAGAAATACCAATATGTAATAACTTAATAACTATCTCAGCAATATGTAGAAAAAAGAAAGTAAAGAAATGCATTATCATTAGTAGCAGTTGTACAAGTGTTTGTTACCAGAGTTTTAGGGCAACAGCTTTGGTTCTTGGAGTCTCAAAATACCAGGTGTGACCACCCATCCCATAATGTCAATCAGGAGATTAGTCCAGATGAGGGGCAGCAAAGGAGCTTTTAAATCAGCCTGGCTATTCCGCATAGCACAGATAAAAGGATTACAGTATGTCCTTAGAGAGCTCACTGAATCTTTGGAGTTTTATAGAAAAAGGTGGGGGTTAAAGGCAAAGTTTGGAGGTTTGCATAGTTGGCAGGTTTGCATAGCTAGTCCTGTAGGATACCTGAAGTCTGCGTGATAGATATCTCAGAACTAGTTCTGTGAGTTTCTGGGAGATTTGTCATTTTCTGCGGGGATAATTCAGTTCTGACCAAAAGATGAAGGCTCCTTTTGTTAGGAGGAAGCCTCATAGGGTAATTGTTTCCCCATGGAGGGAAGTGACCTCATCATAAAGTGGACTGTAAGGGTCTATTTTTCCTGAAAATACAGGTGGCTTCAGGTTTAGGAAGATGACTGGCAACTTTTAAATACCACTCTCAGGCCCGGAACAGATGTAAGATCTCTCACTCTTTCTCCTACCCTTGACCTCCATTTCTCTCCCCTTTTTTTTGTTCCTGTTCCTATCCTAATTCAAATTTATTTTCCTTCTTTTCCCTCTCTCAATTGCCATTAGTGGGCTGGGGATTTACCTCAGCAGTTTGGTGGCCTGCCTTGCAAGCACAAGGACCCGAGTTCAATCCCTGGTACCAAAACAAAAAAACAAAAACAAAAACAAAAAACAAATCAATTGCCATTAGTTTTAAAAGAAAGTGATTGCAGTCTCTAGCCTCCCTATTGCTTTTCGTTTGTTCTGTTCTTGCATATATTTTGTTCTGTCTTCTCTTCAACAGCTCCCTAGAGTTTGTGTGATCTTCCTGTGTCCTCTGACCTCACTTGTAACCTTTCTCTATCCTATCTATCCCTTCCTCTCCAACTCCTTCTAAATCCACATCCTAAAGGGTAAAGTTGATACATTGAAGAATTTATTCACTATAAACATATTTTGGACTGTTCCTCAATATCTATATCTGGAAGATTGAAATATTAACTAGGAATTAAACCAAGGACAGTACCAATGACAAAAATAGAAATGAGAAAGGATTTAGACAAGACACAAACACAGACTTCCACACCACCAAAGGTAAACTCTGGGGAAAATGAGGCAGAAAAGTCTGACAGTAAATCATCTGGACATCCTGAACAGATAACACAGGAAGTAAAAAACATAAAAATAGGCCCTAGAAAAATTCAAAACAGAAATAATTTCCCAGATAACCACAGAAATGGTGAGAAGAAGGAATTCTAGTGGCATGACTAATATTCCACTGCTGCAAAAATCTTTGAAAGTGCCCTCTTGTATTGGCAGGGTCATTATCCCTTTGTTTGTTTGTTTGTTTGTTTTTTCACTTAGCAACTTCATCTTTTCAAATGCTGAGAGACAGTGTTGCTGCATATGCCCCAAAGTGTTGCGTGCATGGCAGGCAGTATGCATAAAATGAGAATAAATATCTATACTAACATGCACATACTGAATTCTGCTGAATTGGGATATGTTATACATCCATTTTCCATAGCTTACTTGCCTGGAGGCCTCCAGGATTAAAACCTTGTAATGGAAACTCAATGCAATGGAAACTAAAAGAATGATTAAAAAAAATCAATGAATCAAAGAGTTGGTTTTTCAAAAGAATAAATAAAATTGGTATATCCTTGGTCAACCTTATCAAAAAAAAAAAAAAAGGAAAGAAAAGGCTTAAATTCACACAATTAGGAATGAAAGAGGTGAAGTCATAACAGATCCATCAGAAATCCAGAGGATCATCAATACCTACTTTGAAAACCTGTACTCAAATAAAATGGAAAATACAGAAGAAGATATAAAAAGTCTAAACACCCCAATTACAATCAGTGAGATTGAAAATGTTATTAAAACATTAACAATAGAGAAAAGCCCGGGTCCTAATGGCTACACTGCTGAATTCTACACAACATTTGGAGAAGGACTATTGCCACTACTCTTTAAACTTTTCAATGAAATTGAGAGTGAAGGAGTACTTCCAAATTCATTCCTGGAAGCAAGTGTTACTTTGATTCCAAAACCAGGGAAAGACCCAACCAAAAAAGAGAACTACAGGCCAGACTCCAATCTTTCACAATATTGGTTCTGCATATCCAGAAACTGGGCATATAGTCTTATTTTGTGGTGTCTTTATCGATCTCCTTTTTTAGAGTATTCTAGATTTTGTCACAGAGGTCTTTCATTTAGTTAGTTAGGTTAATTCCTAAATATTTAAATTTTTTGATGCCACTTGGAGTGACATTTATAATTTCCTTCTTATTGAGTTCATTATTTGTATACAAGGACTTTAGTGATTTTTATATGCTGATTTTGTATCCTGCTACACTATTGAATTTGGTTGTCAATTTTATAAGTTGCCTGGTGAAATTTTTGGGTCTTATATGTACAGGATCATGTTATCTACAAATATAGTAATTTGGCTTTCTCATCTGTTATACACATCCCCTTGATTTCTGTTGCCTAATTGCTATGGCTGGTACTTGCATACTATGTTGAACAGGAATGATGATCCTGGAATCCCTGTCTTGTCCCTGATTTCAGAGACATAGCTTTTATCTTTCCTCCATTTCATATGATGTTGCAGTAGGTTTGCTTTTTATCAGATTGATATAAGGTCCTTCTTTACCTATTTTATTATGAATGGATATTCCATTTGGTTAAAGGCTTTTTCTCCATTAAATTAATATGATCATATGATTTTTTACCTTGTTTCTATTTATGAGATGTAGTTCATTTACTGATTTAGGTATACTGAAAAATCCCTGCATCCTTGAGATTAAGCCTTCTTGCTCATGATACAATTTTTTTCATAATTTGTTGCATCCTGCTTGATAATGTCTCACTGAGAATTTTTGACCATGTTCATTAAAGAGATGGCTTTTAGCTTTCTTTCTTGGTTGGGTGCTTGTCTGGTTTTGGATTCATGGTAATGCTAGCTTCTGTGGCTGACTTTCAGAGCACTCCTTCCCTTTTGATTATATTAAATAGTTTGAAGGGCATTGGCATTATAATATTTCTAAAGTCCCCATAGAATTCAGTGGAAAATCTACTAAGTCCTCGACTTCTAGTTGTTGGTAGGACTTTTTTAAATTACTATTTCAATTTCATTACATGTTATTGAATGTTTATTGGTTTTTATGTTTTCTTTGTTAAATTTTAGTAATTCATATATTTACTAGGAATCTATCCATTTCTTTTCTACTCTTGAATTTATTAGAATACAAATTTTCAAATGAGTTCATAATGACCTGGATGTATGTGGTATCTGTTTTGATTTTTGCCTTTTTCAATTATAATTTCATTGAGTTTCATCTTTCCTTTCTCTTGGGGGATAATATTAGCAATGGGTTTTAGTATTTTATTTATTCTTTTAAAAAGCTACCATTTTAGTCATTATTTTTTGTATTCTTTTATTCTCAATCTCATTAATTTCTGCTCTGATCTTCAAAGTTTTCCTTCATTGTACTAACTTTGAATTTGGGTGGGTTTTCTTGTGTGTGTTTTTTTTTTTTTAAATCTAGGACCTTAAGGAGCATTGCTGTTATTTATTTGAGCTTGCTCTGTTTTTCTGATATGGGCTTCACAGCTATTAACTTTCTTTTAGGATTGCTTTTGCTATGTCCCATTAAGTTTTAATATGTTGTACTGCAATCATCATATGACTTTTAGAAACTGTTGAACTTGTTACTTGATGTCTTCTATAATTCTATAGCATATTATTATTTTAAAATTAATTTTATTGGTACATTTAAGGTATACAATATAATGACATTCATCATTGGAAATTTGTACCTTTACATTATATATCTTGGTTCTTGTTGTTTCCCCACTCCCCTGCCCTCCTTTCAACTGCCCCATTCTGTAGTATATTATTAAGTTCCATGTGTTTGCACAATTTCTATGATTTCCTTTGCTAATGATTTCTATTCTCATTGTGATGTGATATGATAATATGCATGGGATAATTTTGATTATTTGCATTTACTTAAGCATGCTCTATGGGCTAGTACTGCTGAAAGGAATGTGCATTTTGTTGTTGGGGGGGCAAATTCCATGGATTTCTATTAAGTCTATTTGTTCAAATGTGTGATTCAACTCCAAAGTTTCTTTGTGGATATTTTATCTAGTTTACTGATCTGTGACAGTGGGGTATTAAGGTGCCCACTACAATTATTTTGACATTTATCTGATATTTTAAACTAGTAGTGCATTTTTAAAAATGGAGTTGTTTGCCCTGGTGTTTGGTGCATATATGTTTATAATTATTATCTCTTGCTATTGAATTGTTCCCTTAATCAATATGTTATGTCTCTCTTTTCCTCTTCTCATCAATTTTGTCCTGAAGTCCACTTTGTCCAAAAATAAGATAACTATGCCTTCTTCTTTTCAGACTCCTGCTACATAGAATATTATTTTCTATCCTTTGATTTTAGTCTATACATGTCTTTTTGGAATAGATGTTTTCTAATTTACAAGTGAATTTTGTTTTTGATCCATTCTTACAAAGTGTTTTATGACTGGGGAGTTGAGACCATTCACACTGAGAGTTGTTTCTAAAATGTATTGATTAATTATTGTCATTATATTATTTTTCCTGTTATTGATTATCTTTTTACCCCTTCTGCTTGTCTATTCATTCTATTAGATTTTTTGGCATCCTTGGTTTCACTGTCTCTTTCTAAAATATCTGTGACAATTTTTGGAGTGCTGGTTGTCAGCAATTTTTGGTGCATTTTGTCATGGAACAAACTTATTCCTCCACAAATTTTGAAGGATTACTTTGCAGGATATATCAGTCTAGGTTGGAAGCTCTTTCTTCTGGGGCTTGAAAAACTTCATTTCAAGCTCTGCTGATTTTTAAGGTTTGTGGTGAGATGTGTAATTCTAATGGCTTTACATTTATGAAAGACATTGCTTTTCTCTAGCAGCTTTCAAGATTCTGCCTTTGTGTTGGGCTTCTGGAATTTGGGACTATGGAATTTTATGAAGAAGTTCTTTTCTGATCGTGGCTATTTTGGATTATATGTGCTTCACTGATCTATATGTTAAATGCTTTGCCCATATTCAGAAAGTTTTCTGCTGTTATTTCTGTAATAGTCATTTTATGCCATGTGTGCTGTGTTCTAATTTTTCACTAATTCCAATTGATGTTAAGTTAGTCTTCTTTGTAAAGGTACAAGATCCCAATAATGAATGTAATACCTAAATGAATGTATACCTAAAATGTACCAATAAACTCAATGAGGAAAAAAAAAGTCAGTCTTCTTTGCATCGAGATGTAGTTGGATCAATTTCTCATGTTCTCATTTCTTTAAAGGTATCTGTTAGTAATTGGTCATCAACATGTCCTAGATTTTAGTTCTGACACTCTGTCTTCACACTGGTGACTTCTGTTGCCCATGCTTTCAATAGAAAGTCACTCTTGCTCTGTGACTGTCTCCTGTGGTCATCTCCCATTCAGTCCTGTAGCATGGTAACACCAATAGCCCCAGAGTACAGCTTATCTGAAGTTGCTATATGGCTCAGTACCAAACAATTAACCCCTTCCCCAAATAGCTTCTGATTAAACACTCTCAAATATGGCAAGAGCTGTACTGGACTGCTCCCTGAACTCTATCCAGGCCTCATAGTATGAGTTACTTTGAAAGTAAAATGCCACACTCTTTTTCTAATATAATAACTTTGGGCTCTTAAGAACAACACTTTCAACTTGACCTACTTTCTGTCCAAGTTGCTGATTGGTCTTTCTCCACATTGGTGGAGGTCAGTAACACTCTTAGGAACTTGGGTGAGCCTTCCAGACTGCCTCATTCCTTTTTGCTCTGCTCTACTCTATTTCTTCAGCTTCCTCTTAGGTTCTAGTCTTCCAATCAACTCCTTAACTCCCAGCATAAAGATCTTTACTTCTTTTCACCAAATTGTGGTCTACCAGGTGTCTTGATTTCAGTTTCCAGGGATGTTACACTTTGCTGCCAGTCTTGACTCTACCATCTTTATCTTGATCCTGAAGTGAAAAATATCAATAGTATAAATAAGATTATTTTCTATTTATATAATTTTTATTTTGTTTCTTATATCTTTATTTTTTATTATAGAAAAGCACAGAAGTATAACTACTTGTGTCCTTTATGTTTGTTTGTTTGGGAATGCCAGGGATTACAAATAGTGTCTGATGCAGGCCAGGCAAGTGCCACACACTTAACCCTAAATGTGGTTTAATGTAGAACTTTATTACCCAAATTTTAAAATATGTAAATCTCTCTTTCATACAATTATACTATAGCTTGTAAATATTTCCATAATATGAAAGTAGTCATAAAATGTAAATATGATGAGTTTTTAGGAAAAACAGCTCCTTGAGTTCTTAGTTATATCTATTATCATGTACCACTGATCACATACATGGTACTAGATCATACAGAGCAAAGAGATGTGGTCTCAGGCCTGAGAAGAAATATACCATCAGACCTGAGACCAAGAAATAAATCTTACATCTCTTGTCTGTGTATAGTTGCCCAAATAATTATATAATAAATCATTCAATAAAACAACACTTTGGTCTTCCATAGTGTGGAAAACTGGCATGAATTGGTCTCTCTGTTAACTATTTGCTCAGTCTGAGCATTCAACTAATTTACAGTCTACATTTTTTACATGGATTACTATTTAATAAGATCACCATCTTTTGGTTTATAGATAGTGGTTTCTTGAACTGGCATATAGGAATCTGAATTTATTTCTTATTACATTTCATCATTTTAGTTTCAGGTGATGTAGCTATCTGAGTTCTGTCATATACTATACTAATAAGCACTTCCAAAGTTGCATTTGAAAATTTGATAAAAATGTAAACTCTAGTCATGCAAATCATTGTTTTAAAATAGGTAAAAGAGAAAAAGATCTGCTTGAATACAGTGAATACTATGTTTCTAAAATCTTTTGCTAAGTTGAATCCAATCCAATTAATGACACTTGAATTTCAGATAGCATTTGGCCTAACTATATTACCAAGTATAGATTTCTGCACCTTTCCACCCAGAATTAAGAATATTTAATTACATTTTGGAATTTCTCTCCAACATTTTCTAAACCATCTCAATAGTTTCTCCTGTTACTTCTGGAAAGCTTTATTTCTTTTTCTTTTTTCCTAATATGGGGGAATCAAATCAGAGGCCTTTGTACTAGCTACATCCCCAGCCCTTTTCATTTATATATATTTTTAATTTTGAGATAATACATTGCTAAGTCACAAAGCTATCCAGGCTGGGCTCCAACTTTCTATCCTCCTGCTATATATATGTGCCATCACATGTAAAAATGATTCCTTATTTCAATAAAGAACAAAGCTCTACTAGGCATAGCCACATACTCTGATCTACATCATGTAACTATTTTTATTCAATACCACTCTATTTCAATTCTCCCACTACTTCTTATTCCTCCACTAGTCCACATAGATTTGTCTATTAATATTTGAGTTTTTTTTGCATATATCTCTCTTCATTGTACAACTTTAAGTATTTTGTTTTTGCTCTGTCCTTGGTTAACATTGCACTTTTTGTCCTATTAGTTTATTTTACCCTATCTTGTTTTTCTTGGTCAAATCTTTTCCATCATGTAAATCCAACATATACTTCTCTCTCTTCAAATTATTTTTTCTTAGTCTTAGGTTAAATTAGCATACACAGAAACAAGACCAAGATAGCTGAGTTCTCACCAGTCTTCACAATTTCCAAAAAAACTGAAGTATTTGTTCCTGGGGAAGGCTATGGCCACACAGGTCCTGATCCAAGTTTGAGGAATGGCTACGAAGTCCATATCACTGAATCACCCCACAAAACATCCCAGACAGTGTTGTGCTTGATTCCCCACATGCTATCTATGTACAGTGCAGCCATGAAGGCCTGTCCACTCACCATGCTTTAGCCTGATAGTCACCCTGACCCAGGCACAACAGTGTGACCTGGCCTCAGTGTGTTACTCAAACACTGAGAAATGCCCCTTCCCTGCTGCTGGGAGTACCACAAAGCATTGACTTAGGCCCTTCAGCAGGACCTGACTCTGACATGGCCCTCAAAACTGTTAAGATCCTTAACCCTCACTACTGGCTATGCTGCAGTTTACTTGCTAAGGCTCATTAGAGAGACCCCACCAGCTTGCAACTCATAGAAAATTCATGACAGTCCATGCTCCAAAAGACAACCCACTGCCAAAGTTGGGAGTTTAATGTTCAGGAATGTTTGCCAACAATCCACTCAAGAGTACTACATGTCAGATAACAGAACAATCACACAAACCCCTGAAGCTTAAGTCCACAGGCACTGCTGATATTGACTAAAGCTGAGGAAAAGTTACAAGAACATTCCACTGATAATGTGAAATAGGAATAAAAGGGCTAAAGGTGTAGGGGAAGTGGGAAGGGTGGGGGAAGGGAAATAAGGGACAAGAAAAAATATGAGAAGAGAAAAAAAATGGAAACAAAGTCTTTGTAATAGGAGAAAGGGTGAAGGGAGGACAGGGGTAAGGGGAAAAAAATGAGAACCAAGACCTGTCATGTAAAGGTATAAGACCCCAATGATGAATGTAACTTAAAAAGTACCAATAAACTCAATAAGATAAAAAAAGAACATTCCACTGAGTAGTGAAGGCATGCCAGACATTCCCATAGCTTCACATCTTTCCTCAGGCTCCCCAAATCTCAAGTGAACCTTCCCAGCCTTGACCAGTGGCAGAAAACAGTATATTCAAGGGAGCATGTACATGAGTATTAGAAAACCAGTGACCATATCCTGTAATTCAAAAGTAAATTCATCTGGTTACTAAAGGTGATATACATATCAAATCACTTTTGGAAAACCTGGCAAGCTTGTTCTTCTCTAGTAATGAAACACAGAAAAGCAATGGATGACTCTTCTAGCTGATTTGGCCTGAACATGATGGAGTCTCAGTTCAGCACTGTGGAAACCCAGATGTGTGCCAATTTGCACGATTTCTAATGGTGAAACCTATGTGTGGGTGGTGTTTACCATTTCCTCCAAGACAGAGGAAATGTGGATCAAGGACAACAGTATTAACTGTTGAATATAGTCAATGAGGCAGTTGCCTAGGTTCTTTGCAATTCTTTACCTTTTGTACTTATAAAATTTGTGTATGGATATAAATGTATTATAAAAGGTAAGCTGTTGATCTGAAAATGTTTTCATATTGCCTACAATATCCCTTTCACAGTTGGCCTTTCATTGGGTCAAACATGTACAGCCATTTAGTAGAAGCCAAGTTTCCCAAGCTTCTCAAATCTTCAAAATATTTTATCCCAGTGTAATGTATGTAAACTGCTCTAGACAATGTTTCTGTGATTGGAGACTCCTGCTCCTACCCTGGAACCTTGCTTTGCCACCTCTTTACTGTTTGAACACTTAGGGAAACCATAGCTGCCTCAGCTTTTGTAATGGTTTTCTTGAAGTCAGTGCCATCCTTTGCCATGAGTTATCTCCGATGCTAGTGTACAGTTCATCCCTTACCAGAGGTTTCTTGCTGCCTAGAAGAAGAGTGGAAAATACTTTGCATTAATTGTCATCTTCTAAGAATGAGTAAGGTGTCTAGACCCTGGGTCACAGGTGATGAAATGTTAATAAGAACAAAATCCTTCCTTCCACTTTCACACCCATCAATCCAGAAGATGTCCACGACTGAAAGTGTGGGGTTTCTTCAACCCAGAAAATGGTTGTATAGCAAGCAGCAGGGGGGTAACCACTGACATGATCAGTTCTGACACCACCTGGAATATAAGCCTCTAGAACGTCTAGCAACCAGCTGTAGACTGGATTTATTATGTCTCCCCTCTTTGACTTCAACTAATTTGCTAGAGCAGCTCACAGAACTCAGGGAAACATGGTTCCTGGTTATGACAAATGATACAGATGAAGGAATGTGCAAGGTAATAGATGTGGGGCACAAAGCTTTCACGCTCTTGGGGAGAACCACGCTCCAGGCATCTCCACATGTTCAGCTATCTGGACACTCTCTGAAACCCATTCTTTTGGGACTTTTATGGCCTCTCCCCCATGCAGGTGTGACTAGTTTCATTACTGGCCATTGGTGAGCAGCAGGAACCTTTAGTCCTTTTCCTCCCCCTGAAGGCTGCTGGAATGAAGTGAAAATGCCCCAGCATTCTGATCATATCTTGGTTTCCCTTATGACCAGTCTGAAGCTAAAGCTACCTAAGGACTGTTAGCCTCTAGGGACCTCGTTAACATGCAAAAACAAAAACAGCAATAAAAACACTTATTCCAGTGAACACAAGGAGTTTAGGATGTGTGTGCTAAGGAGGAAGACCAAATACATGTTTCCCAATATCATATCCACAAACATCACTCCCGCTCAGCACAGTAAGTCAGGGTGAGGCTCCAGAGCTGCTTCCCATAGTGTGCCCACAGGCTGCTTCTGAGCCTTGTCCTTCCTAATACTGAAAAGGCAGAAAAGAACATTCCTGCCCCCCTAACCCCAGATTTCACTATTTTCCACTACTTCTAAGATTTACAGAGCAAGGGTGCAATCTACGATTAGTTTAAAGTGGCTTTTTGTTTTCATCCACCACTCATCTTTTCCTTAAATGAAAAAACATGTTGCTCAAGGATACATATTTTATGCCTTGAAGTTAATGATTATAGAATAGATACACCCAAACTATGGTATTCTGCATGTTGCTGTTTTATTTAAAGAATAACACAGTCTTTAAAGAAAATTAAAGATGAACATAAAGAAGGTAAACAAAGGGAAAGTCATCAGCATTTTCTGTTTTAAGACAAGAGCAAGGTCAAGTATGCTTTGCCAGCTCTTTGTATTCATTAGTTCCTGACTTCTTAATAGTGATCAACTTTCAGGAAAGTAAGAATAAGTGCAGCCTGAGAGGGCACTAAGTTCACCCTCCAAAATGCTCTGTTCTTTCTCCGGCACTTGCTTGTGCTGCTGATGGCCGGATCCTCAAAATAAAACCAAAAAAGGGATTAATGATTCATTAAAGTAAATTGATGGTTTTCTACTAATGCTTATCCTATGGATCTGATACAAAAGAACTGATAATGAATGGTTTAATAATCCCAGGCAATTAGATGGATTTAATACCCTAGATAAGTATTTTTTCGGTCACAGTTGCCTATGAATTATATTTCAAATGTAAAGCCTATACTTAGATTATTATTGTTTTAAACTTGTCCTGCCTTATGGGCAAACAGCTATTTAAATCAACCTTATAAAGGAAAAGTGCATTTTGTTTAGGACTTTTTGTATATATAAATGCCATGACTTATGGCTTTAAACATTTTTTTTCACTTTTGTGAAAATATTTGTTAATCGATTCAATGATTATTTAAAGAAAAATTGAACACCTAATTGTTTCACATTAAAGAACTGTTTTTGTCCCAAAATTTAGTCACCTGAATTGTCCTGAAATTATTCATAAAAAAAACAAAATCTCATGACTAAAGAGGCTAATATTCTAAAAATATATTTATTATTATATATTAAATAATATATGTTTTATATAATATACTTATTATGGAAGTTTGTCATTTCCTGAAGTGTGTATATATTGTTTTGGTGGACTCTGTATATATGTTTATTTATTTATTTTTTTGGTACAGGGTATTGAACTTGGAACCTTGTGCTTACAAGGCAGGCGGTGGAACCACTGAACTAAATCCCTGGCCTGGACTCTGTATATATGAACTACAGTGTTTGGTGCAGGTTTTATGTTTTACATTATATATATATATATATATAAT
>NW_022900936.1:43223814-43228025 GCF_012274545.1 Fukomys damarensis
TTTTTGTCCCAAAATTTAGTCACGTGAATTGTCCTGAAATTATTCATAAAAAAAACAAAATCTCATGACTAAAGAGGCTAATATTCTAAAAATATATTTATTATTATATATTAAATAATATATGTTTTATATAATATACTTATTATGGAAGTTTGTCATTTCCTGAAGTGTGTATATATTGTTTTGGTGGACTCTGTATATATGTTTATTTATTTATTTTTTTGGTACAGGGTATTGAACTTGGAACCTTGTGCTTACAAGGCAGGCGGTGGAACCACTGAACTAAATCCCTGGCCTGGACTCTGTATATATGAACTACAGTGTTTGGTGCAGGTTTTATGTTTTACATTATATATATATATATAATGTATATATATCTATATATTACATATATAGATATATATACTATATACATCTATATCTGTAATGTTGGAGTATTTCATAATAATTATGTACTATATTTGTGATTAGAGAAATAGAAAATATCACAAAGTCAGTGAAACTCCTATGAGGGAAAAGTTTTGTGTTAATTTTCTATAAATGTATCTGATGGTTTCCTTTTTAAAATGAAAAAAAACACATATATGAGTATATATAGTGAAAAATACGGAAAATAGAAAAAGGAAAAAAATAACTTCTAAATCTACCATACTAGCACAGTTGCTACTGATGATGATGTGATTGTTTACTTTTTTTCCTATATATTGGTACGGTTGTTTTTAAATGGTTAGCAACATTTCTTAATATTTTAGCACAAGAATATTAATATTTTCTGTATAAGTTTTAGTCATATTTTTTGCCCAGAGGCAATTGTAGAATTATGGAATGTTTGCAATGGAATAATATACATCATCCAGAAATATCAAAAGTCCCATTTATCTCTTAGAAAGTAAGACATATAGGTTAGAAATTTACTCTTACAGACTGGATCATAGGAACAAAAATAACCCAGATTTTATAGGTACTTGTCCCTATTTCCCATGAAGATCCAGTCTCCTTAAAAATTCCCATTAAAAAAAAATCCCCATAATATAGGGGTGCAGGACTTTGGCTAAATTTTCACACATAATATGAGGAAAACCTGTTAATTTTCTGCTGTTACTATTTTCTTTCCTCTTTGCCTGCTCTACCCTTCTGTTGCTGGATTGTTGCTCTCATGCTAGATACTTCAAAGGCCCCAGTATGGCAGCCTCCATGAGGAGGCTGCCATGAGGGTCCTGGAAGCTTAGACACCAAGGTAGTATGAATGCCCCCTTTTCCTCTCCTTATACAACTTCTCCATCACTACCACGGCTGTCTTGCAGAATTTTCTAATGAAATACCTTTTGAGAAATGTATTTAAAACTTCTTACTCAAGATGTAGTTCTTGGATAAGTAGCATTTGGCAGAATAATTAGAAATGCATATTCCCAGGCTCCACTCAATAGAATTGAAAAGTTTAGGAAGCTTCAGGTGATTTATATGCAAACTGGCATGAGAAACACACTTTCTTAAAACACCTGTATGTTCCTGAGACTTATACATAAATTCAAACTGGGACAAGGATTCTGTTGGGTCAGAAATCAAAAGTAGCAGCACATTTTATGTGCATCGCTTCCCCTTAATGACCTCATCTTTGTGACTCTTTTAAACTTTAGATGTTTGGCTCTTTCATTAGGAAGATCTCCCTCATCTGGCTCCTCACTCTCCACTGTCTTTTACAGAGAGACTTTTGGAGACCTGATAGTTCTCCTTCAGTTCAGAGATGGTTCAAACCAAACTAAAGCTCCACCAGATAGATGGGAAATCTTTGCTTTACTCACATGTAAAATACATTTTTATTTAATCAGCACTGATTTAGTACATATTACCCACAACCATCCTATCATGGGACACAAGTAAAACAATCCCTGCTTTAAGAGGCACACGTGGAACAAGTAGGGAGCTGTAGGAAAGTTTGAGGAAGAAGCCCAAAGCTACTCAGCTGGAGCAACCTGGCTGCAATTTAGGGAACCCACACCCGCTCCTGCATTTGCTTGCAGCTTGTGGGACTATTCTCCAGGTGGAATGCCTTCCTTCATTTCCAATTCTTTACCTTCATCCCACCTTCCCTTCCAAGGCCAATTAAAGTGCCAATTTACCAATGAAATTTGCCTTAATTCCCTCAGCTACTACGATTTTGGTACCTCAGAACTCCTTTAAGATGGATTGTGAGTGTTGAGGTCTCATAAAAAAGAGGAAGTTCCTCATTAATGGAGTGTATTTTAGCCAGTTTTCCTAGATACACCACAGAGGCTAACATACTATGCCATCATTTTTAAAGAAGGACAAAAACCACAGATAATACTGTATATCCATTCTCTTAATTCTCTTAGGAATCATAGCAGATTTATCAAATCCTATTAGAGAGAACATGAGAAGGAACACCGTATACTGCCTGGGACAATTAGCAAGAGTAAACCCCAGCCCTTTTATCTAACATCACTTTCGACCATAGGATTATTTTATCTAAACAAAATATCCTCATCTATAGATTAGTGACTGTTAAGCTCAGGTGAATGGGATTTCATCCCATTTTAAGAAGTGGGCTGGTGATACTACTCGTAGTATTTAAGAAGTACTCCACAGAAGTGGATAGCACTCTACGTAAGTGGATAGCATATATTATGGCTGCTTCTCCTACAGATGAGATGGAATATGATGAGGACCTAGGACCTATTTCTGAAGAGTGTATAACTGCTATTAACCATGTAATACCATACCAGATGTTTATCAGTGATGTGTACTTAACAATGGTTAGTATGGTTCTGGAGCAACTGTGAGCGAGGTTTTAGCTCAGATGCTGTATTGACATAATTACCATCTTCCTCACAGTAGTTATGGTTGTATTTGTGATCTGTTTCTAGATATAACAGCAATTCAGTAGCTAGGGTATTGACAATCTGCAATGATTTAGAATTATGATTATATATTATAAAGTATGATAGAGAGAACTACAGTTCTTCCAGTGAATTCCAAAAATTATATGGAAATCAATGGTGGAAGACAGAATAAAAAAACTTATACCTGTGTGCCATCTTATAATGAATGTAGGTCTGTTAGATTTACTGAAACAGACTGACTTTACAGTTTTACTTAATGTGTTGTATGTCTGTCATTGATCTATGCAATTGCTAGATAAAGTGCTAGCATGTAAGTTAATCTGACTTTTAAGAAGGTCATAATATGCAAACATTAGACACTAGCATTTTGGAACCTGGATGGCTGCTGTAAAGGTTACCTGTGCTTCGGAAGATAGTCAAAGACTTTCGGGGTTCAAGGGACAAACAGAACACCCATAATGATGAAAGAAGGTACATTCTGGACAAATATTGAAATAGCAAAGTGAGTTGATGTGAGACTTTTGTGTAAAGACAAACTTCTGTCATCCATATTTGCCCTTTATTCTAACCTATCTCAGGCCTGCTCTTATGCTGCAGAGAAGGAAATGCCTAATTTTGCTGTATTCTTTGAGGACCAGGCTGAAGTGAGGAGGTACCAAGTAAAGCGGTTCTTAAGATATCTAAGAAACCGTAAGAGTATTATCTGCCTTCCAGTTATTCAGGTGACTATAATGTGCTATGCTGTGTTCCATGAGGCCTTTGCCAAATCTAGAAAATAATTAATGTCTACCTATTTTTTTAGGAAACTCATGGTCACACATGGACTCTTTAGCAACTGTGCTTGAGCTCAAGCATGTGCTAGTATCTTTTTGCATAAAGTTTATCCACTAAATACATACTTGGCTTTTCTCAATGAGCTATAAACTCATGGTCTCTGAATCAGCAGAATTACTACTTGGGCATCAGGAGAAATGCAAATTTATGGATACTGCCCCAGGCCTATGGGATGAAATTCTCTGGCTGATGTTAATATTCTGTGTAATTTTAGAAGCACTGTTTTCATAACTTCCTTCCAGAACTGTTAGCACCCTTTTCAGATCACTAAATTAATCCAGGCATAAATTGTAGTATTTAATATAAATCTCACCTCAATATCCTAAAAAAATTTGATCACTGGGGTGACACTCTGAAGAATCAATCCATATCTCAGCAGGGTAAATTAAATCTAGAACAGCCTTACTTCTTTGTTTTTTTAACTACATCATCATTACCATATTATACTTGTTAATAACAGAATTGAACCACTACAGAACTCCAAAGCTAATGGCATGTACATAAATACCACATATA
>NW_022900936.1:43228112-43314763 GCF_012274545.1 Fukomys damarensis
ATATCATATGTAAATATATATGTATATTATATACCTTTGGTGCCTTTGCTTTGTAGTAGATTAAAATCACCTTTGGATCTTTACAAACTCCTGATGCCTGGGTCACAGGCTATCCAAACTAGTTCAGAGTCTGAAATTGAGCCTGGCATCCAAATTTACAATTCTCAGTATGAGTATACTCCAAAGTTTGAAAACCACTGGACTGTGAATACTTACTCATCATTCTAATGGAAGTAGTATATAACAATGTAAAAACTAAATCTTACTCCTCTCCAATAGATGCCTTTTTTAGATAAATGGGAAAATGATGAACAAGCCCTCAACTCTGCTCTGAAGGCAGAAATTGGATTAACAAAACTCCTGGAAGACCTGCAGACTGCAGCTTCTCAGGCTGTAGATACTCATGTAAGTAGTTATCATGGTTAGACAAGCAGAGTCATTTCTCACTTTTGGGTTCTAACTTGCTTCTGGGAAATGAGCCCAATGTAATGGATCATCCAATATGTGCTTATTTCTCTCCAAACAAATACTGGAAATTATTTCTAGAAATGGATTTGGGATGTGGGTGGAGGTGTTAGGGATCCCAGTAAGGAAAAATGCAACTTGATGAACTCAATGCAGTAGAGGGAAATCTTCCCAGGAGTAATGCATTCTCAAAATTGAATGAAATAGTTCTGTTCTGGACTTGGAAGTCTCCTTGATCAGAAATATTTAAGCTCCATGTGCATCAGAATAATTTGGAGGGCTTACAATAACTACTGCAATCCACCTTGAGAAGGTTGAGTCATTTGGTTGTGTATGGGAACCAATATTTGTGCTTTTTACAAGTTCCAGCGTAATTATACTGCTAGCTGGGACCACAGTTTGAGATTCATGGTCCTACATAATGACAGCAAAAGTAGGTCTCTCATTACAGACTTGGTCCTTAATGTGGATTTTTTTTCTATTTTATTTCTATAGCTCTTAAAGTTTGTGGAGGGGTACCTGATCAAACAGGAAAGAAACACCACTTACCTGGAACGTGAAATCACTTATCAGAAGCAATTACAAGAGCTGAAGGAACAAGAGCTGAGGGAGCAGCAGATGAGAGAGCAGCAGATGAGAGAGCAGCAGATGAGAGAGCAGCAGATGAGGGAGCAGCAGATGAGGGAGCAGCAGGAGCAGGAGATGAAGGAGAAGGAGCAGGGGCAGGAGATGGAGATGGAGACGAAGGAGACGAAGGAGACAAAGGAGCAGGGGCCGGAGCAGGGGCTGGAGCAGGAGCCAGAGCAGGAGCAAGACATGAAGAAGAAGGAGCAGGGGCCCGACCAGGAGCCGGAGAGGAAGGAGATGAAGGAGATGAAGGAGACAAAGGAGCAGGGGCTGAATGAGTAGCCTGAAAGCCTATCTGAAATCCCTGCTGGACCCCTGGACCCCTGCGTAGACATCTCCGCAGAGATTTAACCTCTGAGGGCAGCATTAGAAGTGTTCCGAATGAAGTTGGTTCCAAAATTGCCTATTTAGGAGTCAGTCATTTCCACCTGCCCCATACTGTTTTTCTATTTTCCTAATGTTCATTGCTGTGCGTGAAAATAAATCTGTTTTGCATGACAATTATGAGCAGAGTTTATTGTAAGAAAGGTTAATTCCAATAGTGTGAGATTGGCGAACGAACGCTTCCTGAAGCAAAGTAGGTGCCACAGATTTTTTAAAAAATATCTATCTTGTTCTGTTGCTCAAAACAGCATTGAGATTTTGTAAATTATTTAATCAGTAAAAGCAAATATAATCGAAGTTAAGTTGTGAAATCTTAAATTTCAATGTCCTCCCCTTGTGTATGTAATTTTAGTTTGTGAAGGGGTGTTTTCTTCAAATTAAACATAAAGCAACGTTAGAAAATAACTGTTCTTGGTATAGAAATAGTGATAACCTGAAGGACGGAAAGCAGAGGTGCAAATATATCCCAGGTGGCCTTCTGTACCCCCAGGTAAATAGACAAGAATGTACACAGAGGCAATTAATGCACTTCAGCTCGGTGTGTGGATGCCCCTAAAGCTTCCACTGTGAGCCAGATAACAGCTACTTGAGTAATTCCATAGCAACCAAGGAATTTGCAAGCTCAGATCAGACTTCTCAGAACAAAATGTGGCAAGTGCCATGAGGAAACAAATGAAGGCTTTATAGGAGGGTGTTCTGATTGAAATTTACTAGTTTCATCGTCATGAGTGAGCTTTCATGTCCAAAATTGCCCGCTTATTAATCTATAAAATAAAGCTATTAGTACCTCAGAATTAACAACAGAATTGAGTAATTTAATACAAATTTTATTAGCTATTGTGCATCCTTGTTTTTAGTAACAATGCAAATTGAAATGGAAGCACAAACTTACAAGAAAAAAACTTCCGTTAAAAAGTAGGTGGAGGCACATCCACAATCCCAGCACTCAGGAGGCTGGGGCAGGAGGATCACTATGAGTTTGAGACCATGCTGGACTACATAGTGAATTCAAGACCAGCCTGAACTACATAGCAATACCCTGTCTCACAAAAGCGGGGGGGTGGGGAGTGGCAAGGGACCTTATGTTGAGAAAGGGAAATGGTAAGGGACCTTATGTTGACAGTAAAACATAAAAGTAGAAAAAGAAGGAAAGAACTCCAGATTGAGCACCTGGAAGGGTGACACTCTCCTGAAGAGGATCAGATTGACCCATGAACAAAGATTTTTTTAAAAAATCTATCAGGTTCTAATGAGGGATGAGTTTTACATGTAGCCAGTGGGCTGGTTCTGGTTCATCATTATCTCTGTCCTGGTTTCAAAATTTTGGAATCGTTATGGCTTGAAGGATAGTTCTGTTTCCACAAAATGATTGTCTGTCCATAGTGGCCACTGTCAAGTAAGCTTTAGCTTTTCCTGGAATCCAGGTGATCACAAGTTAGGGCAATAGCTACAGCCTTCTGAGCATAGATGAAAATTCCTCCATGTCTTGGTGTCCTCAGTCCTTTTTTTTTAAAATTCAGTTTATGGGTACATTTTATGGATACAGTACAGTTACATTCATTGTTGGGATCTTGTACCTCTACATGACAGGTCATGGTTCTCATTTTTTCCCCTTGTCCCTGCCCTCCCATCAACCCCTCTTCCACTCCTCATTTACAAACACTTTATTTCCATCTTTTCATTTTCTCACATTTTTTCTTTTTCCTTATTACCCTACCCCTACCCATCCCACCTTCCCTATACCTTTAGCCCTTTTCTTCCCATTTCACATTGTCAGTTATTTCACTAGGATCTTATGTACTATTACAGTTTATTCACACAGAGAGGCTATGATAATTACACTTGTGTGACTTATTTATTTCACTTAGGAGTATATCCTCAATATGTATCCATTTTCCTATGAATGAATCTAATATCTCATTCTTTATGGCTGAGCAATATTCCATTTAATAGAGAAACCACATCTTCTTTATCCAGTTTCCAACTGATGGGTGAATGGGCTGTTTCCAAGTTTTAGCTATTACTAACTGTGCAGCTATAAACATTGGGTGTGAATATATCACTGTGACATGATTCTTTTAGTTCTTTTGGAAAGATTCCCAGCAGAGCTATGGCTGGGTCAAATGGAACCTCTAGTTCCACCTCCTTGGGGTATCTCCATATTGATTTCCATAGTGGTTGTACCAGTCTGCACTCCCACCAACAATGGGGAAGGGTTCCTTTCTCCCCACAACCCCGCCAACATTTGTTATTGTTTGATTTCTTGATAGCCATTCTTTGTGGGGTGAGGTGGATTCTCAGTGTTGTTTTCATCTACATCTCTTAAATGACCAGTGATGTGAAATATTTTTTCATATATTTACTTGCTGCTCTTACTTCTTTGTCTGAGAAATGTCTGTTCATTTCAGATGCCCATTTTTGTATTGGGTCTTTATATTTGGGGGGGCTGATTATTTTGAGTTCTTTATATATTCTAGATAATAGTCCTTTGCCTGAGGAGCACCTGGTAAAAATTTTTTCCCACATTGTAGGTTGTCTCTCAGTTACGTTGATGGTTTCTTTTGCAGTGCAGAAGCTTTTTAATAAGATGAGATCCCAGTTGTTGATTCTTTATGCTAGTTCCTGTGCTACTGAGGATTTGTTCATAGAGTCTTTTCCTATGTCACTGTCTTTAAGAGTTCTGCCTAACATTTTCCAGCAAGATTTGTGTTTCTGTTTTAATATATAGATCTTTAATCCACTTGCATTTTAGTTTAGTACATGGTGAAAGATAAGGGTCTAGTTTTAATCTTTTGCAGATTGAGATCCAGTTTTTCCAAAACCATTTATTGAACAGGCTATCTTTCCTCCAGTGGGGATGGTTGGCTCCTTTCTCAAAGATGAGGTAGCTTAGTACAACTGAAGTTGTTTCTGTGTCTTTCAATTTGTTCCACTGATCCTCAGGTCTGCTTCTTTGCCAGTACCATGCTGTTTTTATCACAGTGTCTTTGTAGTATAGTTTCAAATTGGGAATTCTTATACCTGCTGCCATGTGTCTGTTGCCTAGGATGGCTTTTACTATTCTAGGTCACTTAGGGTTCCAAATGAAGTTTTGAATTCTTTTTTTTAGTTCTGTGAAATATAGGGTTAGAATTTCAATTGGCATTGCATTGAATCTGTATAGCAGTTTTGGTAGTATGGCCATTTTCACCATGTTGATTCTTCCTACCCAGTAGCAGGGGATATCTTTCCATTTTCTTATATCCTCTTCAATCTCTTTTTTCAGTGTGCTGTAGTTTTCAGTGTAGAGGTCTTTTGCTTCTTTTGTTAGAATGATTCCTAGATACTTCATTTTTTTTTGATGCTATTGTGAAAGGAATTGTTTCCTTAATTTCTCTCTCAGTGAGTCTGTTATTGGTGTACAAGAAGGTTATTGATTTTTGGGTGTTCACCTTGTATCCGGCTACTCTACTGAATCTATCAATTAAGTCTAGAAGTCTTTTGGTGGAGTTTTTTGGGTCTTCAATGTAGAGTATCATATCATCAAAAAATAATGACCATTTAACTTCTTCCTTTCCTATCTTTATTTCTTTAATTTCTTTGTCTTGTCTAATTGCTGTGGCTAATGTTTCCAGAACTTTATCGAAGAGGAGTGGTAATAGTGGGCATCCTTGTCTTCTTCCTGATTTTAACATGAAAGTTTTCAGTTTTTGGCCATTTACCATGATATTGGCTGTTGGTTTTTCATAGATAGCCATTATTAAGTGGAGATAGAGACCATCTATTCCAATTTTTTGCAGGGTTTTTATCATGAATGGGGTTAAATTTTGTCAAATGCTTTTTCTGCATCTATCAAGAGGATCATATGGTTTTGTCCTTGGCTCTGTTAATATAGTGTATTATATTTATTGACTTACATATGTTGAACCATCCTTGCATCCCTGGAATAAATCCAACTTGATGAGCATGTATGATCTTCTAGGTGATCCTCTGTATTCTGTTTGCTAGTATCTTATTAAGGATTTTTACATCTATATTCATTAAGGAGATTGGCCTGTAGTTCTCTTTTTTAGTTGCATCTTTCCCTGGCTAGGAAATCAAAGTGATGCTTGCTTCCAGGAATGAATTTGGAAGTATAGCTTCCCTTTCAATTTCATTGAAAAGTTTCAAGAGTAATGGCAGTAGTTCTTCTCTAAATGTCTTGTAAAATTCATCAGTGAATCCATCAGGGCCTGTGCTTTTCTTTGATGGTAAATTTTTTATTACCTTTTCAATTTCACTCATTGTAATTGGGGTGTTTAAAATGTTTTTATCTTCTTTGTTCAACTTTGGTAATTCATAAGTATCTAAAAATCATCCATTTCTTCTGCGTTTTCCATTTTATTAGAATACAGGTTCTCAAAGTAGGTATTGACTATCCTCTGGATTTCTGTTGGATCTGCTGTGACTTCACATTTTTCATTCCCAATTGCATGGATCTGAGCCTTTCCTTTTTTTCATAAGATTAGCAAAGGGTTTATCAATTTTATTCATTCTTTCAAAAAACCAACTCTTTGTTCCATTTATTTTTTGTATCATTTTCTTAGTTTCCATTGCATTGACTTCTGCTCTAATCTTTATAATTTCCTCTCTTGTTTGAGCTTTGGGATTTTCTTGCTCTTGTTTTTCTAGGAGTCTAAGATTTATCATTAGGTTGTTTATTTAAGCTTGCTCTGTTTTCCTAGTGTGGGCATTCAGTGTTATAAATTTTCCACGTAGAACTGCTTTCATTGTGTCCCATAGATTCCTGTATGTATCTTGGCATTATCATTTATTGGTAAAACCTATCTTAATTTCTTCTTTGATTTCCTCTGTGATCCATTGATTGTTCAGGACAGTATTGTTCAGTTTCTATGAGTTTGTGAAGTTCCTACATTTTCTTGTGCTATTGATCACCTGCTTGATTGCACCATGATTTGATAATATACAGGCTGTAACTTCAATTCTTTTGCATTTATTCAGACCTGTTCTGTCAGCTCATATGTGGTGTATCTAGGAGAATGATCCATATGCAGCCAAAAAGAATGTATATTCTGATTTTATGGGGTGGAATACTCTATAGACATTTTTTAAGTCCATGTGTTCCAAAGCTTGGTTCAGTTTTAGTATTTCATTGTTGATTTTCTGCCTAGATGATCTGTCTATTTGTGATAGTGGGGTGTTTAGATCCCCCACTACAATTGTATTAGTGCTTCTTTGGTTTTTCAGGTTACTTAATTTGTTTTATATAGTTGGGGGAATTAATATTTGGTGCATATATGTTTATGATTGTCATCTCTTCCTCTTCAATTGTTCCCATTACAAGGATGTAGTGGCCTTCTTTGTCTGTCTTAATGAGTTTTGCTTTGAAATTTACTTTGTGTGCAAATAAGATTGCTACCCCTGCTTTTTTCTGGGCTCCTGTCACATGGAGAATTGTTTTCCATCCTTTCACTTTCAGACTGTGGACTTGTTTTTCAGTATGTGTGTTTCTTGTATACAACATATTGTTGGATTGTGCTTCTTAATCCATTCTGCCAGTCTTTTTCTCTTGATTGGTGAGTTGAGGACATTGACATCAATAGATATAACTGATATGTTCTGACTTATTATTGTCATGTTATGTTGACTCTTTTTACTTTTTCCTCCCTTTCCTTTTAGTTTCTTACCTTAGCTATTTGATTTGGTCTGTTGGGCCTAATAGTGTTGTGACCTTCATTGTCCTTTTCTAGGATATTGTTTAGAATTCCTTGTAGTGCTGGTTTGGTGTTCATGAAGTTTCTCAGGTGCTTTTTGTCATGGAAGTATCTTATTTCACCATTCACTTTGAAAGAGAGTTTTGCAGGATACATCAGTCCAGGTTGGAGGTTGTTTTCTTTTAGAACTTGAAATACCTCACTCCAGGCTCTCCTTGACCTAAGGGTTTGTGTTGAAAAGTCTGTTGTGATTCTGATGGGCTTTCCTTTGCATGTGATTTGTTTCTTTTCTCTTACTGCTTGTAGTATTTTGTTCTTGTGTTGGATTTCTGGGATCTTGATTATTATATGTCTAGATGTAGATTTTTTTTATTGTGGCTAGTTGGAGTTCTATATGCCTCACTTTTCTGTATGTCTAATTCTTCCCTTCTGTTTGGGGAGTTTTTTGTCATTAATTCTGCGAACAGCTTTTTTAAGTCATTTGTATTTTCTCCTGCTACTTCATGCATTCCTACCAGTCTTATATTATTCTTCTTTGCATCATCTAGGAGTTGTTGGATCGATTTCTCATGATCCCCTACTGTTTTTAAGAGATCTCTCTTTTCATGGTCACTGTCTGCAATCCTATCTTCTATATCTGACATTCTATCTTTGCAATCTTTTATTCTGTTGTGTACACTTTCAATGGAGTGTTTAATCTCCTGGATATCTGTTTGAATATGTTTATGGATTCCATTTCCTTCCTCTGCTGGGCATTTATTGTTTCCATTTCTTTCTTATACTGGGCTTTCATGGCTTCTATCATGGTCCTGAGCTCATCTATTTTTTTCTCAGTTTCTGTTCTAGAGTCTCGAATCATGACTTCCATTTTGCTCACCATCTCTATGGTTATCTGGGAAATAATTTCTGTTTTGAATTTTTCTAGAGCCTGATCTGTTTTGTTACTTCCTGTACAATGGGTTCAGGGTGTCCTGCTGGTTCACTATCAGACTTTTCATCCTCCTTTGCCCTACTGTTTGCCATTGGTGAACTGGAAGTCTGTCTTTGTATCTTGCTTAAGTGTTTTCTCATTTTTATTTTTGTTGTTGGGTGGTCCTTGGTTTAATTTCTGGGCTATTACTCAAATATTCCTGATACAGCTGTGCCTTAGCTTTTGAGGCTCTAATGACTCATAGACATTCTCATTTTCATAATATCAGAGAACACAACTCATTACATCAATCACAATCTTTTATCCCAATTGATACAATCAGCAGCACAATAGGCTCAAGCACAACTTGCAATCTGACCACTTGTGGTAGTCATTAATCTATCACCTTTAAATCAAGTGAATTAAATTAAAATCAAGAAGCAGCCCAAAATATGTTTGCAGTGGATACACTTTTCAATATAGCATCTTTACCATTAAGGATGGGGGCTTAGACAGAGGTAGGATGAGAGGAGCAAGTAAGAGAAAGAATTGGAGAAGGTTTCAAGTGAAGCCAGAGAACATAGAATTACTATACAATCTTTATGAAACTATTGAATTCAAAATGGATAGACAGAGTATAAGAATAAGGACAAGAATATATCCCCTTAACAGTAACAGGGGCTTGCTTTCCCTTGAAACTACTGACCTATCAGTGAGGTAAAATGACAGAATAAAAGAACACAAAGAAAAAAGAAAAAATGATAAAAGAAGTCTGAGCTAGGGTAGGAGCAGGAGCAGAAAGGGAGATGAAGGGATAATATGGTGGAGTAAGAGACTGAGTTGGAGAAAGAGGACAGAAAAAGGAAAGAAATTTCAGGGTGGAATGAGGAAAAGAAAGAAAACAAAAGAATTTGAAGGGCCTCTTTCAGACTATGTCTCTGCTGTCATAATATACCACGTGCACAGCCATGTGCAGAACCAAGTCCCTTGATCTCAGCTAGCCAATGGCAGATCCCTGTGAGTCAGACTGACCTCAGGCCACAAGGCCTAAATTGAGTTTCCGGACCTGCAGGGTTGAACTCCACACAGTTCTATTACAGGCCCCCCGCTTTCTTTAAAGATGTTCAAAGTTGGGAGCTCATAAAAATACTCTTTATGACCACCTATTCCTCTGCAGAGTGGGTCTAAGGACTGGCCCAATCAGGTGGTCTGAGAGAGGGGGCGGGAGTCTTGGGGGTGTTTACCTTCTTTGCTGGAGCTGGTGGCAGAGCAGTCAGGGGAGGGCGAGGTCCCACTGAATGGGGCCGAGCAGGCCGGTGGGAGAAATCTCAGGGCAGCCTTCCTCACTGGGGCTGGTCAGTGTTCTCAGTCTTGAAAGTAGATGAGATCATGTAAATCCAGGGCCAATCAATCTTGTTTTGTTAACTTTTAGGAAATCCCTAAATATAACTATATTTAGGAAATCCCTAACATAACTATATGCAGATCTGAGAAGGGATTTGACCCAAAGTTTTAATTCAACAAAATACAAAATAAAGGTCATAGTACAGTCTGCTTTTAGTTACCTATTGGGTCTAAGGGAAGAGTCATGATTTTTTTTTTTTTTTTTTTTTTTGCACAAGTAGCACTGAAGTAACTGACTTTCCCAGAAGAAAACACAAACCATGATTTTTAATGATTAACAGGCTCTAGGCCCAGGAGTTTACTCATCCATTAATCTATACTAGTTTGTCTAGAACAATATTTCCATATTATGTGTTGCAAGTTTATATAATAGTGCCACTTCTTAAACTTGAGAAAAGTAAATACAAAAGAAATACTTCTAATAATGAAACAGCTCACTGACATTAAGGCAGAATCTTAAAATATTTACTATCTTTAGAAAGAAAGAAAAATCTTGTTTGAAATAAAAACAGTGGTTACAAGAAAGATCCTACTAGGCAAAAATGAAAAAAAATTAGGTTAACAAATGGGTTAAATATTTAAATGTATACAGTGAATCCCACAAGTTGGAAGTCATCTCAGAAATGCTTAACCAAAGAAATAAGTTGTATTTAAAGGTTAAAAAATTGAATTCCAACAAAATAAAAATCTATGTGAGGCTCCAGGAAGAAAAACTGAAAAGAGTTACTTCCAGTACTGAGAATGTAAAAGCCTCTCATAAATGTGATCAATTACAAAAACTAAAAATATATGTTTATTTATTGATACATTTATTTAATGATACATTAATATTGTGATAGCCAATATGACTCCATTTGTGTAAAGTTGAAAAATTCTGGGTGGTCACCTTCTCCTTCCTCTTTGAGAGTCCCCTCAGTTAATGCATGACAGACTGCCACATCCTTTGTGAGTTTGCAACTATGTTATCTGTACTACCTTGTAAACAAAAGAGTCCACATCTGTGTGATATTTTGTTTTAATCAAGCTGAATGAAACTTCCCCAACCCACACTAACTTAGCAAAGTTCTGTTACTGTGAAATTTCACTTGTGCTCCCCTTCTCCTTAAGCCCTCCTCAAATAGAAGAGCCCTTAAAAGGAGCCTGCAAATTGCCTTTAGTTTGTCCAGAGTTTTTTGGTATGAGCCACTGTGGAATACTGGCTATGATAATAAAGGACTCTATTTAGAGTGTGGCACCTCTCTATAGTTCCAACTTGCCTAGCCCTATAACACACTGGAGACCCCAGCATGATGGCCACAATAGGTAGACTGCCCTTGCTGTTGTCCCTCCCATCTGTGTCAGCAAACTATAGAGAAGGCACCCCTTGAGATGTTCCAGGGCCCCATAGTCTCACTGCTGACACTGAAGGGACCACAGAGACACCTGAGACACCCTCCAAATTTTCCAGAGCCCATCCAATCTGGTCTGAAAGTAAGGATCCTCCTGGTTCTGGTGGAAAACAACAGTCCTTGATGGTGTTCCCTGGACCCCTCTTAGGCTCAGAATGCTGACTGAGGTGGCCCTCTGGTCTGGTCTGGTCTGGCTGCAAGTCAGCCAGTCTGGGAAATCTCCCTCCAATGGATGGGTTTGGAAAAGTTTTAGCCTCTCAATGATTGCTATATGAATGAATGAATGAATTGTAATGCACAGTGTAAACTATAGCCTGTTATGTCCATGTCCCATGACAAGGGAAATTCTGTCCCCTCAGAGCTATGGGATTTGAATGAAGTCAGATTATGATTCTGTGGATGCATCGAAGAAAGGCCAAGTAGGTACTCTTGAAATGAGATAAATACACCCTAAAGCCTGAACAGTCTGAGTGGTTCCACCCACAGAGAAGACGTCCTCCCTTTGTCTTTCAAGGCATTATTCAAGGGTGCACCATATAAACACCAGGCAATTTTCTCTATGTCCAGATGTCTGCACTGTCCCCAAACACTCACACCTGTCTTCTTTCTCTGAATTGCCACTGATTTCTTGACACTGGGTCTCTCCCAACTGCTTTCCCACCAGCTGCCCATCAGTGACAGGTCCCTTCTTCTTTCTAAAGATCTCTGCTGACTCTCTTGGCCTGGGAATTCCTGTTGTACTCTCACATCTTTCTTATTCTCCCTCTGAGTGTCTTTTCTCTGCCCCTTCTTTTGCCTTGTCTTTCAGCCCTTCGTGGTTTCATCAGGGCCCTGTTGTTTTCTTCCCACCTTATTGTCATTGTTCCTCTAATTGGCATTTTGCTCCCTCCCTGGCCCTCTGGGCCCATCTGGACTTTGGCTCAAAAATCCCTTTCATTCCCACACCATTCCCTCTCCCCTCTCCATCCTCAACCTCACAGATGAGGCTCTCCTGGCTCAATGCACAGCCCAAGTGGAGCTGCAGCTGCTGCTTCACTGCTTTTAAGTGCAGCACAGGGCTGAGGAAAGAATAGGGAATGGCCAACCTTCTCCCTGTATCCTGGCTCTTAGGGTGAACAACTGTGGTCCATACAAGTCAGACTCCTGGGACTCAGCTGCCTGTGCCCTCTGTGCTGAACCAGAGAAAAAGAGGGATCCCAGACATGAGGGGAAAAAGGGACCTGCTGCCCCAACCTCTCTGGTCCTCTCCATTCCTTCTATCCCTCTACCTGTCCCCTTCCCAGGGGACCTTGGAAGGGACTTTTCCCTATAGGTTTAAGAAAAAACAAAACTTGGTGGCGACTGTCTTCCCAGTGGGGTTAGCTCTTCTGCCACCAACTGGAGAAGCTCAAAGGTCCAAGGCTTGGGCTGCTACTGCTGGCCACCTGTGCCTGGGTACAGCAGTGCCATCCATCATGACCTCAAGAGTGGGAGGCAGGCTCAGTGGATCATGCAGCCCTAGTTCCTGGTGACTGTCAGTTGGGACAGGCCTAGTTGCTGTGATGGTGGGAAACACTATATTTTAACAGCTAAAACAAGTTATAAAAGGTTTATAATGAACACAGTGAAAGATAAATAATAAAAAGGCTACAAAATAAAATATATACTTCTGATATAAAAAGATTTTGTATGTTTGTCTTGTTAAAATGATAAAGGGAGATATACAAGACCAGAAAGGCCTATGTACATACAAAATGTATACAAAAGGAAATATATATGTTTGCTTGCTGGTTTCAAGTGTGTTGTAAAAGATTTACAGTTACAGGCATAAAGTGCTCTTATTCCTTTTAATTCTAAGAGATCTCTGTTAATTGACCTACAAGTTTTGACTAGTCTTAATTAAAAGGGATGTTATAATTTAAGTTAGCCAAATATATTTGTGTGCACTCTAGTTTTATAAATTGTCTTGTACCAGGGGTTTAGCTCAGTGGTTCGGTGGCCTGCCTTGCAAGCACAAGGACCTGAGTTCAATCCCAGGTACCAAAACAAACAAACAAATAAAAAATAAATTGTCTTGTATGTTTGTCTGTCTTATAGATAAATATTATTAAAGACATACCTTCCTTTTCTTCCAGGCTGCTAACTGATCAAAATGATGTCAAAGGTTAATTTTGATTGTAATACATATTGCTGTCTACATTCAATAACTCAATATATATATATATTCTTTTTATTGGTTACAGATAATTTGCTAATTGTTATAATCTGGTGTTTACATGTTAAAAAAGTTATTTCTGGTCTTTGTTCACTAATGAGAGCCCCAATAATTTTCATAGCCTTATGGGAAGACATACCCCCAATAAACATTGCTTAAATATGTTATAAAATGTTTGTATTCATTATCATCAAAGGGCTAAGTTCTAAATATGTTATTGTGATATGTTTATATTGTTCATCTTTCAAAACAAAATTTTTGGTGGAAAAAAGCAAGGTGTTTTTAAAGGATGTTTTTGGTACCAAGCTACATTATAGGACATAAGGTTTCATATAATTGTAATGATTATTATTGCTACTTTTCTGGTGTAAAAAATATATTCATGTCTTCTGACTGTGCAGGTCACCAACATTTTGTTTATGGTGATAACCTCTTTACTATACAGGTATTCACCTTTCTTTTGTGCTCCAGCTACTTATAGCAAGATGTACATATCAAGCCAACATGAGACAATCAATTAAATAATTGTATTTCTTACAAACTTATGGAATGGGTATGTTATATGTCACTATACTTGTAATGATCAGGTGCTGAGCAGTTCAAACGATGTTGTATGCTAAAATTAAGGGCTAAATGTTATAAACTTCCAAGCTACATTTATAGGCTCTGTCCACTTTAGATAACAACCTATTAAAGGATGACAAATAAGGGTTTTTCTATGTCATATTTAAAGTCTTGTAATCAAATATAGGTGTCTGACTAAAAGCTACTCCATGCTAAGATGGATATTAAATGTGTTACAAGTATAATGTCATCATGATTGTCATACTAAGATACTATGTGTGGCTCTTGATCTTAAGCTTTTCTATATGATATATAACTGTTGCTTTTTAACACTCTTCAGGAATTCAACTACCAAGACAACCATGGTTGATAAAAATAACAGTCCTTTATGCTTTATATTCCAAAAGTGTTTAATGTCCAACAAAATTGTAATAATGACCTTCTCTTCTGGGTGTTTAATAACTAAAGTTTAGAGATAAAAACTACAAGATAACTGGGTTAATATTTTGGTCCTGGCCCTTCAAGGTAAACAAAGATCTTGGCGGTAGCCATCAGAGGGGACCCAACTCTGGGGAGCCCAAAGGGAAGATCCCTAAAAACTAGGAGGATGCCCACCATTGAACAGAAATCTGTTCTAACATATTCTAAAAATCTGTTCTAAAAATGTGTCTACTGAAAGGAGAAAGAACACTGAAAATATCAATGCCCCCATAGACCTTCTGCAAAGGTACTGTCCCTCCCCACATCTGGTGAAATTCAGACTGAGGGGGGCTGCTTCTCTCTTGGCCCCCAAAATCCCATGGTGAATGTTGAAATGGGGGGGCACAACTGGTTTGCTTCTTGGTGGGCACTGGCACTGACATGTCAATAATGTGAAAAAAAAAATAAAACGGGAAAACTTTCATCACAAACTATTCCCATACAGGGGGCCATAATCATAGTCTGGAACTGCCTGCTCACAAGTGAATGTACAGTAAGTCTGAGACCAAAACAAGGTACCCACTTTTCTTGGTAATATTGGAATATCCATTCCCCTTGCTAGGATGGTTATATATAAACTTTTGTTGTTGTTGTTTTTACTGAGGATCAAACTCAGGACCTTGCACTTTCCAGGCAGGCAGCAGAAACATTGAGCCAAATCCCCAACCCTATAAACTGCTGTTGTTGTTGTTGTTGTTATTGTTGTTGTTGTTTTAGGCAGGGTATCACTAAGTAGTTGAGATTGACCTGGAACTCACTATGTAGCCCAGGCTGGTCTTGAACTCATAGTGATCCTCCTACCTCAGCCTCCCAAGTGCTGGGATTACAGGCATGCACCACCACACCCGGCCCTATAAACTGTTTTAAAGGGACCAGGATAGCAACTGTAACATGCTGGATTTTAGACCTCTTTACTGATGGAGGTAATCTATAAGTCTGAGATTTTGTTATAAGTCTCTGGTTTATTGGTGGTTCTGAAAGACAATTTTAGCTAAGAAAATTTTAAATTATTGTTGAGATCTTATACATTTTATTATAGTTGTTTTTTTTTTAATGAACCATAACAGTGATCAGCTACTAGTGCAGCTGGAAACTGCCAGGAGTCAAAGATTGGAACCTCTCTTTTTATCTAGCTTTATTATTATGGTCTTTAGTTAATATATTTAATTATACTTTCCTACTAGGTGTTTAAGACCAAATTAAAGTGAAACCTGTGTCAATCAAAATTAATCTCTTGCTATCTATCAAGATCACTTAAGTCTTCTCAGGAATTACTTTGGAACCACGTAAAGATCTTCTCAGCTCTTCTGTCAGTGTCAGCCATCAGGATGGGTCATGGCCTTACTTGACAATGTTGCTTTCTGCGAATGCATGGGAGACTTTTCCATCTTGGTGACCCTCCTATGACACACTGTACATTTGTTGATTTTTGTTTTCTGGCATCCTGAAATCTCCCTGCTCAGGAGTTTTGGTGACTCACCAAAATTCTAGGATCCTGTATAAAAGGTTCCCTTGTGTCCTGGGTTCCCACTGACCTTGGAGATCCAGGACCAAAAATTGACTGTCCTCTTAGCCCAGTTACCTTTCTATTTCTGGTCTCCAAACTTTAGTTGTTGAACACCCAGAAGAGAAGATCAGTGATATTAGCACTGTTGTAAGAGCAGTGTGCTGAATTATTATAATCTTATATGGATACCAAACACTTTGAAATACAAAGTATAGTTAGAGGACTATTATTTTAATCAACTGTGGTTGTTTGAGTAGTTGAATCCCTGCATAATGTTAGCAGACAAGTTATATAGTTTTATAGAGAAAATGTGAGATCAAGAGCCACACACAGTTTTCTACCATGACAATCCTGATGACATTATTTTCATAACACATTTAAATATTCATCTTAGAATAAAATAGTCTTTCAGTTAAACATCTCCATCCAACCACAAGATATTAAATAACACAAAAAACTCTCACCTAAATTGTTATTCATTAATAGGATGTCATCTGAGGAGAATGTACTGGCCCATATATATACCTTAGAAGTTTATAACGTTTAGCCTCTAATTTTTGGTTTGTGATATTGTTTGGGCTGTTTGGTGCATGAGCATCTCTAAGCATAGTGACACATATGACATACATATTATATAAAAGAAACTATTATTTTACTGGTGGTCTCATGCAGGATTGACATGTACCTCTTATCATAAGTAGCTAGCATGCAAGCGAAAGGCAAATACCTGAGTCAAAATAATTGCCATAAATAATATCTTAGAAGGCCTATATACCCAGAAGGCATGAATACCTTTAGTACACCATGAATTAGCAATAATGAGTATGACAGTTATATGAAAGTTTTTGTCCCTTAGTTTTGTACCTGGATCATTGTTTAATATAATCTTGTTTTTCCACAAAAATGTTAACCTTTTGATGATGACAAGTGTAAACATATCATAATGTGTTTATTAGCATTATATATTAGGGTGTATTTTCCAGAAGGCTATGGAAATTATTGGTGTCCCCTTTGTGAACAAAGGCTAGAACAATATTTCCAGGCACTTGCTCCTTTATTCACCAAAAGGAGTCCTGTCTAGCTGTTTCCCTAAGCCTAAGCATCCCCATTTAATGATCTTAAAAAATTTTAATTGACCCATGAGAACCTAATCATAACAATTAACACATTATTTTGACCTGTGAAAGATTTCTGAATTATTATATACAGACAACATGTATTGCATTGTAAAACCAGTCTTTACATATCTACATATTATAAAATTGTGACTTGGGAAAAAGTACAGTATTTCCTTCTATCAAATCAGAGGTGAGCAATGTCCTCATTTTTTCCTGATAGTTGAAAACTTAAAACAACTAAAGGGCTTAGTTTTCATCTTTTTAGACCTTTAATAATACATGCCTGAAAGTGTCTTCTATCCTCCCATATGGCTGGTAGCAGTGGAGGTTTTGTATAGGGACTGCTTGTTCTCTAGTAGGAACCAGCTGTTCCCCTGGCTGACTGTCTTTTGACCTTCTAAAATTAAGATATCTATCTCTAAATGCAGTAGCAGCTTAAATATTGCTTTCCTCTCACTAGAAGTCAAAGTTTCATTTAAGAGTAACATTATATCTCTCTAATCTAGTTGACAGGTCTGAGTGAGTCTTCCAAAGACCACAATTTACTAATTAGGGTTGTCTAAAAAACTTTTTTAGGTCACTGAGAGGAAAGGACATAAAGTCGAGTAGCCCTATATTTTCCATTTACTTTCTGTAAGGGATATTGTTTTGAGGGCCCTGAACAAATTATCTAAGGATGGACATAGTAACATAGAGGCTTCAATTATGGCTGATCTAGAAGCCCCACCCTCAGCACCCAAAAGGCAGGTAGGGGAAGACTCAGACTCAGAAGTAGTGGGCAAGGTTTTGATTAAAGTAGTCTTGGAAACTTGTCTTCAGGTTATAAGGAGCAAGGAGTAGCCCAGCCAAAGATCCATCTGGAAAAGAGCTGCACAGGTGCATAAGCACAGCCAAAGGCCTGCTCCAACATTATTGATAAACAAACCCTAGCCAGAAGCTTGCTCAGACACCAGAAACTGGCTTGCACAGCCTCCAGCCAAAGGTCATCCCAGATAACAGCTATATAGGAGAGCAGAGCCTAGCCAGAGGCATGCATACATACCATCCCAAGTGTTCACAGGCCCCAGCCAGAACCACACCTGGGCAATGGGACAGTGCGGGAATCTGAAAGGCCATCACTCTGAACCCAGGAATTGGCACAGTGGTGAGCAGCAGAGAAAAGGCCACTCAAGGGCTTGCTGAGAATTGAAGACCACTGGGTGAGCAAAATATTGCCTCAGCAAAGGTGCAGCAGGCTGCATCTGTTGAATTAAGAAGAGGCATAAATACACACGTCTCAAAACTAGGCTTTCCAAGCACCTAAGGCAACCCCAAAGGGAAATGAGATGGAACAATCTGATACTCAACCACCTGGATGCCCTGAACTGGCAATAAAAGAGGATCTGGAATAAATGAAATCATAAATAATTTCTCAGATAACAAGAGATTGTGTCCATAGTGCAAGGCATGATTAATAAATCTAGAGTGGACATAGATTAAAAAAAAATAGAGGAGTGAGAAACATGATGGAATTCCAACATAGGAAACAAATGGAATTCCTAAAACAACTGCAGATAGATTTCCAGGAGATTAAAAACTCCATAGAAAGTTTATGCAGCAGAATTAGCCAATGCGAGGGCAGAATTTCAGATATAGAAGACAGGATTGCAATTAGTGATCAAGAAAAGAAAATTTTCTTAAAAATAGTAAGTGACCATGAGAAATCAATCCAGCAACTGCTAGATAATGCAAAGAAGAATAACATAAGACTGATCAGAGTCAATGAAGAAACAGGAGAGAGTGCAAACAACATTTAAAAAAACTGTTCACAGAAGTATTGGCAGAAAACTTCCTAAGGGGAAAAGAACTTGACATATAGCTAAGGAGGCATATAAGACTTGAACTTGCCCTGCTAAAAATAAATAAATAAATCTACACCTAAGCATATAAAAGCTAAGATTCCAAAAACCCAACAAAAGTACCAAATTTGACAAGCAGTTAGAGAAAAGAAAAAGATGACATGCAAGGGAAAGCCCATCAGAATCATGGCAGACTTCTCAACAGAAACCCTCAAGACAAGAAGAGATTGGAGTTTCAAGCTCTTAAAGGAAAGCAGCATCCAACCAAGACTGTTTCCTGCAAAACATTCTTTCAAGATTGATGGAAAAATAAGAAATTTTCATGACAAAGAACACCTGAGGAACTTCATGAATACCAAATCAGCACTCCAGAAAATTATAAACAATATCCTAGGAAACTATAATGAAAGCCACAACCCCAGAACGCCCAGCAGAATGAATCCACTAGGCATGACAACAAATTAAATGCAGAGTGGGAGAATCCAATAAAAAGAAAAAGTCATGACAAGGATAAGTCAATACATATCAGTTATAACCTTCAATATTAATTGTCTCAATTCACCAATCAAAAGAAATAGACTGGCAGGATGGGTCAAAAAGCAAGATCTGATGTAGGGAAGGTGGGATGGGTAGGATAAGGGTAATAAGGGAAAAGAAAAAAATATGAGATAATGAAAAGATGAAAATAAAGTGTTTGCAGATGGGGAGGGGAGGAGGGGGTGAAGGGAGGGCAGGGGTAAGGGGAAAAAATGAAAATCAAGACTTGTCATGTAGAGGTACAAGATCCCAACAATGAATGTAACTGTACTGTATCCCTAAAATGTACCAATAAACTCAATTAAAGCTGAAAAAAAAAGAAGTACAAATAGCTAATTAATATCCCAAAAAAAGCAAGATCTGACAATTTGCTGAATACAAGAAATGCACTTAATTCAAAAAGAAACTCATAGGAACAGAGGATTTAGCTCAGTGGTCTGCCTACCTCACAAGGACAAGGTCTCAAATTTGTTCCCCAGTACAAAAAAAAGGAAGGAAGGAAGGAAGGATCCCATAGACTGAAAGTTAAAGGGTGGAAAACAGTATTACATGTGACAGGAACCCCCTAAAAAGCAGGTAACTATCCTCGTTACATATCAAATGGGTTTCAGATGAGATCAGGTGCATTCAGGGTGGTATGGACATAGAGTCAAATGGATTTCAAACCAACACTGATTAAGAGGGACAAAGAAGGATGCTACATTCTTGTAAAGGAAAATATCCAAGAGGAAGAGATGAGGAGGCATATAGTACTTGAACTAGCCATGATAAAATAAATAAATAAATCTATACCTAATCACATAAAAGCTAAGATTCCAGAAACCCAACAAAAGTGCAAAATTCTACAAGCAGTTAGAAAAAAGAAAAAGATGACATGCAAGAGAAAGCATAAATACATATGCACCAGATACTAGTGCACCCAACTACATAAAACAAATATTATAGGACATGTAAAATCAAATAAGCAGTAATACAATAGTAGTGGGGAACTCAATACCTCAAGGTAAAAAATAGATAGATCAACTAGGCAGAAAACAAACAATGCAATACTAGGACTCAATCAAACTCTTGAGCAAATGAACTTATCAGATGTTTACAGAGTGTTCTATCCCACAAAATCACAATAAGAATTATTTTGATAGCATGTGGGTTGCTCTCCAAACTAGACCACACACTTGCTCATAGAGCATATTTAAGTAAGTGCAAATGAACTGAAGTGATCCCCTATGTATTGTCAAACCATGGTGCAATGAAATTGGAGATCGATAGCAAAAGAAACCGCAAGAATTTCATAAACACGTGGAATTTGAACAACACACTTCTGAATAACCAATTGGTTACAGAGGGAAATTAAAGAAAAAAAGTTTCTACAATTAAATGACAATGTGAATACAACATATGGCAATCTATGGAATACAATGAAAGCAGCCTTGAGAGTGAAATACATAGCAGAGAATACTCATATTAGGAGAATAGAGTGATCTCAAATAAACAACCTAATCATGAACCTCAAGCTTTGAGAAAAAGAAGAGCAGGACAAACCCAAAGCTCATACAAGGGAGAAAAGTAAAAAGATCAGAGCAGAAAGCAATACAATGCAGATTAAGAGACCAACACAAAAAAAGTGAATGAAGCCAAGAGTTGATTGTTTGAAGGAATAAACAAAATTGACAAACCCTTAACCACCCTTATCAAAAAAGGAAAGAAAAGACCTAAATCCATGCAATTAGGAATAAAAAGGTGAGATTATTATGGAAGAAATTGGTAAGTGACACACACAGAGATGCAGAATGGAAGTAAATTAACAAAAGGGTTATTTTGCTAAAAGGCCAATTGCACTAAGAGCTTGTTAGATATCAACCCTGTTCTGGGTTACAGCTCCTTCTTTTATAGGGTTTCATAGCCATGGTCTCATTCAGGTAGTTACATTGCATTTCCTCAGTTTACATTTAGCAATCTGCAAATCATGGTCATAAGACAGTTAACTTTTAACCCATATGTAGCAATTCTTTGTGCTTACCTTTAGGATTCATCTATCTATTCTATCCCATAGGAAGACGATGTTCCCAATCAGGAAAGCAAAGTTGAAAATGGTTCTTCTCACCTTGACACTTTACAATCATATGGTTTACAAAACTTTGGAGTTCAGGGGTCTTGATGCACTATGTTATCTCAGGATAAGACCAGATGTCCTATTCCATGGCTAATGCCTCTGGTGTCTGTTAATTTTGAACTAAACAAAGCAGACTGCTGTTAGAGACAGCAGAAGTCATTCTACATTTTCCTAACATTTTGTAGGTTTTTGGTTCCTTACAAAAGTTCTCTCTATCAAAATTACAATGAACCCAGCAGAAATCCAGAGGGTCATCAATACCTATTTTGAGAGCTATAAGCCAATAAGATAGAAAACACAGAAAAGTGGCCAGATTCCTAGATAGGTATGGATTACCATAGTTGACTAAAGAGACCTAAAAATTCTAAACAACCCAATATCAATCAATAAAATTGAAAATGTAATTTAAAACTTACCTAAGAAAAGCCCAGGCCCTAATGGCTTCACTGTTGAATCATACAAGACATTTAGAGAAGAACTATTGCCACTACTGTTTCAACTCCTCAGTGAAATAATCCCAAATTCATTCCTGGAAGCAAGCATCACCTTGATCCCCAAAGCAGAGAAAGACCCAACCCAAAAAGAGAATTATAGGCCAATCTCACTAATGAACATAGATGTGAAAATCTTTAATAAGATACTGGCAAATAGAATTCAGAAGATCAAGAAGATCATACACTCTGACCAAGTCAGATTTATCCCAGGGATGCAGGAATGATTCAACATAGACAAGTCAATAAATGAAATACCCTGTATTAATAGAGCCAGGGACAAAAACCATATTATCATCTCAAAAGATGTAGAAAAAGCCTTCCACAAAATCCAACACCCATATATGATAAAAAAAAAACCTACAAAAAATTGGAATAGATGATCTCTACTTCAACCTGATAAAAAGCCATCTATAAAAAACCAACAGCCAATATCATACTAAATGGTTGAAAACTGAAATCCTTCACACTAAAATCAAGAACAAAACAAGGATGTCCACTATCACCACTCGTATTCAATATAGTTTTGGAATCATTAGCCACAGCAATTAGACAAAAGAAAGAAATAAAAGGAGTGAAGATAGGAAACAAAGTAGTCAAATTGTCCTTATTTGAAGATGACATGATACTCTATATAAAAGACCCCAAGAACTCCACTAAAAGTCTTCTAGATTTAATAACCAAATTCAGTAGAGTAGCTGGATACAAGTCAACAAACAAAAATCAATAGCTTTCCTCTACACAAGTAACAGACTCACTGAGAAAAAAACTGGAGAAACAACTCCTTTCACAATAGTATTCAAAAAAATGGAAAACCATAGAATCAACCTCAAAGAAATCAGACCTCTACTCTGAAAACTATAGCATTCTGAAATAAGAGATCAAAGAGTATATCAGAAAATGGAAAGACATCCCTTGCTCCTGGGTAGATAGAACCATTATAATGAAAATTGCCCTATTTCCAAAACTGCTATACAGTTTCAATGCAATCCCAATTGAAATTCCAGCAGCATACTTCACAGACCTTGAGAAAACAATCCAAAAATTCATGTGGAATAAGAAGATAACTAGAATAGCAAAAGCCATTCTAGGCAACAAAGACAAGGCAGGGATATCACAATCCCCAACTTGAAACTATACTACAAAGCTACTGTGATAAACACAGCATGGTACTGGAAAAGAACCAGACCCAAAGATCAGTGGAACCAATTAAAAGATGCAGAAACAACTCCAGACATACTCAGCCTCATCTTCAACAAAGGTGCCAAACACCATCACTGGAGGAAAGATAGACTCTTTAAGAAATGATACTGGAGAAATTTGGTTTCAACTTGTCGAAGATTAAAACTAAATCTATACCTCTCACCATGCATTGAACAAAAATCAAAATGGATGAAAGATCTACATATTAAAACAGAAACACTAAAGTGGCTGGAAGGGGGTTGGCAGAACTCTTGAAGACATTAGCATAGGAAAATATTTCATGAACAAAACCTCAGTTGCATGTGAATTAACACAAACAATCAACAAGTGGGATCTCTTCTTAATAAAAAGTTTTTGCACAGCAAGAGAAACAACCAACAGAGCTAAGAGACAACCAACAATGTGGGAAAAAAATTTTACTAGCTGTTCCTCACAGAGCAGTATACTATCAAGAATATATATAGAACTTTAAAAAATCAGACCTCCAAAATTAAAAACCCAATCCAAAAATGAGCATCTGAAATGAACAGACATTTCTCAGACAAAGAAGCAGAAATAGTAAAACATATGAAAAAATGTTCAACATCACCTGTCATTCAAGAGATGCAAATGAAAACAACGCTGAGATTCCACCTCATCCCAGAAAGAAGAGCTGCTATCATGAAATAAACCAATAACAAGTGCTGGTGGCATTGTGGGGGAAAAGGAATGCTTCTCTGCTGTTGGTGGGAGTGTATCTGGGTGCAACCACTGTGGAAGTCATTATGAGAGTGCCTCAAAGAACTAGGATTAGAGGTTCCATTTGACCCAGCTAGTCCCCTACTGGGTATCTTCCCAAAAGAATTAAAAGAATCATACCACAGTGATATATGTGGACACATATTCATAGTACAAGCAAGTATTACTTCATAATGTAAAGCAAGTCTGACCATAAGGCAATTCTGACTCTTTTCTCTCTTTCTTACAGTATGATTCTTTTGGTGAAATAACATCATAGTTTTGTTTTGTTTTGTTTTTTGTTTTTGGTACCAGGGATTGAACTCAGGTCCTTGCACTTGCAAGGCAGGCCACCCAACCGCTGAGCTAAATCCCTGACCCAATAACATCATAATTAATACTTCCCTCAGTATTCCATTTTGGCTCCAAGGGTTAGGCACACCATGACATTCAGTTCTTCAGAAGAAATCCAAGAGAAAGAATGACATCCCTAAACTTTTTACTTGATTCCTATGTGCCCTTGAGATTAACTTCACTGCAGGATAGGTGGCTGCCATCTCAAGAGAGATAAAGAAGATAAAATCAGACTCAATTGTCCACCCTTTTACCAGCACACAATCTTATCTTCCCAGGAAACCCCTGTTCCTACTCCATTGGTACTTGTAAAACACAAGTTACAATTGATTTTAACCAAAACAATCATGTTTACAGGAGGAAAAATTTTTAGCAAACCAATAACCAAGAGATCTAAACTACTTCTTTCTAGTTGTTGTTTGTTTGTTTGCTTGTATCGGGAATTGAACTCAGGTCCTTGTGCTTTCAAGGTAGGTGGCAGAATCATTGAGCTAAATCCCCAGCCCTATTTTCCAGTTTTTTTAAGAGAGTGAGAAAAATAGGACAATGGAGAAATTAAAGTACTTCTTGCCTACAAAACATATCATCTCTAGAGACAGGTAGTGTCAAGTATATGACTTGGAGAGATTCTGCCTTGGGCCCTTTGGCAGAGAAGCCTTTGAGACATTTCTGTTCTCTTTCTAGTCACCTTAGCAACCTTCCTTAGTAGCAATACAAGGCAAGGTCCATTTTCAAATCACCAAGTATCTGAAACTCAAAAGTTAAAATTATGTTTATCACCTAGCAATCACAATCCATTTGTTATTAAAGGCAGATCTATCAGTTCTTTATGCACACATGAAAAAGAAAACTGGCTAAGATCCCCTTTTTATTCTAGTTAGCATATAAAAACACAAATGCAAGTCACTAGCTGATTGCTATTTTCCCCTATGTAAGACAAAACCATTATTACAATTTGCCTTAGCCTAACTTCCTGGAAGGAGGGGCACTCTGACTCTAGGGGATTCTAAAGTTGACTCCCAACAATTTAGAGAAAAGTTGAAGGAGATTTTCTAATTCACTAACAGAGATAAAAAGTCCAAATAAAAGTTTAAACTGTTTAAACACCCCCCAGAAAATCACCACATAGAATTTTACAAAGTCTACGCTCAAAGTTTTAAAGCCCACAGCCTATTAGCAAAGGCCTTTTCCTCCTTCACACACATAAATGATGAAGACCAGATCTAGGAGGGGAGAGAGAAAAAGCTGGGATAGTTTAGAGATCCTTTCTTTTTCTAATTTTACCTGCTTCCATCAGAAAGTGCAAAGTGGCAGGGAAAGATCAGAAATGAGACCAGGAAAAGGAGGTCTTTTCTTCTCACGCTCACAGCGAGTTAGAAGGACAACATGCTCCTGAGTCTCAGCCTGGAAAGGTGAAAATGGGGAATCTCAGGAAATAAGATTGCCTTATCCGTGGAAAATTAGACCAAAAAGGAAACTGAGGCAGAACAGGCCCAACTTTCTCTAGAGTATAGAGAAGGACTGAACTGGAGCATCTCAGTGAAACCTGTCCTGAGAATGGCCATAGACCTATCATCTTTTAACTGGTGGATGGGAGCCCCATTATTTATTAATAGGCATGTATATTTCTTTTTTAATTAATTTTATTGCTACAATTTATGTATACAATATAATGACATTCGTTATTGGAAATTTGTACCCTTACATAATCCATCTTGGTTCTTATTTTTCCCCATTCCCCTACCCTCCCTTAAACCCCTCCCTCCCTCCCTCCCTATCTACAGAGACTTTGTTTCAAAAATGGAGGAAAGGAAAGAAGAGAATAGGCATGTGTATTTCTTAAATATAAACTAAATTTCACAGAAAAAATCCATTCTGCAGCATTTTCTAAATTTACTTGCTGTTACCAATAAAGTCCATGAGGTGGCACTGCAACACTACTTTTTCTTAGCCCTGTTGTCTAACAAAACATGGACTGCAATTTCAGCAACTAAATTCAAATGCAACATATACAAACCTGGAACAAAATATTATTTTAACCAGGACAATTTATCATAATATAACCAACTAACTTGCAAAAATTTAAGACCAAACCTAAAATTTAAGACAATTTTGAAATAAAAGCCAGAATCTATGAAACAAAGGCCAGAATTTACGAAACAAAAAGGAATCTTAAAAAAAAACAAGAACCAGAATCTATGAAACAAAAAGTCAGAATCTGTGAAGCAAAACAAACAAAACAAAAGAAACAGAAAGAGTCGATGAAGCAAAAGTAAACTCTTACCTCTGTCCAATTATCTCAGTGGAAGACTTCTAAATGATGTAGGGCACCAAGTCACCCAAATAAGCTAAATAATCTAAACAAGGGAAATATTATAACTCCAAACCCGCTAGATATCCTAAATGCTGAGTTCATGTTCTCTAAAACTGAAGAATGAATTCTAGGAACCACAGAGGTTAAGGGTAGGAAGAATTTATTGAGAAAAAGATAGCTTCCATCTAAGAGAGACAGAAATGACAGGAAAGCAGGTTGCCCCTCAATAAATTTAGTATTAAAGTATTTATAGAAATTTTCCTTTTCCTGAAGTGTGTATACACTTTTTGCTGGACTCTATATATTTTGTTTTGTAACTTTTAAATTAACCCTTGCTGTAGACTTAGTGCTATTGCCATATTTATTCACTTGAGTCATTTTGCTAGTTTCCCAGATCGTCTTTTGGTTGGATGAGTGTTGTTCTCTGGGAGATGAGCAAATGTGTATAACATGCTCCTAAATCCTTACATGTGGAGCAATGTATGCCTGAAGACTTGGCAATTATGGGTTAGACAGGATGGATTTCAAATCTTTGTCTCCAATTTTCTTTCCTTAAGTGTCAGGGAGAAGTTTTTCTATTTGCATTAGCATTAACTATGGCTGTGTAAACTTAACCTTTTTTTCTTGGAGATGACATGAGGTTCTCACCCAGATGGCAAGTTTGTGATTAGTGTTAACAGGATAGTCTCATATATTTACAGGACATGTATTAGTAAATATGTCTAGGAACTCATAACACTAAATTTGAATTGAACATTCTCAAAGAGTTTTCTCTGATCTCAGATGTACCAATTAATACACAGACTCCTCTTCAAAAATTTCATCTCATTTTAGTCCAACTCCATTCTTTTGGTTTTGCTTTCATTGAAATGAATAATTGATATTTTGGATAGTTTTTTTCTTCTAGCTTATAACTTTAATTTACTTTTAAAAGTATTTTTACTTATTGCTCTTTCATTTTTACCATGTACACATACTCTGTGTCTTGCTGAAATGTCTGTGCTGTCTGCTTTGCTTTGCTTCTTATACTTTTTATGCTCTTTGTACTGTTTACTTGTTAAATGATTCTTTTCCCTATTTTCCTCTAAATTTCACAAATAATCACTTCACATCTGTGCAGTGCCTACCATCATCTTCTGCTGACTGACCATCATCTTTTTTTGTCCATCTCTTTCTTGAAGCCCTATATTTTTTATTGTATTCTCCTTTATTCATGTTGACATATTACATTATAATTATTCTGTTTTGGAGCAATGCTTTTCTAGTTTTAAATCTACAAGGAAGGTTTTTGTATCTATTTTTAGTTTAATTTGGGAAGTTCTTCCTTTTTTCATAGAAATCTTTCTTTGGATGTTCTAGATATACAATTCCTTTGTTAATTATATTTGAATGAGGTGAAATATTCTCAATTAGAAGGAGGATTTTTTAAAAGTGACACAAGAAACTTTACTAGGGTTTCAGCTCAAGAGCTCTCTTCCCTATTGTTATCTGTCATGTTTTTGGTACCAGGCCTCACCTGAATTATAGATCGAACTTGTTACCATCAGTTCTACACCTTATAATTTGTTCATCTTCAGTGAAATGAAAAGGCCACCTTCACATAGAGATCCTTCTACTTCAAAACGTCCCTTTCTTCAAAAGTGTTACTTTTGAAATTAGAATTTATGCACTCTGAGTGCCTCCTCACCCAAACATATTCTAAGCTTTCTCTGTCTCCACCTCTCCCGTTGCCCTTCCCTTCTTCCATTACAGGAGTCCTTGCTGATGATGAGGCCCATTCTTTTAGGAATGACTATCTACTCTTGGTTTCTCAAATCTGCCACTTCTATATGTCCTGTTCTTAGCAAACAACACTGCTGTGGCTTCCTACATAGCATTTTGTGAACCTCCGGCTGAGTTCAGATGCCAAAAATAGGACTGGAAGAAGGCCATTTTGGAACCAGTGGTACACATAAAGATACATGAAGACTAGATTAGAAGAAGCCAGTTGATTTTTGACTACAGACGGGAAAGATAGTGTATAAGAAAATTCAAAATCTCTTAGCATGGATTATTATTCTGACTCCTATAAGGAATTCTTGCACATAGCTAATACAAAAATGTTTCATTCAACATAATAAATATAAAAAAGGAGAAAAAAGAGGAAAAGGAAATGAGGTGAAGAGGGAAGAGGAAAACAACAATTGTCAAGGTATCTATATAGATGCTGTTAGAGGAAACAGAAAAAATCATCATAAACTTATAAGCATGAAGAATGCCATGCAACAGATAAAAACTATAAATACAGGGCTGGGGATTTAGCTCAGCGGTTTGGTGGCCTGCCTCGCAAGCGCAAGGACCCAAGTTCGATCCCCAGTACCAAAAAAAAAAAAAACCTATAAATAAATATTTTAATTGTAGCCATTCTTGTGGGTATATACTATGTCTCTTTCAGTCATAATTTGTATTTCCTTATGACTGAAAGGGAAACATACAAAGTTGTTAAAAGATTATGTAGAAATATGCTATGGTCCTCTGTACAGATATGCCTGTTCCTGATAGGGAGCAAATTCATTACACTATTAAATAGGCAACATTAGACACTCCAGGATCCTGCCTGTTAATCTAAAGACTATTAGGTCACACACAGCCCGGGGCTTTGCTAGTATTCACAGATATACTATCATTATGTTTTTTTTTAATCCTAAAAGATAAAAGAGTAATTATATATCAGACATAATTTCTCTGAATCTCCACTGCAGAGTGATAGCAAAAAGATAGTGTTCGATTTTGTGCATTTTCAGTCATTTTAATCAACTCAATTAAACAAGTACTTATTGTATATTTTTTATTCATCATTCCTAAAACAAAATGATGGGAATACAAAGTTAAATAGGCTTGCCATCGAGATGCAATCTAGCAGAGATAGACATATCCAAGAAAAAGTGGAATTGAGTCTAGTAAATTCAATAATAAAAGTTCACATGGATCGAGGGACATGGAGCACAGTGACCAATTGTGCTGCCATAGTGAGGGTTGCATGGCATTAAAAGCTTCCAACCTGGACTTTGATAGGTGACATAGGGATTAACAACATGGGAAGGAGGAATGGAACATTTCAGGCTTAGTCAATGATATGTATAGGGTTAGATCGTGAAATACCTAACATATTTGAGTTTTGTTCTTCAAGAGATAGGGGAGCAATGCAACAACAGTCAATTAAACATAGGTTGAAGTGATCATATTTTTAGCTTAGAAAGATGACTTGTGTAGTAGCACAGTGCCTGATGGGTTGGACTTGTAGTTCAAAACTAGAGGATTGGTGTCTTATTTACTTTTCTCACTGGTGAGACAAAGTTCCCAAAACGCATTAATTAAAGGAGGAAAGGTTTATTTTGGCTCATAGTTTGTCGAGGTTTCATCCCATAGTCTGCTGGCTCCAAAGTAGGGTGACATTGCAGAGGAGAATTAGTCCTTGACAGAGCAGGCAGGAGGTAGCAGAGGCAGCAAGTTTCCTTTCCTTTTTATTTCATCCAAGCTACAAGCTTTTTAGCTGGTGTACCCACACCCAGGGCGAGCCTTCTCTTTATCTGCATCCAGAATTATGGTAAACCAATCAGTACTACACACCCAGTATCACACACCTTAGTACCAGCCAACTCTGAAAAGCCCCACTTATGAGTATGTGAGGCTTTAGAGGGACATCTAGATACAAACCATAACAGTAAGGACCAGCTGTAATGCTCAGTGAAGAAGTAATGAAAACTTGCAATCAGTACTGGCAGTGAGTAGAGCAGAGAGAAAAAGATATTCAATCTAATCACCAAGATCTTGTGATTTATTGAGTCAGAATTGAGTAAAATATTTTTGTTTACCTTATTTCTTGGTTTCAAAGGCTTTTTATTCCTAAATTTTTAAATGTTCAATTATTTTTAATATTTTGGCTTTATTTGGTAGAAAATCAAGAAAACTTGAGTTCAAATGTCAAAGAATGGGTGGAGGGGGTGAATGGAAGTCTGGGAATGAGGGGAAAAAAGAATAAGATAAGTCATGTAAAGGTACAAGATTCCAAAGATGAAGAATGTAACTATATTCTATACCTAAAATATACCAATAAACAACAAAGATTTAAAAAAAAGTCAAGGAAAATAATTGGATACTTTAGAGAGTGACTCATAGGATAGGAAACAATACCTCATCTCTTTCTTATATTGTGCACCAATGAACCCTTCAGTTTTGCCAGTGCATTAAGAAGTGATCAGAATCCAGTAGACCAATTTGCCAAGTTGATCGAACTCCTAAGTGACATATAAATTGAAATTCCACTTTATGCATTTACAGTTAATATTGAACTTAATTACAGAAATCAGCCAGTATCTTCACATGATTTATCATTCATCCTCTTAGAAAAGCAAATTAATTTCAGAAGATTCCCCAGTTAATATTGAGACTAATGCTTCTAAATTTCCAATTTATATTTTGGATATAGAAAAAGATATTAGAATTCAAGAATCTTTGGACAATTTAAAACCATAAGATATTTGTACAATGTTTTCAGCAATTCATACTCTGATTATTGTTATCGATAATTAAAATATTTAACAAACAGGAAATTTTTGTACTCTTTCTTTTTTTTTTTTTTTCCCTATTACCAGAGATTAAACCCAGGACCTTGTGTTTTCCAGGCAGGTGTGGTGCCACTGAGCTAAATCCCTGGCCCACAAAGAAATGTCTTAATGCAATAGATGAAACCCATTTTAAAAATTACTTAATGGGTCTATGCAAAAGTGTTACTGCTAAGCAAACACACCTCTTCAGCAATTCTGCTGAACAAAATGCATAAGCATGAACTGAATTTTTTTATTGGAATGTTATTGAATTATTTAAACTATTTCTCAACTGTGTTGCAAACATCAGTTCTCCGTCATAAATATTTAGTTTTAAAGATCTTTGATTATCAGCTAGATTGTGTTTCTGCTAATTCTGTAGAAAAGAAAAAATAGAAACCATACACTTTACAAGAAGTTTCATTACTCAGGCTTTAGAGTAATTTTTTTTCTCATCATCTATAGAAATATTCATACAAGTGCCATCACTTGCCATTCGAGAGGATTTTACATCCAAATGATGTATGATAGTGAGATTCTAGAAGAATGAGAAGTGAGACATTCAGTTGTCTGCTAAAAGAAGGACATTTGTGAAAGAAGTAGTTTAAAAGAATCAGTATCTTCATCTGGACATTTTTTGGGAAGATAAATTTTAAGATAAAATATATAAGGAAGTAAAGAAATTATGAGTGCTTATTAACCACTGATCTAAATGAAAATCTTTGCAATATTGGGCCTGCCTGCTACTTTACAAGGAAACATAGATTGTAGATAATATTAAAAGACCTACAAGGTCCAATTTTCAAAGCCAATTTATTGTTTAGTCACCATATGAAACAAGAAATTGGATTTTGAATCAGTCAAGCTACACCTGCAGGAAACAGATAACACTCTTAACTTAAAAAACTATTTAGAAAGTTCTCAGTAATAAGACAGAGATGTTGACAGAGGAAAGAAAACCAATGATGAATGATAAAAAGCTCACTGATAATCACAACAAAAAGGCTTTTACCATTTATCTTTAGGCCTCAAGAGGCCATGGGAGGAAAATGGTACTGTGAGTCTGCCCAACAAGAGAGCAAAACATTCATATAAAAATCACAACCCACAAGGGAGGGAGTTTAAAGGTAAACACTTCAACATCTCTCTTCCCATATTTTATCTTCAGAGAGTACGGAAGGGAATTTTGCAGGGAAATTTTCCTCCTGTGATTCCAGCTGGACTTGGTACTGGAAACTCCCTACTTGAAATTATCTTTGTTCAAAATGTCTGGCCCAACCTGCCTCACATGCCTGGACATGTCTGAATCAACTTCCACATCTCAGGAAAGTCTTTGTCTCCAGGAGAGCTGTCATTTCACCAGAATGTAAGTGAGATAGACCTCATACCTTAAATCACCCAATAGACATGTTACCAGTATTATGTATGAGCCAATACCATGACGGAGCCCACTTGCTAATGCACGATCAATTTCTGTAACCAGTGAATGTGTACTAAGTTGCCTCATTTGAAACACCCCCTCCTAGAATGTTCATCTTTGTTCAAGCATAGGACGGGGCCAGGCTCCGGTGAGTGATTGCAGACTGACCCGCTGGCATAATTAAAACTTACTGCTGTCTCCACAGCTTCTGCTATACTTCCATCCTTCTGGACTAGCAAACACAAGACATAGAAATCAAATGGAAGTTTGCCACTTCGGTACCATTCACTGTCTCCCAGCCAAAGACACAGGGCAAGAAGTTTGACTGATGTACATGTAGAAGATATCCCCCTGGGGAAAACAAAGAAAGATTGGGGCTTGGGTGAGGTTCAGCACTTATCTCAGGCATAAAATTTCAAGGGATCACCCAAACTCAGCCTTAAAATTAACATAATTGTCAGGAAGAACAAAATACCAAACCTTTAAATAAAGACAGGATCCAACCCTGTATTTTCATGACTCAGTCTCACCTACTTCTTTCCCATTATGCTGGGAATATAAAGAATACCCAGGATAGCTTCTGTGTCTAAAGCAGATTTTCTATGTTCATATATATAGAACTAGGCGAATAAAGCATGCTTTATCCTCATAGAAGAGTCCTCTATATACCATTACTTAGCAACTGACAGGATTTATAATCAAATGAAAAAAAGCAAGGTGGGAGAACATGCATGATATAAAAACTCAGTGGAAAGATAAACCATGAACAATTTTTAGAAAGATTAACAAACAATAAGTTGGTGGAAGATAAACTTCCCTCAATATTCATTATTTTAAATATTCATTATTCATTATAAAATCTGACTTCACAGCCATGTAAACACTCTATGTAAAGATATAAAATAATTTTAATGATGAAAGATAAAGGCTGTAATGAAACAATAAGCTTTACCACTATTAAACCTGCAGAAGCTGGGTGTGGTGGCACATGCCTGTAATCCCAGCACTTGGGAGGCTGAGGCAAGAGATTCGCTGTGAGTTTGAGACCAGCCTGGACTACATAGTGATTTCCAGGTCAATTTCAACTACATAGTGAGACCCTGTCTCAAAAAAACAAAAAACAAACAAAACAAAAAAGTCTGCAGAGTAATCATAGGTAGAAAACATCCCAAATTACTTCAAAATATAATGATTAAACTATACATTCTTACTGAGATATCATCTAAAGGCAAAAAAACTATAAAAATACTTTAATTTAATTTCAGAAATAATGTTGTTATGATGGTGTTTCTCTTATTCTGAGGTTGCTATGCACCTGTATTCTCTAATAAAATTAATAAGCAATCACATTGATTTTTTTTAGACTTGGCATTTCCTATGCAAGAGAAGGAGATATAAGTACTATTAGTGAGGTTAAAGTAAAACTTTCATAGATATGAAATTATGGTTATCAGAATGAGAAAATGGTGCATTTTATCTTTTTAGAAATGTTCCAATTGGCCACTGAAAAGACCTGGAAACACGTAATAATGATTACTCCAATACTGTCTTTGTATTCTTCTGTAGTCTGACAAATACAGAATATCTGTAGACTCAAAGTAAAAATATAATTGTTACTGAGGGCGGCCACAACAAATTACTATCAACCAGGCGTCTTACAATAACAGACGTGTATTTCCCACCATTTTAGAGGCCAAAGGTACACATGCAAGGTGAAGCTAGGGTTGTTTCTGAACACTCAGGAAGACACAGTTTCACGCTCTCTTCTAGCTCTGGTAGCAGCTGGCAGACGCTGGCTTGGGAAAGCTTCACTCCAGTCTCTGCTTTTGTGCTTCCTTTGCCTCCTCCCTGTGCTTCCCCTCCTTTGTCTCTTACAAGGACATTTTCACTGGGTGTCTTACTGCAGTACAATTTCACCTCAATCTTCTGCAATTACATTTGCAAAACTCCTTATTCCAAATACGGTCATCTTCTTAAATTTCAGGAACACCTCAGAATTTTGATTTCGACAATAATATGCAAACTACACTTACATCCACGGTCTCTTTTGCAGTTTAACTCCTAAGACCCTCCCAAACCCACTTGTCTCCTCCAATCTATTCGTTTTACTTTAGCCAAACACTTCTTGTGTGACAGGAACTGTTCTAAGCATCATACTACTACATTTTACCATTGTTATGAGTTGGAATTGCTCTCCTTCAGGATCATCTCTCTCACGCATGAAAAGCTGCCCTCAGCAGCTGGTCCAAATTTCTGAGGACAGCAATCACAGTAAAGTCTGGACTGAGATCCAGCTGCAGCTGCCTCACACTGACAATCCACGTGGTTTCTCACTTGAAATCAATTTCACCTCCCGAAAAGAGCTGAAAAAGAGATTCTAGAAAGTTAAAGACAAGATTTTCAGTTCCCAGTGCCAGTATCTTCTTGGAAGATCAAGAGGGCTGAGCAAAGAAAAGCTAAGGGGTCATGGCAGCCCGGTAGCAGTGGCGGACTTTGCCCACCAGGGGGAGGTAGAGATATTACCTGGGATTTCAGAGAGAGATGGCTGATCCTGTAAACTCCACGTTTTCTTAATTACCACTTTTTTCTTTTCTCCACTTGGATCCAACAAGACAACTCCTAACGGAGCAGCCACGTTGGACTGAATTTATTTAATGTTTATCTTTGTTTTGTTTTTAAACCCCTAAAGTATGTATAACCTAGTAACTGGCCACCAAATAAGCATCCAGACAATAGATTTTATTTACTCTAGAGGAGTAAGCAATGTAAGAATGTATGCAAGATTTAGATCTCCCATTTACTTAGACATTTGTCAACCTTGGGATTTGATGCTAGATATACACAATGAAGTTAAAAGCCAAATAACAAACAAATTGATATTTGCTCCAACATTCTACAGTTTTTAATCTCATTTTAAAAATGGAACAACCATAATTTGGCCATCAACAGATGAATGCATAAAGAAAATATAGTATTTATACACAGTGGAGCACTACTCTGTCATAAAAGAGACTAAACTTGAGCCACCTGTGGGTAATTGGATGCGCCTTGAGACCATATTATTTTTTGAGACCATATTATTAAGTAAAATAAAGCAGCCACAAGCTTAACTATCTACCACATGGTTTCTCTTATATGAGAAATGCAAAATATAAATAAAGAGCAAGACAAAAGATAGATAATAGGAAGCAGGGAGATCTTTTGCAATTGAGAAGGGAAGCAAGAGATGGAGGGAGATAAAGGAAAGAATTGGAAAGAATGGAGATAGAGCTGTTGCAAATGGAAAAGGGACTAAGAGATGGAAGAAGCAAGTGGGGAGGGAAAGGCCAGGGTACAAAAAAAATTGAGATGTGTTATGTCCATGTACTAACTCCCCACAGTGAATGTAATCATTATGTACTGCAAACATGTACTGATAAAAATAAAAATTGAAAAAGCTAAAATCTCCAGTATTGCATAAATTGCTTGGAAAAGCAATAAACAGCTTTAAAACAGAGAATAAGCTACTACAATAGGAAAAACAAACACTAAAGATGAAAAGTAAGAAAATTAGTTCATGGTTTTCATTATTTTTATATACTATATAAGTTGCAAAAGCATGTTTCATTTGGTTGAAGAGTAGCTTTTATATTTAACAAATAAAAGTTACAATGTTTATGATGTACAACATGTTTTCATATATGTATGCATTGTGGAAAATTAGATAAAGTAATTGAAATATCTTACATCACACACTTGTCTATGCTTTTCGTAATGAAAGTATTTAATTGTCTTGTAATTTTCAAGTATATGATACATTGTTTGTTGTTTGTTTTGATAAATTGTTAACTGTAGCCAGCCTGCTTTCTAAGACACCTTTTGAACCTTTCTTATATTTGACATTTGTATCATTTGGTGAACATCTCCCCAAAACTTTCCTCCCTAGTCCCTTGTGAACACTATTGTAGTCTCTGCTTCTATGTGCTTACTTCTTTCTGATCCCACATTATACTAGCAGCTTCATATTACTGCAACAAAATACCTGATGCAATGAAATTATAAACGGAAATTATTGATTTAGCTCATCAGTCTAGAAGTTGTAATCCAAGATTGCTTCAGGCTTCTGTCAATGGTGACCCATAGCAGTAGCAAGAAACGCCTACTGGAACAAATTGCTCACATCATGAGCCAGGAAACAAACTGAAGTCCCACAGATTACTTCAAGAACACATCCTTAATGGCTTGAGACCTCACAGTGGAACTACCCACTTCGTAATGGTCCATAGTTTTCCCAATACTGCCATCCCAGGGACCAATCCTTTAACACATAGACTTTTGGAGAACACCATCTGTGTTCCAACTATAGCATACATATAAGGAAGATCACAGAGTAGCTGTCATTTAATGCCTGACTCATTTCCATTAACATAATCTCTGCAGCCAATCCTGTTGTTGCAAATGACAGGATTTGATTCCTTTAAAAAGAAATAAAATCATTATAAATAGATGTAGAAATGTAGGTATAGATACAGGATATAGACATCAATATGAGTCCCATCTTGATATATGATTGATGTGAACTGATTCATGTCTTAGCTGTTGGGAATTACATTAACAAACATGGAAATGCAGATATCCCCTTGACATACTGATCTTATTTCCTTTGGCTATATATCTGGTAGTGGGACTGTGGGTTAATATGGTAGGCCGAGTTTTAGTTTTTTTTGAGGAAACTCCACACTAGTTTCCATAATGGCTGTTCTAATTCATATTATCTACAACAATACTTGTTATATTGTGTCCTTTTGATAAAAGTCATCTGAAGAGGCGTCAGGATATATTTCACTGTAGTTTTAATCTGCAACTCCTTGGTAACTAGTGATGTACAAAAAGAATTTATTTTTAACAGCTCAGTGAGATAATGTACATATAAACCTCATCTACTTAAGTGCACTATTCAATAGTTTTATATTATTCATACAATATCTATTTTTACAATTAATTAAAACTGGGTTTTTCTTTTTACAAAATGCATCTAGAGATTTGTAGGTCTAATTAACTGGTATAGGACTGGGGCTGTAGGTCAGCAATAGAGCTCTTTCCTGTCATGCACACTGACTTAGGTTCAATCCCTAGCATGGAAAAAAAGTTACCTGGTACATGTAAAAGAGGAGCCACATTTATCTTGTTTAGGAACTCTTGTAAAATTGTTGCTACTGTACTCATGGAAAGAACATAATTTATAATAATTTGTTTGGACCTAATAGACAAACAAAAGTTTAGGCAATCCAACAATACTTTTAAAAATTACTTACAGTATATTACCTTTTTACTGCACAGGTTTGTTTTCCACCTATTGGTCCTAGTGAGTTTTATATGTACATTATCTCACTGAGCTGTTAAAAATAAATTCTTTTTGTGTTGAATAATGTCTCTGAGTTATACATTTCTATGTGTTTGTACCTTGGCTCATTTTCAATTGTATACACTCTCAGATTTGTGGTGTTAATGGTTGCAGAGATTATCTTGTATAACCTGTCATTGTTTAATCATCCATTGTATCAAGCTGCTGTACAAACATTGATTACAGGCCTTTGCTGTTACACATGCCACTGTTTTATAAAGACATGTACATAAATGCTTTATTCCTGAAGGTAAATTCTTAAAATTATGAGCTTAAAAGCTATGAAACTTTTAGGGCTCTTGTTATATATTGCTTGAAATTGTGGATCAACTTTAATAGCAATAATAATTTCACAGTTCATACACATCTTGATCTTTCTAGATCTTTACACTGTATCAAACTGCTATACAAACACTGTTTGCATGTCTGATGTCAGTTCAGGAACCTATTGTCTGTAGTACATTCTATTTGGATAGAAAGAGGAAATAGCATGATATAAATTGGCTTTATTCAAAAGAATAAATATAAAATGATGATGAACACATAGGCTGTGTATTAGACTTGGATTTGAATCCTAGCTCTGTTATTGTTAACTATTTGACACTGCCACAGTTACATCATCTCATGTATAAAATGTAAATAATGTCATGTATTTGCATGGTAATAATTGATGCGATGAATATAAAGTGGCTACAGTGTTAGTAAGACTCAATCCCCAGAGTTATTACCATAATTATTAATCCTGTATATTAGCATATACCCAAATACACACAACCCTTGTCTCTCAAACCACACCAACATTAGAAAACAAGTTGATGTCATGAGGTATAATTCAGGAATTGTTTTAGCATCCCTCCAATTTTCCTAGGCCTCTCATTGACTCTACCACTCTGGCTGTGCAGCATACCAGAACTAAGGGGCGACCTCCTCCTTTGTGTGGCCATGCAAGTGGAGAGTGCCTCCCTGCTACACTTTCTTCATCACTGAGGGCCTGACTCACAAAGTGCCATCCCCCTCACAAGTATGTGCTTCTATTTTCTTCAACCACAGCTTTTGGAAAACTTGAAATGATGGTCTTATTCCCTGAGAAAATAACTTAGCCACATTGACATGCAATTATAGAAGTTAAATTTCTATTATACTAGCAGGAAACTCACCAAACTATTTGCTAGAAATGTACATACTGACCTGTTTAAATTGCAATTTCATCTCAAATGTTATTGAGATTTCCCCAAAGTATTCTTGCTGTAAATATTTCAGGGTTATTCTGCATGACCTCTGTGTGTGTGTGTGTGTGTGTGTGTGTGTGTGTGTGTGTTTTCTTCTTACATGTGGGCTCAGAAACATTTACTTATATTCTAATGAAGGTTAGCAAAGATTTCAATATTGAGACCCTGAGCTTCACTTATGCCAGAGAAGAAGTTAAAAATTTTGCCTTTAAAAATTTAGATTGGAGCGGCCGGGATTTAGCACAGTGGTTCCACCACCTACCTTGCAAGCTCAAGGATAGAAGTTCGATCCCCAGTACTGGGAAAAAAACTAGAATGGAATCTATAGTCGACATTATCGAAAAAGGTCAATTTCTAAGGGTTGAGAGAGAAGTGGCCTAGTCTTGAGAAAGGGCTTCAGTAGAAAAGGATGCAAATGGGGCCTTTTGAAAGGCAACCTCATTCTTGCAGAGGAGATGCCTGCCAAGAGGAGATGCCTGCAGGTTGCTCCATGGTACAGTTCTTGATCGTGAAGCATGAGGTGGGATATATGGTTCAGCTTGAACAATGAACATTTTGACAATGATAATGATATAGGCAAGACCAGAGGTCCACTGTCAAATTACCAATAAGCTTCAGGATTTCCACAGAATCCTGAAACAGAATTAGATTTTCCACCAAGTAAAAATTGGATTTTCTTCGAATTTTGATGAGAATTTGTGGAGACAACAGATTTATATGCTAAATTCCTCTTACTTTAAGTGCTTCAAGTAAAATATGTTGACTATTCTCCCATTCCATCTGCATTTAACTTACAATATGGGTTCCCAGGCTCACTTTTGAGAATGCTATTAGGTTCTACTTTGCCTTCAAAAGCTGCTTTCTCAAGGGATTATACGGAGAGTAGACAGGTTTATATAAGATGGATTATCTTTCTTTCTTTCTGAGTTTGTACAATTAGCTTCAGCATCTAGATTACATTAGACGTTGTTTAAGAAATAATTTATGAATCCTGAGCAAATAAAAACTTTGGCGTCAGAAACCAAGCTAACGAGTTTTGACACCTTGAAAAGTTGTTTACTCTATCTTAGGCTGGAGATTTTCATATCCAGTTCCCTCATGAAATGAAAATAAAATGTTCCCCACTTCTCCTGCCCAGAGCCACTTTCACTCTAGCACCAGAAAGGTAGCTGCATGGGAGCCCCAGAACCCCCATAACTCCCTTTACACCCCCCCGACTCTCAGACCTCCTGAGAGCCAGTCTTGGACCCAATCTGCAGAGGCAGAGGTGGTCATAAAGGGTATTTTTCTGAGTTCCCAACTTTGAACATCTTTAAAGAAAGGGTGTGGGAAACCTGTAGAAGAACAGTGTAGAGTTCAACCATTCAGAAGGTTAGGGAACTCAATCTGAGCCTTGCAGCCAGAGGTCAGTCTGCATCATGGGGTTCAGCCGTCAGCTAACTGAGATCAGGTGTCTTGCATCCTAGCTCTGTCTGAGCCATTAAATGGTAAATATACTATATTGAAAAGTTTTTTCACTACAGACATGTTCTGGACTGCTTCTTGATTTCAATTTAATTCAAATGGTTTAAGGGTGATAGGCTAGTGACTACCACAGGTGGTCAGTTTCCAAATTGTGCTTGATCACAATGTGTTACTGGTGGTATCAGTTGGGATAAAGGATGGTGGTTGATTTGATGAGCTGTTTTCTCTGATGTTATGAAGATGAGAATGTCTGTGGGTCGTTAAGAGACCCAGAAGCTAGGGCACAACTATATCAGGAAGGTGATAACCCAGGCATTAAACCCGACAACAAAAATAAAAATGAGAAAACACTTAAGCAAGACACAAAGACAGACTTCCAGTTCACCAATGGCAAACAGTAGGACAAATGAGGATGAAGAGGCTGATAGTGAACTACCAGGACACCCTGAACTCAAAGCACAGGAAGTAACAAAACAGACCAATCAGGCTCTAGAAAAATTAAAAACAGAAAAAAATTCCCAGATAACCATAGAGATGATGAGCAAAATGAAAGTCATGCTTAGAGACTCTAGAACAGAAACTGACAAAAAAATAGATGAGCTCAGAACCACAACAGAAGCCATGAAGGCCCAGCATAAGAAAGAAATGAAAACAATAAATGCCCAACATAGGAAAGAAATGGAATCCATAAACATATTCAAACAGATATCCAGGAGATTAAACACTCCATTGAAAGTGTAGGCAACAGAATAAAACAATGCAAAGATAGACTCTCAGATATAGACATTAACATTGCACTCAGTGACCATGAAAAGAGAGGTCTCTTAAAAACAGTAGGGGATCATGACAAATCGATCCAACAACTCCTAGGTGATGCAAAGAAGAATAACATAAGACTGATAGGAACGCATGAAGTAGCAGGACAAAATACAAATGCCTTAAGAATGCTGTTCACAGAATTAATAACAGAAAACTTTCCAAACAGGGGGGAAGAATTTGACATTCAGAAAAGTGAGACATATAGGACCCCAACTAGCCACAATAAAATAAAATCTACACCTAGACATAGAATAATCAAGATCCCAGAAACCCACAGAAGAACAAAATACTACAAGCAGTAAGAGAAAAGAAACAAATCACATGCAAAGGAAAGTCCATCAGAATAACAGCAGACTTTTTAACAAAAACACTCAGGTCAACGAGAGCTTGGAGTGAGATTTTTCAAGACCTAAAAGAAAACAACCTTCAACCTAGACTAATGTATCCTACAAAACTCTCTTTCAAAATGGATGGGGAAATAAGATACTTCCACAACAAAGAACACCTGAGAAACTACATGAATACCAAAACAGCACTATGAGCAATTCTAAATGAGATCCTAGAAAAAGACAATGAAGGCAATAACACCATGAAGCCCAGCAGAGCAAATCAAATAGACAAGGAAAGAAACTAAAAGGAGAAGGTGAAAAAGTAAAAAGAGTCAACAAAAGGACAATAATAAGTCAGTAAATATTAGTTATAACCATCAATGTCAATGGCCTGAAGTCACCAATCCAGAGAAATAGACTGGCAAAATGGAATAAGAAGCAAAATCCAACAATATGTTGAATACAAGAAACACACCAAGTGCAAAAAGAAGCCCATAGACTGAAAGTGAAAGGATGGAAAACAATTTTCCATGTGACAGGAGCTCAGAAAAAAGCAGGGGTAGCAATCTTATTTGCAGACAAAGTAAATTTAAAACCAAAAGTGATTCTAGTATTATAGATGTAGGACAGTACTGTATCATACCTCTCTGAATGTAAAATATCTTGTACCTACTTTATGATACGTAGTAGTGACCATGCTTTGTCAGAGCTATTTTTAATGATGTTACTATAGAATGTTCTCTTTCCAGATGATGATTTAGATGCTGAAAAAACAAAAATGGTGCCAGGTACCACAACAGCAACAGAAATTTGCTGTTTTCTGGATATTATTCTTTTCTTTGTTTTTTGGTTTTTTTTTTTTAATGGGTTGTGCTGAATGTCTATAATTTTGTTCAGATGACTGTGGAACCTGGAAAAGCTGTTGCTGCTATTGATCCATAACATACTGCTATTATTGGTCTTTTTATATAAATATAAATATATATACATATAAATCATATAATACATATAAATTATACATACATATGTATATATTATTTGAATTTTTGGAAACTTTAACTGTCCTGTCAACTTTGGAAAAAGATCCAAATTTACTGTGTTGAGTTGGCATTGTACAGAAATTAACAGCCATATTGGTCTAGAAATGTTAATTTTTTTTTTCATTTGTACAGAGGCACTGTTTTAAACATGTGAGGTCATATCTACATGGGTTTGATTACAGAAACTAATAAAGTATTCTCTAAATAATGAAAAAAAGAATAAGATAAGACTACAAGAGCGAGAAGCAATCTAAATACATTCAGGGATCATTTTCATCTTCAGAATTAAGGATTATTTTAATTTTACATCATTGCCTTTTCTCTTTTACATTCCTTTTAATTTTATTTTAGGATTTCCTATTTTTAATGTTCATACAGAGATTTCTTTAACTGAAATACTGAATAGCTTCTCTGGTGTGAAAAACTATAATAGTACACAGGATCCTAATGAGATAATGAATAATGTGAAATAGGAAGTAAAGGGCTAAAGGTGTAGGGAAAGTGGGAAGGATGGTGGAATGGTAATAAGGGAGAGGAAAAAATATGAGAAAATTAAAAAATGGAAATAAAGTGTTTTTAAGTGGGGATTGAAGGAGGGGGTGAAGGGAGGACAGGGACAAGGGAAAAAAATGAGAATCAAGACCTATTATGTAAAGGTACAGGATCCCATAATGAATGTAACTGTACTGTATACCTAGATTGTACCAATGAAATCAATGAAAATGAAAAAAAGGTGATAAATTAATGACTACCACAAGTGGTCCATTTGCAATTTGTGCTTGATCCTATTGTGTTGCTGATTGTATCAACTTTGATAAAGGATCGTGATTGATTTAATGAGTTGTTTTCTCCAATATTATGAAAATGAGAATGTCTATGAGTCATTAGAGACTCAAAAGCTAAAGTGCAGCTATATCAGGAAGATTTAATAACCCAGAAATTAATTCAAGAACAACCCAACAACAAAAATAAAAATGAGAAAACACTTAAGCAAGACACAAAGACAGACTTCCAGTTCACCAATGGCAAACAGTAGGGCAAAGTAGAATGAAAAGTCTGATAGTGAACCACCAGGACACTCTGAACTCACAGCACAGGAAGTAACAAAACAGATTAATCAGGCTCTAGAAAAAATCAAAACAGAAATAATTTCCCAGATAACCATAGAGATGGTGAGCAAAATGAAAGTCATGATTCGAGACTCTAGAACAGAAAATGACAAAACAGCAGATGAGCTCAGGACCAAGATAGAAGCCATGAAGAATCAGCATAAGAAAGAAATGGAAACATTGAATGTCCAACATAGAAAAGAAATGGAATCCATAAAATAGATTCAAAGAGATATCCAGGAGATTAAAACCTCTATTGAAAGTATTCACAGCAGAATAAAAGAATGCGAAGATAGAATCTCAGGTATAGAAGATACTATTGCAATCAGTGATCATGAAAAGAGAGGTCTCTTAAAAAGAGTAAGGGATCATGAGAAGTCTATCCAACAACTCCTAGATGATGCAAAGAAGAATAATATAATATTGACAGGAATCCATGAAGTACAGGAGAAAATGCAAATGACTTAAAAAAGCTGTTCACAGAATTAACGACAGAAAACTTCCCAAACAGAGGGGAAGAATTTGACATACAGATAAGTGAGGCATATAGGAGTCCAACTAGCAGCAATAAAAAAAAAATCTACACCTAGACATATAATAATCAAGATCTCAGAAACCCAACAGAAGAACAAAATACTACAAGTAGTAAGAGAAAGAAACAAATCACATGCAAAGGAAAGCCCATCAGAATAACAGCAGACTTTTTAACAAAAACACTCAGGTCAATGAGAGCTTGGAGTGAGATTTTTCAAGACCTAAAAGAAAACAACCTTCAACCTAGACTAATGTATCCTGCAAAACTCTCTTTCAAAATGGATGGGGAAATAAGATATTTCCATGACAAAGAACACCTGAGAAACTTCATGAATACCAAACCAGCACTACATGGAATTGTAAACAATATCCTAGAAAAAGACAATGAAGATCACACCATCATGAGGTTCAACAGGGCAAATAAAATAGGCAAAGCAAGAAACTAAAAGGAAAGGGCAAAAAAATAAAAAGAGTCAACACAAGGACAATAGTATGACAATAATAAGTTAGTAAATATCAGTTATAACCATCAGTGTCAATGGCCTCAATTCACCAATCAAGAGAAACAGAAGGGCAGAATGGATTAAGAAGCAAAATCCAACAATATACTGTATACAAGAAACACACCTAATGCAAAAAGAAGCCCATAGACTGAAAGTGAAAGGATAGAAAACAATTCTCCATGCAACAGAAGCCCAGAAAAAAGCAGGGGTAGCAATGTTCTTCACAGACAAACTAAATTTCAAACCAATACTGATTAAAAGAGACAAGGAAGGCCACTACATCCTTGTAAATGGAACAATTCAAGAGGAAGAGATGAAAATCATAAACATATATGCACCAAATATTAATGCCCCCAACTATATAAAACAAATATTAAGTAACATGAAAAACCGAATAAGCACTAATACAATTGTAGTGGGGGATCTAAATACCCCACTATCACAAATAGACAGATCATCTAGGCAAAATATCAACAACGAAATACTAGAACTGAACCAAGCTTTTGAACGCACGGACTTAGACATCTATAGAGTGTTCCACCCCACAAAATCAGAATATACATTCTTTTCAGCTGCACATGGTCATTTTCCAAGATGGACCACAAACAAGCTCACAGAACATGTTTGAATAAATGCAAAAGAATCAAAATTATTCCCTGTATATTATCAGAACACAGTGCAATTAAGCTGGAGATCAATAGCATAAGAAACTGTAGGAACTTCACAAACACATGGAAATTGAACAACACTCTCCTGAACAATCACTGGATCACAGAGGAAATTAAAAAAATCAGACAGCTTTTACAAATAAACAAAAATGCCAATACAACATAAAGGAATCTATGGGACACAATGAAAACAGCTCTACGAGGAAAATTTACAGCACTGAATGCCCACACTAGGAAAACAGAGCAAGCTCAAATAAATAACCTAATGGTGAAGCTCACACTCATAGAAAAACAAGAGCAAGAAAAACCCAAAGCTCGAACAAGAGAGGAAATTGCAAAGATTAGACCAGAAAGCAATGTCAATGATACAAAAAATAAATGAATCAAAGAGTTGCTCTTTTGAAAGAATAAATAAAATTGATAAATCCTTAGCTAACCTTATCAAAAAAAAAAAAAGGAAAGAAAAGTGTCAGATCCATACAAATAGGAATGAAAAAGGTGAAGTCACAACAGATCCAACAGAAATCCAGAGGATAGTCAATACCTACTTTGAGAACCTGTACTCTAATAAAATGGAAACCCCAGAAGAAATGGACAGATTTCTAGATACTTATGAGTTACCAAAGTTGAACAGAGAAGATAAAAACATTTCAAATACCCCAATTACAATCAGTGAAGTTGAAAACGTAATTAAAAATTTACCAACAAAGAAAAGCGCAGGCCCTGATGGATTCACTGATGAATTTTACAAGAAATTTAGAGAACTACTGCTATTACTCTTCAAACTTTTCAATGAAATTGAAAGGGAAGCAGTACTTCCGAATTCATTCCTGGAAGCAAGTATCACTTTGATTCCCAAACCAGTGAAAGACGGAACTAAAAAAGAGAACTACAGGCCAATCTCCTTATTGAACATAGATGGAAAACTCCTTAGTAAGATACTAGCAAACAGAATACAGAGGATCATCTAGAAGATTATACATGCTGACCAAGTTGGATTTATTCCAGGGATGCAAGGATGGTTCAGCATACATAAGACAATAAATGTAATACACTATATTAACAGAGTCAAGGACAAAAACCATATGATCCACTTGATAGATGCAGAAAAGGCATTTGACAAAATTCAACAGCCATTCATGATAAAAACCCTGCAAAAAATTGGAATAGATGGTCTATACCTCAACTTAATAAAGGCTATCTATGAAAAACCAACAGCCAACATCATAGTAAATGGCCCAAAACTGAAAACTTTCATGTTAAAATCAGGAACAAGACAAGGATATCCACTATCACCACTCCTCTTCAATATAGTTCTAGAAACATTAGCCATAGCAAGTAGACAAGAGAAAGATGGCAAAGGAAGAAATTAAATTGTAATTTCTTGCTGATGATATGATACTCTACATTGAAGATCCAAAAACTCCACCAAAAGATTTCTCGACTTAATTGACACTTTTTGCAGAGTAGCTGGATACAAGGTGAACACCCAAAAATCAATAGCTTTCTTGTACACAAATAACAGACTCACTGAGAAAGAAATTAGGGAAACAATTCCTTTCACAATAGCACCCCCAAAAATGAAGTAGCTGGGAATCAATCTAACAAAAGAAGCAAAAGACCTCTACACAGAAAACTACTGCACTCTGAAAAAAGAGATCGAAGAGTATATAAGAAAATGAACAGATATCCCCTGCTCCTGGGTATGGTGAAAATGGCTATACTACCAAAACTGCTATACAGATTCAATGCAATGCCAATTGAAATTCCAACACTATATTTCACATAACTAGAAAAAAGAATCCAAAAATTCATTTGCAACCATAAGAGACCTAGAATAGCAAAAGCCATCCTAGGCAACAGACACATGGCAGTGGGTATAACAATTCCCAATTTGAAACTATACTACAAAGACACTGTGATAAAAACAGCATGACACTGGCAAAGAAACAGGCCTGAGGATCAGTGGAACAGATTGGAAGACACAAAAACAACTCCAGATGTACTCAGCTACCTCACCTCTGAAAAAGGAGCTGACCATCCTCACTGGAGGAAAGATAGCCTGTTTAATAACTGGTGTTGGAAAAAGTGATCTCAATCTGCCAAAGATTAAAACTAGACCCTTATCTTTTACCATGAACTAAATTAAAATCCAAGTGGATTAAAGATCTAAATATTAATACAGAAACACTAAACTTGCTAGAAGATAAGTTAGGCAGAACTCTTGAAGACATTGGCATAGGAAAAGACTTTATGAACAAATCCTCAGTAGCATGGGAACTAGCAGAAAGAATCAACAACTGGGATCTCATCTTATTAAAAAGCTTCTGTAGTTCAAAAGAGACCATTAACAGAACTAAGAGACAACCTACAATGTGGGAAAAAAAATTTACCAGCTGTTCCTCAGGCAAAGGACTACTATCTAGAATATATAAAGAACTCAAAACAACCAACCCCCCCCCAAATATAAAGACCCAATTCAAAAATGGGCATCTGAAATGAACAGACATTTCTCAGACAAAGAAGTCAAAGCAGCAAGTAAATATATGAAAAAATCTTCCACATCACTGGTCATTCGAGAGATGCAGATGAAAACAACACTGAGATTCCACCTCACCCCACAAAGAATGGCTGCTATGAAGAAATCACACAATAACAAGTGTTGGCGGGGCTGTGAGGAGAAAGGAACCCTTCTCCAGTTGTTGGTGGGAGTGCAGACTGGTGCAACCACTATGGAAATCAATATGGAGAGATGTCAAAGAGCTGGGACTAGAGGTTCCATTTGACCCATCCATCCCTCCTCTGGGTATCTTTTCAAAAGATATATGCACACCTATGTTTATAGTGGCACAGTTCGCAATAGCTAATATGTGGAAACAGGCCATATGCCCATCAGTTGGAAACTGGATAAAGATGTAATTTTTTCTATACAGTGGAATACTATTCAGCCATAAAGAATGATAAATTAGATTCACTCATAGGAAATATTGAAGATATACTCCTAAGTGAAATAAATATGTCACACATATGTAAATACCAAATAGTTTTTCTGGTGTGAAAAACTATAATAGTACATAAGATCCTAATGAGATAACTGACAACGTGAAATAGGAATAAAAGTGCTAAAGGTGTAGGGAAAGTGGGAAGGGTAGGCGAAAGGTAATAAGGGGAAAAAAATATGAGAAAATGTAAAAATGGAAATAAAGTGTTTGTAAATGGGGAGAGGAGGAGAGGGTGAAAGGAGAGCAGGGACAAGGGGGAAAAAAATGAGAACCAAGACCTGTCATGTAAAGGTACAAGATCCTAGTAATGAATGTAACTGTACTGTACACCTAAAGTGTACTAATAAACTCAATTTTTAAAAAAAGAAATCCTTGTTAAGTCCATACATGCTTCATACACAGATAGCTTCCCCATTTGATCCCCATTTAATCAATATTACCCAAGTGACTATACTTGTAATCATATTGGTTGATCCTAGTTTTGTCTTATCTCATGATTTTCCATTGTATCTTATTAGTTGACTATAGTTTTGCCCCACTCTGTACCATGGCTTTGCTCCACAAAAACCCTCTGAGAAATGGGGTCTTGAGGAACCTAGTTTCTGGGTGTTCCCTCCTATCCCTCTCAGGCAGGAGCTATCTTTTCCTCAATAAATATTCCCTAGCCTTAACTTCCATTGTTCCTAGAATTCATTCTTGATTTCAGAGAACATGAACTTGGTGTTTGGGATAGGCTGCAGGCTGGAAGTTAAAATTTTTCCCTTATTTGGATTATTTCCCTTATTTGGATTATTTGGAGGCCCACATACCATATGTCCTATCTCAGTAAGTTGCAGAATAGTGAATTTGAGCTCAGGCATACCTGATTCCCAAATCAGTATTCATGTTATTTATTCAGCAACTTTTGAGAAAAATTAAAAAATGAAAACCCAAAGGAAGAGGCAAACTCATAAACATAGAATTAGCTGTTTTCTACTAAGCAAAACTAAACAAACTGAACTAAACAAAAACATCTTCATTTAAATAAGGACAAAAATGTACAATAGACATTTGGATATAGGAAGAAAATGTTCAAGTGGAAAGAACAAGGGAGGGGGAGGAGGAAGGGAAGAGAAAAGAAAAATGGAAACAAAGCTTTTTTAAATAACTAGAGGAAAAGGGGTCAAAGGGAAGGAAGGAGAATGGGGGAAAAAAGAATTATCATGTGCAGGTACAGATTCTCTTTGATGAATGTGATCATTACGTGTATCCAAAATGTACCAACAAAATTAATTTTTAAAAAATTAAATAAGTAAAGGCTATGAAAATAAATAGAATGGTAATAAGAACCATAAGTTATAAAAGTAAAGAACTTGAGAATGTTGTTTGAATAGACTTACAGAGAAGAAAAACAAATAATCTCACTTTTGCTTTCTGCTTTTTTTGAGTAATTACAAATAAAGAAGATAAATACAAAATGAAAACAAACCCTGCATTTTTGCAGGTAGCTATAATGGATATCTGGATTTATTTATGTGGATTTAAAGCTATAGTTTAACACCATATTTTTAGTAACCAGTCATCAATTAATTCAATTTGTATCAATAACTATGGTACGCTTACTCTGACATCCTGTTTTCCATAATTTCTGGTAGGCTTATTCCGTTCTTTGTAATTTTTCAGCAGCACTTCCTACAGTTGTTTCTGGCAAGGTCTCCAAAAATACAATTGGCTTCCTTCTTCAACATTCCTCAGGAAGTGTTGATCAACTTCAGTTCTGCCCAGTGCCCCACTATGAAAGGCTCTCAATATGAGTCTATTTGCCAATAGAAAATTCTGTGACATATATATATAAAGATATATATGTTATACTGCACTTCTTATGACAGGTTTGGTCCATATACTTAAATAAGTAACAATCATTGCCTTTTGTTTTAAAATTAATATGAAAACCTACAGTATCTGAGGGTATCAGCAGTTAAATGGAACACATGAATAAAATGAAGAAGAGGGAAGAGATCTCTTAAACAATAAATTCTAGAATGGACCAGAAAATATCTCAGAGCAAATATTTCTGGCCAGCCACCAACTAAGGTACAGTGTGGTCACTGATTGCATCTCTACAGTTTACTATCTCTGAGGACACATCCTTGTCCCTCCCTACTCAGGGATTTGGGTGCTGATTTTAACGTCACCAAACAGTTTTAGACAAAGGGCTTTCCCAACATTTCCAACATACCTCCTCCTTTCAATGTCCGTTCCTCACCCTCCCCCATCATACTGGCCTATAGTGGAGGATGAGATTTGTTCTGGGGAAGAGGTTACAAAAGAACAAATTTCCTGTGAATGCAGTACAGCAGGGTCAACCAGGACATGTTGCTGGTAGCTCTTCCCATAAGGTCAGACACACCCAAGTGCTAAACACCTGGGAGAAATCAGAGTCCCTTGGAGAGCAGTAACATCCACAGAGCCTCTGGTCTCCATCCCACATCTTTTGCTCTGGACATTAGGGCCTGTACTAGGACAGAGAATAGGAAAGTGTTTCTCAATCTGTCTGGCCAGGCCAAGATAACATATTGGGTGAGCTATTATGATGCCTCTTTCACCACCTCTGGGAGGGACAGAAAGGTTCTTAAGTTTGCTTGGGCTTGATTTTTATGACTATCAAGAAAGTAGTATTTTTTTTCTATTCTGCATGAGTAATATTCCCATTTAACACTTAAATAATAATCCAGTGCTATAATGCTCAGGAGAAAGATGACTAAATGAAGATATGAAATATATATTTAATAAATATATATTTATTTAATAAACCACAAAGTAGCATATAAAGTTAGAAAAATTATGTTTTATAAACTTTTAAAAAGAAAAGGGCCGGGGATTTAGCTCAGTGGTTTGGTGGACTGCCTTGCAAGTGTAAGCACCTGAGTTCAACCGGTACCAAAAACAAACAAACAAAAAGACTTAGTAAGTAACAGACCTAGTTTTCATTCTGGCTTGCTTATGTCCAAGCAGAGTGACATAGGACAAGTTGGTTACCTTCTTTAAACAGTTTCTTCATCCCTGAAATGCAGATGGTGGTATCAACCTTAAAGGGATGCTAAGGTTTATGAGACAGAATGCCTATCAAGTGTATAGCACAGAGTAAGTGTTATGGCTTATATATCTATATGTCTCACCAAAGTCTCATAGTTAGGGCTTTTGGGAATGACTAAATAATGGTGTATAATACTGGATTAGTCCATGGACTGGTTTAGCATAATGCTGGGTGTATATGATAGACATACTGAAGAGGGAAGACCTACACTGGGTATGGGTAGCACCAACAAGTGGGCTTGGAGACTGGATGGAATAAAAAGAAAAAGAAGAAAGAAATCTTGCTGCTTCCTGCCTGCCTTCCCATAAACTCTCTCTCTTCTTCCGTGCCCCTCTGCCATGCTGCTCTATCTTGGAGTTAGCCAACTATGGATTGAAACCTCTACAAATTGTGAGCCAAAATAAACCTTTCCTCCTTTAATTTGTGGGTACTGGATGCTTTGTCCCAGGAAAAAGAAATTAAGACAGTAACAGTAGACATAATAGTTACTTTAACCCTCTATAATCTACCAACACAAAAGAATATAGATTTGTCTTTCAACAAGTCAACAATTGTTTTTAAAGTATTAAAACATCACTACTCTACTTTATAATTTAATTGGTATAGGGACAGATTAGAGGAACATAAACAAAAAACCCAGGGTAAGCTCCAGATGGCTGACAATGGTAAAATCATTACATTTATCTGTGGCCAACATTATCACATGTTTATCTATGGCTGATGGTTGCAAAAGCATTACATGCTTATGTGTGTATCATGTGCTTTAAAAAAATGTGTCCTACTATATCTTTATGAAAATGTTACTCAAACTCACTGCATGCTTAAGAAATCCCCAACTGATCTTGTTCCTCTTCCCAGAAAAAAAAAGTCAAGACCCTGATTGATTTAACCCACACCGATCAGCAGTTTATAAATATGGGTACAGCTCAAACTCATTGGGCATCTGGAATGGGTGCCCCTATCTTGTAGCACCACCCTGCTGGTAAGATAGCTTCTCTTCTGCTTTCTCTGAATTTGCCATGCTTTAAATAAACTTTTGCTTTGCCCCAGATCAGTCTTGACTCCCCTACTTTCTGCTAACACCCCCACTCCTTCATTCTTCACCAGAGTGAGTACAAGGACCCAGAGAGAAGCAGAGGGTCATTATGGGGGACTCCTAGTTTCTCCTCTTCAGAGACTCCCACAGGATGAAACATTGGGATATAATTCAATATCACATTGAACAATATGAAAACAATATGAGTATTTATTAAGGAATCAATTATGTCATATGTGGTTTCAGTTATTTAATTATAATTGCTAGAAAAAATTAAATAAAAATAGATGAGTAAGTTCTTCCATCAGGCAGCCCACTTTCACTTTCTAGAACCTTGATGTATTCTCTGCAGCAAGAAGTCTAGGTTGAGATTAATTATATAAAACCTTAATTTACATTTCCCATATAAAAATAAAGTGGGAGGTATACCTGATGATATTTTAGGTATGCTCCAAATAAAGTCTTACTAATTTCTGAGAATTAACACAAACTTTACTTCAAAAATTGAAAATAAAAAATAACTCTTTAAGAGTTCATGTGAGAAATGTCAGGGATTTAGCTCAGTGGTTCCAACGCCTGCCTTGAAAGCACAAGGTCCCGAGTTCAATCCCTGGTTCCAAAACAAAACAAAACAAATAAACAAAATGAGTTCATGTGAGAATTAGCCTTCTCTTCTAACCCTCTTTTAAATTTATGACAATTTACTCCCACCGTTGGCCATCATAATGATAGTAAAAGTATTTTACATTGATAAATTTTTGCAATACTTATTCAAAATTTTAAAACATCAAAAAGTTATGAAGTAAATAGAAGGCCCAAGCTCTCCCCTACTCCTTTTCACTAAAGAACCAGATACTCTAACAAACTCCAAGAACCATAGAAAATAGAAAAAGAAAATGAAAACACAGATCTTCCTTTGCTTCACAGATTGAAATTCTATAGGAAAAAATAAGAATAACATATCAGATTTCCTAACTTTGCCTTTTACCTTTGAGGCAGCTGGTGAAAATACATTTGCATTTTTGAGGATATTTTCATATGACTCATGAATCAGGATCCTCTTGTCCATCTCATAAAATACAAGATGTTATTTACCCTCTCTTTAGAAATTATACTATTTTTACTTAAGTTTATTGGTACAATTTATATGTACATATTGATCACTTTCATCATATGGAATTTGTACTTGTACATGATACATATTGATTTTTTCCCATTCCCCAACCCTCCCTTCAACCCCTCTTCCCTGCATTTACAAAAGTTTTGCTTCCATTTTCTTTCATTTCTGTGTTTTCCTTTTCCCCTCTCCCCAGTTCCCTTTTTAATTTGAACATTTTCTTCCTATTTTACAATATGTATTATATATTTTGGCCCCTATTTACATTTTCAGTTTCTCACATCAGAGAAACAATGATTAGAAATCATTCTTCCAGATATCTCTGGCAAATTTTTCCATACCCTATGGGATTATGATGTTCTTCCTACTGAGAATCAGACAAATTAATAAATATAGCTGAAAAATAAAAATTATCACCTGGATATGAACTAAACAAATAAGCTCAGTCAAAATTAAGAAAATAAAAATTGTATGTTACCCTTGTTATATGCCAGGTACTGTTCAAAGCATTGCATAGTTAACTCATTTATAATCTTCACTATGTCATCTGGCATAGGGGTAAAAGTCCTCATTTTGTAGATCATAAGTGGTGGAGCAGCAAAGTTATTTACCCAAGGTCACAGAACTAGTAAATGGTGAAACCAGGATTCAAATAGGCAGGCAGACTGTCTGCAAGCCAGAGTTCCATTCATAACATGGCTGTATTTTGAGCAAGAATAGCAAAATCTTTATTTAGTGTAAATAATGAAGTATTTTGTTAAGCTGAATTTTTTTGTTTTGTTTTGTTTTGAGACAAGGTCCTGCTGTGTAGTTCAGGCTGACCTTGAACTATCAACGTAGCACAGGCAGACTCTAAACTCATGATCCTCCCATCTCAGCCTTCTTATAGGGTTGTGCCGCCACACTCCACTAATATACCACACATTTCTTTAAATGTCAACACAGTGCTGTAAGCCTCTCTTGAAAGTAAATTCATCTAATTTCTTTTACACATTTTAAGTAAGTTATGTATCAATTATATGTATGCATGTGTATAGTATTAATATTCTCTGTAGAGAAACAATAGAAACAGAACTAATAGAATACATAAAATTACTGAATATATAATACACACTTATCTATTATATACTTTCTCATGATATAAACTTTTTGCCTAAAGGATGGAAAATATTTTTGTACTACTTCAAGATTACAAAGAGGAACATTTGAAATCACTGTTCAAGGGCTAATGATATTGAAGGCATCAGATCAAATTTTATACTGATCACTGGACATATGTAAGAATTTATTCTAGGAATAACTTCTACTGTACTTTGTGAGGATTCACCTCTTTCTCTTAAAGCTTGAGAACAAACAAAACAAAAATCAGATTCATAAGGATTTGCAAGTAAAATGATACATTTATGTACAAGACCCCTCCCCAGTAGCTATGCATGCTTTCTTAGTAGGTCACATTCTACATGAGCCACACCTGAAAACAGGTCAGACAACATGACATACAGACTTCTATGGTTCTTAAAAGAAGGATAACCAGAACACACACACACAAACACATACACACACAAGAGAGAGAGACCATTTTGGGTAGCCTTAGCAACAAGAACTTATCTACAACAATGATAACAGAACACTCTCCAGAAAATACCTAAATAACCCATGGGGATTCAAATACAATATATTAGACAACATATATCAACATATTTATGCATAATTGTAGTTAAAATAAATCATAAAACTAAATATTCATGTTGACACTTTCCCTTGTGATTATAAACCAGTCACTTTTCACACATAGCATGAAAAGGAGGCTAAGAAAAGAGTGGGAAGTACACAACATGGAGGGTTGGAGAATGGCACCACTTCTCTTTGGTTCACTGTATACTGCAGACCTTCTATGCCTGGTTAAGTCACTTTCAATATTCTGGACTTGCAAGCCCGATGCACACTGATGAGGAGAAAAAGAGTAGCTACTTGGTTGAGTTTGCAGTTTTAATAATACACTCACAAGGAATAGAGATAAATTATTATTAGAACAAGCTTTTATTTTCTAAAAGCAACTATAGTATCTCTGGCACTGTAAGACTTGAATAGGCTAAAGTGACTCCATGCTAATAGGCCAGACTGTGCTTCTTCATATGCTAATTGCTACCTTGGTTAACAGCCCACCCAGGGGCAAATGGTTTGACAAAAGGTGACCCTAGAACATTTCCTGCATAAGATAAGCAATGTGTTTGCAGTCTTGTTCTGTGAATTCCCTGACTCTTTGTTTAGAAAAACCTTATAAAAAGTACCTCAGCCCCTGAGCAGTTGCCTCTCTGAGCCACCTGGCTCCGGAGTGCCGTCTGGCCAGACTAATAAAGGTCTTTTACCATCTAGGCTGTTGTGTTCCTTCCTGGGTTTCTCGGTTCTCCGTCGTGTTCCCGGAGCCTCGCTGGGTGTTAGGGCCCAGCCTCGTGGAGGCCTTTTGGCTGTTCACGCTCCGTGGAGTGGAAGTGAGACTTTAGGTCTTACAGCACAACTGAATATTTATTATTAAAATATCCCAGTCAATGAAAACAATTTAAGATTTATTAAAACATATACAACATATATCAATGTTTCTCTCATAGCAAGGAAATTAAGGTACCTATTAAGATCAAAATTAAAATGAATGTGGGAAAATTAAGAAGTAGGCAAGGATTAAAGACAGCATTTGCCCAAGGATAGCTGCAGACTATCCTTGATGACTTGCAGTTTCTGGTGACTTTGAGTTTCTGTTGACAGAAGATAAAGCTCAGAAACCTTGAAAGTTGGAAATGGATGAGGAATACCAATTACACATAGTTTGAACCCTATGGTATATGAATAATGCCCCCTTAAAGATGTCCATGTTTTAATTCTCAGTACATGGGGCCACATTGTGACATGGCAAGCATGGTAAATTTACTAATGGTCAACTTGTAAAGTCCTGCTGAACTAAATTAGCATAGTTTAGCATGGAAGACCTACCTGAGGATTGTTACCAAGAGCCATTAAAAAGGACTAGAGGGGAAGATCGTGAGCTGTTGATTTTCTAGAAGCTTGCTGTGGATTGTTTTCCTGATGTGAACTTTGCCATTCTTGTCAGAGGAGGAGTTCAGGGGCCTCACTGTCACTGGGAATAGCTGCTCTTCTTGTCAGGGAAGGTATGATCTTCACCATAAGCATCACTTCCTGCCTCCAAAGTAGATCCCTCAGCCTGTTGGCACAATCCCTTATTTCACCAGCATAGGTTTTCTGGCTTCCACCACTGGCCTTTGGGCCTTCCAGTTGCAGATTCTCAATACACACAAAGGTGAGACATTGCTGTGAGCCTTAGGCCACTGGCTAGACTTGTGGAGGACATTGCCTTGGACTCTAAGCCTTTAGCTGGAATTGTGTGGGACATTGTTGTGGGATCTAGACCCTTGGCTGGATTCTTCGGGCCTCTAGTATGTGATTAATCTCTTGCACTTCCTTGTACTGACTTTTTGAGTGATTATCATAAAATACTCCAATAAATTATATGTCCCTACATCAAGTGTATTCCCTCGCCAAAAACCTAACTACAACAGCAAGGGAGAAATAAAGCTGCAGATGAAATTAAGGTTGCTTATCAGCTGGCTTTAGGATAATAAGATTTCCCTGGATTATCCAGGACCCAATAATCACAAGGGCTCTTTAAATATGGAAAAAGGCAGAAGGGCAGAATCAAATGGAGATCTGAAGATGTTGTGCTACTGACTTTGAAAATGGGGAATAGACTTTGTGCTAAGGACAGCATTTGACCTCCAAAAGCAAGGAAACAATCAAATAGCCCCCACAAATACTGTAACCCTGCTCACACTCTGATGATTTTACCTGAGACTTCTGACCCCCACAACCATGTTTGCACATTTGTGTTGTTTTAATCATTATGTTGGTGACAATTTGTTCCAATAGCAATTGAAAAGTAACAAAACCCAAAATGAAAACACATTCCAGGACATTTTCATTATAGTATTATTGAGAAAATTATGGTTCTGAAGATAATACAAAAATGTCTATAATGTGAAGATGAAACACATACAAACATATCCAGTCTACATAGCGGTTCAACAAATACAAACATTCCTTATAGAATCAGAAGTAATGAGATAAAAAGCAGCATCCTGCACTGAGAAAGGGCAAAAATCATAAACAATGGCATTTGCTCTTTTTTTTTTGTGGTACTGGGGATCAAACTCGGGTCCTTGCACTTGCAAGACGGGCAGCAGAACCACTGAGCTAAATCCTTGGCCTGGTGTTTGCTCTCAATGGAAAAGCTGAGTCAATGAAACCGAAGCATGAACATTTTTTCAGTCATTCTGCAGAATTCAGAATCTTATAAATAGAAATAGATATCCCTGCCTGCAGTGAATTCCTTCCTTGTCTTTCAGGTGCTTTGATCATTTGCATCGAATGGAAGAAATAATTTTTGTAGGTGAAGAAAATGATGCCAATTTCATGGCATTCAAAATATGGATGATGAGGCTTAAATGCCAAAGTTCTGAATGAAAGAACTGAAGATTCCTCCTGAGTCTTTTGCTGAAAGTGCCACTGCTTCCATAACCCAAGGTGTTCTTCTTTGAAATCCACAGGTATTTGGTAACACAACAGAGCCTACATAGTTTAAATTTTCTCTTTCAAGAAAAGCCTAAGATTGTGTTTTTGAACACTTTTGCTAAAGAAAAGATTTTGTGGTGGATGCTACAGAGACTTTAAAATGCTGAAGGAAAAGACCGCCAAACTGTAGCTAGACTTAGAATGATTCACTGTTGGGGTTGAGGGCTGTGAGCTGAAGAGTGTTAGCAGGAAAACCAGTATTTGCTTAATCCAGAGCTATGAAACAGCACATTTCATTCTCTTTTATGCCCTTGCCCTTTATCTCTGGTCCTTGCCCAGTAATCTGGAATTAATACTGAGCATTGTTAACCTTGTATCCTCCACTTAGCTACTCTGAGCTGAATCTTACCTGGATAGATCTGTTTTCTATCTCACATCTCACCCATTATGATTTTCTCATTTCTTTGCTTCTACTTCCAGCTACTTTTGCCAGAAATAAGTTCATAAACTAAAGCATTGAGGATATTGCATATAAATGATCCTGGAATTTTCCTTCCTCCACAGAGGAAATAAGGTTCCGATGACTCGGTCTCTCTCTCTGGCACACATTCACTGACGCAAAGGTTGTCTTTTCTGGCAGTACCGAGGCAGTTCCAAGAATGTAAGCTGAAAGGTGGAAATGAAAGTGGAACGTGAGAATTAAGAAAAAGAAAAGGATGGAGGTTAAATTAGTCTTCCAAGTAAACCAGTAAAAGGATTCTGGAAAGTTTTAGCAAACAAAAGTTGCTGAAGTAGTGTGGGTATGGAATACTTGTGGAAAAGGGAAAAATGTAAAAGATTTAGTGCTGGGGTTAAGTTAAAAAATCAATTTTATTTTTATTTATTTATTTATTTATTTATTCTGGTACCGGGAACTGAACTTGGGTCATTGTGCTTACAAGGCAGGCAGCAGCATCACTGAACTAAATCCCCAGCCCAAAAAATCAACTTTAATATATTTGCAAAGTACAGCTAGGGAAGTTTTTCTGTGGTAGAACACCAGCCTTGTAGGCATGAGGCCTTGGATTCGACCTCTAGCACTGGAAAGAAAAGGCACAAACATTAAAGCAAAATTTCATCTTTTTATACCTTTATTTTTATTGCTAATGGATATTTGATCTGGGCTTCTATGAATGATGCTTTATACATAGAGGCTTTATATATATATAGTCCTTATGGTTCAAAGAGTTACACATTAAGACTTTATCTAGACTGCAAAATTTTATCAGACACTTCCGCTTTTATCATTAAAATTTTTATATCCTTGAAACTTTATCAAACTGGGATGGTTGGTTAGCCTAAGCCATTAATGACTAATAAAGGTGTTGTGAGCTACGTTTCCTAGGATGCCAGTAAGCGTTTGGCTTTTCTAAGAAAGCCTGCAGAGAATAAAGGAGAAACTATGATGAAATTTGCCCTTCAGTGGTATTTACAGAGATACTATCTTTTTTCTAGTTGAAATACAAACACTTAGGGTAACTTTTAAGTACGTACTAAAACTTCTGAGGCTCTGATTTAGGATTTAAATATTTCTTTCTTTCTCCTGTGTGCAAGAAAAGACATGTACAGTGCTCAGATAAAGAAACAATCTGGGGGAAAGACTAAAAGAAAAAGAGAAGGAAGATAAGCATCAGTCACCCTTGTCCAGGTGGCTTCCCAAGACCTGCCTAGACACAGGGAAGTGAGAGCCAGAGAACCAAAAAAGTTTAGTTTGCCATGGGGCTGCTTGGAAAAATCCACAAGATATTGCTGAAAGAGTTGGTCAGTTAATGGTCACTGAAGACAAAAACAAAACAAAACAAATGAGAGTTGTTGACAGGCAAATAAGATATTAAAAAAGAAGAGTAAGTGAAATAATCTGTGAAAGATGCTATCAACAAGAGGCAGAAGGATGACTGTGCAATTTTGGCCAAGAAGATAATTAGGTTGAAAAAGGCTGTGAGAAAGCTCTATGCAGCTACAGTGCACATCAGCTCTGTGCTCATGGGGATGAAGACCAAACTCTGGTCTTGCAGGTGGCCAGTTCTCTGCAGAAGAGCAGAGCAACGAAGGCCATGCAGTCTCACAAAGATGCCAGAAATCCAGAACATCATGTGGGTGCTGTCCAAAGAGATGATAAAGTCTGGGATCAGAGTACACTTTTGAAAGCACAGATGATCAAGAAGAAATGGAAGTAGCTGGAATGGACATTGACAAAATCCTATTTGAATGTACAACAGGGGCCGTGGGCAAAGCTCCCACTAAACTGACGGATGCCTATTCTGAGCCTGAACCTCAGGTAATGGGTGCTTCTGAGGGTAAAGAGGAAGAAGAGGCCCTGGAGGCCATGTGATTCCAGCTGGCTACTTTCCACTGCTAGGGTGTACATGCCAGATATACATGCACAGGACTCTAAAGAGCTGCTATTTCATCTATCTCTTGCCCTACACCTCTGTTATAAGGCACAGAATTTTGGAGAAGATTCTGTGCTAATATCTCTTCATTCTCATAAGAGCTTCTGGGATCTCAAAGAGATTGTTCTTATGAAGGTGATGTAATCAAATATATCATTTTCAAGAAATAAAAAGAAAAATATGAGAAAATGAAAAAATGGAAATAAAGTGTTTGTAAATGGGGAGGAGAGGAGGGGGTGAAGGGAGCAGGGACAAGTAAATATGAGAAAATGAAAAAATGGAAATAAAGTGTTTGTAAATGGGGAGGAGAGGAGGGGGTGAAGGGAGGGCAGGGACAAGGGGGAAAAAATGAGAACCAAGACGTGGCATGTAAAGGCACAAGATCCCAGTAATGAATGTAACTGTACTGTGTACCTAAAATGTACCAATAAATTCAATGAGAGAAAAAAAATAACTATACAACAGTATAGCAGCATACATACATATTTAGACCAGTCACACAAAAACAGGTGGATGAGATCTTTTGCTCTTAATTGAAATAGACTTTGATTAAAAACCCTCAGTTGTTAATAAGCTTTACTTGCTTTTATAATGCAGAGAACTATCCTTTTTCTCCAGTAGGTAAGATAATTAGATAACTGTTCACAGCCTAAATCTCAAGGCCTTTTATTGAAGGCTGACACATTAGAGAGGAATCCTGGGCATGTAATAGACAAGAAAAGTGTCTTGCTCCAGGATCCAGACAGTATCATACCCAGCAGAAATCTGGAGGCAGGCTTGGCTGATCCCTCACTCTTTCTGGAAGGCAGGATGCAGTGTGTGGATGGCTTTTCATATAGCCTCATGGCAACATAAGCAATACAATAATCTTCTCACTCAGAATTAGGAATTTAATTTCTTACACTATCAGAATTATGGGAGGAGGAGATCCTACATGGTTAATTAGAAATGGTGGTGTATTAGAAATACTCAGAGAAGAGCCACTGAAAAAATAGATACTCTGAAAAGGAGGAAGCAATCACATGAAGAAATGGAAAATCAACTTGAAAGACAATCCATCTAGATCAAACCAAGTATCTGGGTTGTTGAAAAGGGGAAGCTGCACTGTATTTGGGGAGCAAGCCATCTTGGGAACATGCATACCCATCCTTATAGCAGCAAAACTCAGAATAGCTAAACCTTGGAAGTAGCCTATATGTCCATCAGCAGATGATTAGATAAAGAAAACGTATTTATATACAATGCAATACTACTTTGCTATAAATAATTACAAATTTGAATCATTTGTAGGAAAATGAATACACCTTGAAATCATAACGTTAAAGAAATAAATCAGACACACAAGCTTAAACAGTGCATGCTTTTCTTATGTGAGAAACTCAAAGTATAAATAAATTATACTTGATCTTAGCCAAAAGGCTGAGAAGTGATTCAAAGTATAAATAAATTAAAGAGCAAAATAAAAGATGCTTACAAGGAAATAGGGAGATAGATCTTCTGCAAATGGGAAAGGGACCAAGAGATGGAGGGAGGGGAAGAAGAGGAAGAGGAAGGGGAACTACATGAACCAAATACTAACAATAGAAGTAGTCATTATGTAGCACAAACATGTACAAAAACAAAACAAAACAAAGCTCATGGCAGGAAAGTAGAGCTTTAAAAAATCTATCAAAAAAGGAACTTCCACATTATGCCTATATTTGCAGACAAGCAGAAACTAGATAGTCTGTTTCTCACATATGCAAGTAATACTCAACCTTGGTAAACCATTTTTTGAGAACTACTCCTCTGGTGTTGATGCCAATCTGAGTGGTTTGTTCTGTGGAATGTTGGTTTGTGGGTAGTTAGTTAAGATAGAATGGACAGTTTAATTGTTATGAGGTGGAAGTGGAAAGACATCACTGCCCTTTCCTTCCTCAGGGCTGGTCAGACCAACTGAAAGGGGAGGAGTTTGTTAGTTGCTGACAGCAATTTCCATGCTGTGTCGACTCTAGAGAAAGTTTGCATCAATCCATTATTTCCCAATCTTGTCTCCAAATTCTACCCAACAAACTCCCCAACTGAACCAGAGTTTCTCTTTCTAAAAAGGTGATTATTTGGATTAGCTAAAGCAGGTATGGGTCCAGGGAGGGAAATTTTTAAACAATTTGTACTTTAAAGGAGCAATGTTTTTTTAATTAGGGAAGAAAAAAAAGAAAGAAAGCTTTGTTTCATACAAACATTTGATAATTTCACAGCTGTTCTGTGTTCTTCTACTAAAGTGGAAACCAGCTGCTTTTCTAGTCTCCCACAAGCACTCTGCAAGCTGTTCCCTTTCCATTGTCATCTTTTATACAAGGCTGGAGATATGATTAAGTGGGGATAGGGACAAATTGTCTACTTCTTTACTTGGTTATGATCAAAGCTATGCTTTTCTTATAATAGCTATAATAGGTATTGTTTTGCAAATACTTCCTTATTTCATCCTCACAGTTAGCCAGTGAGGAAAATGGATTATCCTCATTTCATAAATAAGGAAAGTTCTCCACTCAAGCCACCTTTCCAACTTCAAGGCCTGGTCTCAAAACAGAGGATTCTACAACATTGTCTCCTCAAAAGCATGGCTTTGTGAAAAACAGATTTCCAGCCTGTCAACCAGAATCATCCTGGTTGAGTAAATGTGGAATAGACCCTAGTAATCTGTTTTTAATAGGTGTCTCTGATGAGGCAAAATTTGTACCCTTTTACTACTTCTCTACATTTTTATATATCCTCCTTAGTATAGCCCTTCTACAATTTTTAGTTCTGCTTAATCACCTCTCCCACTTGGTTCTCAGATTATGTTGCTCTTGTGACTAGGATGTTAAATTATCCAGTAGGACTGGTACAAGGGATTATCAGCTTGGGGTGTAAGGCTCCTATAGAAGAAAGGTGGATAGGAATATGGACTAGAGTTGGTTAGTTTGCAATGCAAAATATGTTGTGTCTATATTTAGGAATTAGCTAACCCTGAGAGGAACCATGCTTTCCCAGTTGGTGAGGCCACAGATGACAGAGCATCAAAAATACAGAAAATGTATTTTGCATTGTTTAGTCCTATAAATTCCCAATAGAACACTAAAACATGGATGTAGATTTCTGGAAACCCTCAACTTCTAACTGAAAAAGGGCCTACAAGATATAGAAACATCTCTTCTTGTCTAAGACTGTGTAATTAAAGTTGGACTTGACATGCTTCTCTAGAACTGGAAATAGCAGATCAAATTTTGTCTAGTTTTTAAAGAAAAATATCTCTGTGATAGTGTTGTTTTTTTTGTTTTTTTTTTACCAACATTCTCAATAAACTTTGGCAAGGATATGGCTTACAGTGAAACTGTTCATTCATATGTAAATGTGGACATAAGATCAGTAAGTTCTTTAAAGAGAAGCAGTGCGAGAAAAGCATATCATGATTATCTCCAAGTAGCTGTGCCTTTCTAAAATCTAAACTGGACCAGTAAACTGTTTTAGCTCATCCTAATCCAAAACAAGGAAGAGATGGAGAAACTAGTAAAGAAAGTATGGGGGTGAAAGATTGATGGAGATTGTAAAGTATTTAGGGCAATATGCATACAGGAAAAAATATTGTTAAATAATCTTTCACTGCAGCCTCCATCAATGTTTTTGTTGTCATTGACATATTTTCCCATATCTTGGCTAAATTCTTGCAATAGCAGAAACGAAAACAAAGTTTGTCAGTGTAAAGAGTTTAGTGAATATTTAGAAACTGAAATCACAGAATCTCCGAGCTATAAAAATATTAGGATTTTAAAAAACTAATCATTTATTTATGCATGCATTAATTGTTTGGAGTATGTTACAGCTAGTATAGGCAATTTGTTCTATTAGCTTTGTGGTATTAATTGTAATGAGGAATAATTACATAGTCCTCTAATGCTATATTATTGATCCAAAGGAAAAATTGAGGATGTTTTTCCTTTTAGTCCAAGAGAAAATACTGTACAACAAACAAAAAAATTAATCTAACAACCTATCTCAGCAGGAAATCAGGCTAGTAATCTTCCTTTAAAATTAATTCCCAAAGCCAGCATTTTGATAACAAAATAGAGAGTTGATAATTGTTTTTGTGAAAGCCTGGATTTTCAAAGTTCTATGCAATCACTGGGATACGCAGAATACTTAGGAGGCTGTTAGAAAAAAATGTGATTGATATTAACATTGAATGCATTTGAATTCATTAGATACTAACATAGTAAGTAACATTATAATAGGATTCCAGGTCTGGATAACTTAATAGCACATTCACTTTATCAAGAATCCAGAGATCTCTTGTTTTCTTGCCCAGCAGTCCTCATGCTAGTTTACCCTCAGATTGTTTCAAGTTGGATGCCACATCTTCAGGCCTCACGTCCTTTTGCAGTGATGTCTTACAGTTGGACAAGGGGAAGAAATAGCACCTGCCCTCTTCATTTATCTTTGTGAGAGATAAAGGCTTTCTTATCCTTCTCAGTGCCATTTGTGTCACACGCACATTTTTAAACTAATCAATGACAAAGACAGTATTTACAATGGTTGGCTCAAATAAATTCTGATTTACACCCTGGGGGCTGGAGAAAATCTCAGCCTCCCTTCAAGTTTATGGCCCAATGATTCCTAAAAACATTTGGATTTCTAGTGGGAAAAATAAAGGGGATAATGGATGTAATATGGATGGCCCCACTAAGAAGGCTCTGGTGGGTACTGATCCATAGAAAAGGGTTTATATCATCAAAAGATTTTTTTCCCCCCTTAGAATTGTTATTACTCACAAGTTCTTTCAAATACTGAAATTTCAAATACCGGATGTAGATTTTGTCATTTACACTTTAGCTTGGGTATTTTTTAGATAGAAGAAAACTAGGCCTAATTTCTTTTTGTTGTATTAATTATCTAACCACAGTATTAGAAAACAGGCTTCGTGACTCGTAAGCCTTTTCCTCCCCCCACCCCTCCCCCATCTCCTAAGCCCCTCCCATGATCATGTCTACTCCATGCCACCCTCTTTTCTCCTGGACTTTCAGATTACATGAAATGCAGATTTCAAGATTTAGCTCTAGAAAGCACTTTCAAATTGTTTGTTGTCATTAAAATGTCCATGTTGAGAGTTTAGTGCTCTCACTCCCCAACTCTCTATGCCAGTTAGTCTTCCAAAAATTATCATGACACCCGATTGATCCTCACAGGAACCTTACGGTAATGTGTTATTTTTATCTCAACTGCGGACATGACAGATTGAGACACAGGGAGACAAGTAATTTTCCTAGGCCATACAATGTACAAATGGGGAAGCAAGGATTCAACATGAGATCATTAGACTTCAGAATCCTGGGAAAGAGCTTCATCCTATTCCCATGACCCCACAGTTGTCCCTGACTACTGTCTGGTGCATAGTGATCATTTAACGAATGTGAATGAATGACTTCTAGTCATTCTCTCCTGTATTACACCATTTATCTTGAAAATATAATGCCCACTATTGAAAACAGCACTCCATGTATTTTTAGGAGTAAAACATTAAATATTTATTTATATTTAATATAGACATCAACAAACAACAATTAGAAAATAATTAGAAAACAAAATAAATGGCATATGTGGGAAATAATGCCCTCCAAGATATCTACATCCTAATCCCCAGAACCTGTGAATATCTCACTTTACATAGAAAAAGAATTGTGCAGATTTGATTAAGTATCTTGAGAGGCAGAGATTACCCTGGATTATCTAGGTGAGCTAGATTTAATCACAATTTCCTTATAAGTAGGAAGCAGATGGGCCGGTCAGAGTTGTTTTTTTTATTTGTTTTTTTTTTGTTTTTTTGTATCTGAGATCGAACTCAGGACCTTGTGCTTGAAAGGCAGGCTGTGGAACCACTGAGCTAAATCCCCAGCCCTGAAGGTGCAATTCTGCTGGCCATAAAGGTGGAAAAAAGAACCACAAGCTAAGGAAAGCAGGTGGCCTTTATAAACTCAAAATGGTAAAGAAACACACTGCTTGCTAGGGACTCCAGAAAGAACACAGCCTCACTGACATCTAGATTACTCATAAAATATCTGATCCTCAAAATATTTTGAATTCTGATCATTAGTGAAAGAAGAAAGTTTTAAACTTCAATTTAGCAGATCTTGACCACTGAGGATATGAAATATTTATTATTTACTTTTGTCTATCTGCTTATAACTTACATATTACAAATACACCAGCCCTGTTATTCCTTCTGTGCAACATGGATATTATCTATCTCATAGTCCTTTAATAATTATTTTACCTGGTAAATTGGTTTGTTTAATCCTTTAAACTATGCTTTTTAAAGTGTTGTTCATGGGCCTGCAGCATTAGCAATGTCTAGAATACAATTAAAAGTTAAATTTACCAGACTACACCCTAATCCCACAGAATTAGTAGCACTGGGGAGGTGCCCTATAAACCACATCAGATCCTGTAAGAATGGATTTATACTCATTGACTGTAAACACTGAACCTCAAGTCACTGTAGGTCCAGTAACTATTTATTATATCAATTTAGATACTAATATCGCATGTGCTGTTAACATGGTGATTTTTTTTTCAAATAAAGTTACTTGCTAAAACAAAATAACCTGTTTGGAGCTTTGCTAGGTGAACTCAGTTAGTATTAGAGCTCTAAAGACTTTTTAGGGTAAATTACTTCATGTCTCAGTGACTCATAATCCCTGGAATGAATTTTCTTCTGATGTATTTTGAGTACATGCATGCTTTTTTTTTTTTCTTTTTCTTTTTTGAGACAGGGTCTTACGGTGTAGTTCAGGTTGTTCTTGAACTCACTATGTAGTGAACTCAAAGTAGTTCCTCAGCCTCAGCCTCCCCAGTGCTAGGATTACCGGCATGTGCCACCACTCCCAGCTCATGCATACTTTATTTTAAGCAAAAATAAGAATACAGGTAAAGAAAAATCTTTAAAGGAAGAAAAAACAGGGTAGTTTATTTTCTGTATTAAGCAAATCACCAATGACATCTTTTTTGAAGCTCCTAGTGAGTGAGACCAGCGGATGAAGGAACATAGTAACCTGAAGGCAAAGTGAGATAAACCTGGAGGGAAACCGGAGCTGCAGAAAGCAAAAAACTAATAAAATCTGTTGAGAACAAAGACTGACAAGCAGCGGCAAACCTGCATTTTGCATGTCATCTGCCCCTTTTGTCTGCCCTCTTAGACCTGTAAATAGCTTCTAAATTCAGGTGCTTCCTTAGCATCCTGTTGCCTTCCTTATCTAGTAAGGGCTTTTCTCTGTTCTAAAATATTGCACCCAGTAATTCCTTGGTGCTTGTTGTGTCTTATTGTCCTGTTGCTTCAATTTTTGTTGCCTAAAACTAAAATCCAGAGGGAGAGGGTTGGTTACATCTTTGGTGCCCTAAGTGGACTGTGTCTTCTCTATGTAAGTGTGGCAGAACAGCCAGATCACACATCCACTCTCTTTCTGTGCCTTTATAGAAACCTAAGAAACAGTGAGCATTCTGCCAGCCAGTTAAAAAGCTTATTAGAATGGCTGCCTCTGTAGAAGCAGAGGACAGGTTCCTCAGCACCTCCTGGTTAATCCCCCACTGAAATCAGTAGGAGTGTTAGCCAGAAGAGAGCTGATTTCTTTCCAGGCACAGATCTCTGGTTGCATGGAGCTGGTGAAAGCTGGAAAGACAACTGTGAGACCGTGGGCAGGGCTACTCCTGGTGACTATTTAATGGCCACCTGGTAGAAGATGGGTCTTGACAGCCCAACTGGGTTTCCAGCAGAGAAATCTCCATGTGTCTGTTGTCCCTACATGTCCTAGTGAGATGAGAGGTAAATTGTCTTAAGTGTTCTTCAGGTATCCCCTTTCCCAGGGTGACCTGAGATAACTGTCAGATTCTCCCTTTGAAGCCATTGAGATCTGAGCTACAGATTAAGACTTTTCTCTCTGTGATAGTAGGATAGCCCTCCCCTGCTTGCAGATACATCTTGATAGATTTACTGGGTCCAGACAGGTTAGGATCCTAGCCCACATGTGAGGTTACCCTGGTCCCAAATGTCCTTAGTGTTTGGACCCCTACCCTAACTCTCAGAGCCAATATCTAAACAAATACCTCCCTAGATTCCCTAAGAAAGATTTGCTAGGACAAAGGTCAAAGTTACAGAACAGTACCCCCAGGCCATTTTATTATTCCATGTCACTGAAAGCCAGCAGTGTTCAGGGGGCAGAGAGTTAGTTCTGGAGCTTGCTTGACCACTCTTCTTAGAGTCCTAGAAAAACTGCTATTTCTCTTTTCTGGAGGACAGTCCAAAAAATGTCCTTATGAGGGCTTTCTGTTGCTCCTGAGGTCCTCAAAACTTTTTCATTCTAAATCAGTCTATCCACCACAGGATCAGGCGCAGGGGACGCCTCCTGAGATGACACACTGACACTGAGTTGACCTGCCCCACAGAACAAGAATCCACTTTCTTGCTGTCCTGAGTAGAGAAAAATAAAATCACACCTTCATCTCCTAAACTTTCTTTCCAAAGAAAAAGCACTAAAAGTCAGGAGACTTCCTGTTATTACCCTATGGGTTGCTTGTATCTGCTAACAAAAATATGTTCCTGCAGAGCAATTTATCACAGTAACTCTAATACTGAACAGTGGTCAGAAAAGCAATTTACTGTAGTAACTCTAGTCCAAAATTAAGATAAACCATCAGACTAACCCTTTCTTAAACAGTTTTTGCTTTCATGGTTTAAAGGGGTTTTTCTTTCTCTCTCCCTGTGTAACTTTTACTGGTGTTAACTTGTTACAAATCTCTGTGCTAACTGGTCACCCCTAAAAAAGTTCTGACTAGTCTCTTTATTGTTATACTATACCAATATTATAGCTCAACTTAGTCAATCCATGTAATAATGCACTCTGATTTAAAGGTAATTGTTTTGTGTGTTCTGTGTGCTTTGTTTGTTCATTTAAACTAATTAAGGTACCTATATGTACTTTTTTAAAGCTTTTGGAGCTCCTATACATTTTTTTCTTTTGCCCTTGTAAACTTTTGGCCTTCCATAATATACCAATTATATGGGTTTTTAGAAGTAGCCAAGTTCACTTAAAACATTACACAATAAGATCTAATGGGCCTAAAGCTTACATAAAACTTATAAATAAAAGCCTTACAGTTTGATAACATAAAGGTAATATATGATTCACATTAATGTATTAATGTATATGTTTATATATGTCAATTTCACATGTATATTCTATTTAGTTTGGCTTATAAATAAGTAGACACTCATAAAATTTGCCCAAATGCTTTTAGATTCATATAGCTTAACAGTGGCCTATTTTAAATCAGTAGTAAAAAATAAGTATGTCTTTAGAGTTGGTAACATGTTTCTATTAGGTTGTTAGCTAATCAAGATAAAAAAAATACTTTTTATAACTACAACGTCTATTATTATCTATACATAATAATTTAAGCATTTTTCCTTGGTTAAAAATTATATATATTTATGTCTTTAAAATTGCTGTTATAATTTGTTTCTATAAGTAATCTAAAATACTTGTTAAGATAAGTAAATGGTAGTGAATAAACTGCTAGACAAGACTCCCCTCTGTGGCTAAGAGAACATCTGCCTAAACCAGTTTTTTCAGTTTTGTCTACCCCACAGATGAGACTTTGTGGGTTTTTTCCAAAGTCTTTTGGTGATACACCCAGTTGTGGCTTATATCTAGATGTCCTCCAAAGCTTCATGAACTTATAGGTAGGGCTTTTCATAGGTGGCTGAATCTAGGGTGTGCAAAAATGGATTAAAGGCATGTGATAGCTACATTAGTACGCTGATTTGGTTAAGCAATAATAGAGTGTGCAAAATGGGAATGCCTACTCTGGGTGTGAGTGCCACCAACCAATAGGCTTGTAGCTTGAATGAAATAAAAAGGAAAAGGAAGCTCACTGGTTGCTGCCTCCTGCCTGCCTACCACAGATTGTTTCACTGTCATGCCACCCTGCTTTGAAGCCAGCCAATTATGGACTGAAACATCTGCAATATTTGAGTTAAAATAAATGCTTCCTCTTTTAGCTTTGCATGTTGGGTATCCTGTTCCAGCAATGAGGAAGTAGCTAAATCATACCCCAACAAATGTTATTAAATATACTATTATCATATATTTAAATTGGTTATAATTAAAGAGTTTTTTATGTACGAAACAATAAGGCTTTCTTAAGATATTAAGATGCTCTTAGTTAAATTTACAAAATTAAATTTAAAAACAAAGGTTCTATATTATAATATATTTCTTGTGTTTTCCATTGCTAAATTTTTGGTTACCAAAATTAAGCTTTAAAAGTTAAATCAAATGTTAGCTTATATTTTCAATAATCAATATATGATTGGTTAAACAAATAACTATTATCTTAATTTATAATATAATCTATATATCGTAACTTTACTACATATAGAGTAACTAATGAGTGTTCTCTTGTATATAGCATAGATTGTTCTTAAACATATAAAATGATCAAAATTTGGCATCTCTCTAAGTTTGATCCTGCCATTTAAAAATTGATCTATATCTACTTTATTTGATTAAACAAATATTTTGTAATTGTATGAATGAGACACAATTGTATATTGGGTAATAAGTCTATTTGTGGTCAACAACATTTTTTCCTACACTTATAAGACCTCTAAAAATGTTCCTTAATTCTTGTCAGTGCAGTAGCACCCTATAAACTTGTTTAAAAAATCCAAATTCTTCCTTGTGTAAAAACTCAGCAAATATATACAAAATCTCTCTATATATGATACATATATATATATATATATATATATATATATATGATAGACATATATGATATATATGTGACACTAATTACTGCTAACCTCATGGTGTATTAAATGTATTTGTATTCCCCAAGTGTACAGGCCTTCAAAGATGCAAAGCTGAAAATCATTTTATATACTGGTGAGTTCCTGACTGAAGTTGTTTATTGTGATAAAATCTTTTGTAATTGTTATGGAATTGTTTATAACACTATGTGATTTGTGGTTGCTACGTGATATCCCCAGACTTTTTCAGCCTTCTGAAGTTCCTTATATAGGTCACAGGACCCTAGATATAAAGATCTTTAGGGTAAATTCTTGAATAAAAGTAGCTACGTGCCTGGAACTAGGATGCCTGTTATGCATAAACAACATATCTCTGTGTGTGACTGAGGAAGATGCCTAGGCTAGTTATGACAAAAAATGAGACAGGCTGTGACCTAACCTCAGTTTGACATGGGATGTACATGCAGTGTAACTGTAATCCTAAAATAAGGCAGACAGCTCACACAGCCTAACCTAAGAGATCTAAACAGGATCCTATCTTTTTTCTCTTTTCTTTCTCCTTTTATCTCTCCCCAAAAGTATACAAGATAGATCTTAAACTGCATACAAGACAAACAATACATTATAAATGTTTGTGAATAGCTCAATATTTGTCCCCAAAATGTCACCTTTAGGATTTATTTTATAAACTTAGACCAACATAAAAGTTTGTAAAAAGTTGATTTTTCTCCAAATATAAGTTAAATGAATAAAAAGCAGGCTTCAAACTCATCTTTGTAATGAGAGAAATAGTAAAAAAATACACATCTAAATAGAGCTCTTTTCTGTGACAAAATATTCAAAACCAAAATAAAAATTTAAATATATTTTAGATATAAAAACCTCAATGCTTCTAATAAAGTCAACATAATTATTATGCTAAAATATTATGTTTGCTCCTAATTTCAAATTTTCCCAATAACACTTTATGATTGTTATCTAATTATAGTCTATAACAATTTGACTTTTAAGACAATCATGGTTAAAAAAATAACAGTTTTCTGGTTTTCTTCATATTTAAAATACATAATATCCAAATAAGGTCAAAATAGTTAAACCTTCTTTTCCCACTCCAGTACTAGTGTACTGGTGATCTCCTAGGTGTTCAAAACTGAGGTTTAGCTAGAAACCAAAGCTAAAAAAGATAGCTGTGTTTAAAAATCAGTACATATTATGGTCCTGGCCCTCCAAGGGCAATAGGACATGAAAAGGCCTCTCTATAATATTCTACACTCTGGTGAGTCACTCAACATCCTAAGCAGGGAGATTGCTAGACACCAGAGGACAAGAGTCAATCAATGTACATTATGTTAAAAGGAGTTCCCAAAGTGGAAAATGTCTCCCGTGACTCTAAGAAAAGCCATATGGTCAAGCAAGAACATGACTCATGCTGGCAAATGACAATGACAGGGGAGCTAAAACACCCTGAGGCGCCTTCTATGACCTTAACACTAGTGGGAAGTTACACAAGTCTCACTTTAACTTGGTCTTAAACACTCAGCAAAAAATTATAACAAGATATATAAGAATTAATAGTAACTTAGATTAAATATACAAAGGGGGCCCCTGTTGACAGTCTCCAGCTACACCTGTAATTTATCATTATTATAGTTTAATGAGGCTAAAAAGCCACAGCAATAGCTATAAAAGTTCTACATTCAATGACACAAGAGGTCAGTCTCACTATAAAATCACAAAACATTGTCCAAATTTTAAATCCCAGACACTGGACCAAATAAAAAATTACTTTTCTCCAGCTCATACTTATAGGACAAGACCACTGGCTATATTTAGAAGGGGGAAAAAAAAGCTAATTCCCCCGTAAATAAAACAGACACGCAATCAAAACAGTGACTATTTCCCTTTTAGCTCCTCACAGGGACAGCCATGGCCCAACTGCTCCAAGTATGGACCACACTTAGCACATTAATTACCACAGCAAGTATAAGCCCTTACACTGCCTTCTACCTCTCTGCCTTACTGTCCTTTTAACACCTCTTCTCACTTGATCTCTCACCATGCCATACATAAAGACTATCTTTATCTTCTTCTGTGGCACTCAACATATTCATGTCTGCCTACCAACTAGACAGCTACATGTACTTTAGAGTATCTTTCCCTCACTCCCCCAGTTGACCTTTTTTTTTCCATTAAGTTTATTGGCACATTTAAAGCAAACAATGCAGTTACATTCATCATTGGGATCTTGTACCTTTACATGATATATCTTGGTTCTTGTTTTTTCCCCCTACCCCTGCCCTCCCTCCCCTCCTTCCCCCTCCCCTATTTACAAAGTTGACCTTCTTAATGACCAGTTGACCTTCTTAATGGCTCCTGGCTGGTCCTGGTTCTGGTCAAGGTGATAACCCCAGAAAAATAAAAAAAGGGCAATCCAATTTACTCCCTTACTGATAAAATTAGGGATGACAATGAGGACTAGTACAGGGTTAACAGGTGTTACCACATCACTCACCCACTTCCAACTCTCTCTTGATCTTGCTGAGCAGTTACAGCAAATGAACAGAGCCTAACAGCCTTTCAAATACATTCACTAGCAGCAATGACTCTACAAAACCAGAAGGGACTAAACCTCCTGAATGCCAAAACGAGGGAATCTGTGTCTGTTTCTAAAAAAAGAATCTGTGCTTTTCTGTCAACCAACCTTAAATAGTGAAAAATACAATATATACACATAAAACTAAAATCAGACTCCCTCACTTGGCATCTGAGCACTACTATGTAGTAATTGGACAAGGCCTGACAAGATTTTAACTATAGTGCCCCCTTGACATTTAATAGTCAGTCCCTTACATAAAGTGATATAGTATTTGTGCACATAACATATATACCTCTTCCTACCAGTATATACTTTAAATCATCACTAAATTACTTATAATACTTAAGGCAGTATAAATGCTATGTAAAACATTGTTCACTGTATTGTTTAAGCAACAATGATAAAATTGATCAAGTTTATATACATTCACCACAGAGATGGTTACTTTTCAGATTTTTTTTTTTGGTACCAGGTATTGAACTTGGGTCCTTGCACTTGTAAGGCAGGCCACCGAACCGCTGAGCTAAATCCCTGGCCCCCTTTTCAGATATTTTCAATCTGCAATTGGTTAGATTTGAGATGTAGAACCTGTAGATATACAGCTTTAAAGCTACAGCTGGTAATACAAACAGATTATACGAAAAGATTCCCCTCATGACTTCTACTTAGGGTCCTTAAACAGACCTCACAGTTTTCAGCCCTGACTGCTGCCCTGCCAGCAAAAAAGTAACTAGAGCTACCAATGCCTCCATATCCCTCCCTGCAGCTAGGGTCCCCACTGTAGAGTGGGTGTGAGACCAGGGATAAAAGGACATAGCACAAGGGCGTTATTAACCTGAAGACAAGATGAGATAAGCCTGGAAGGAAGTTGGAGCTGCAGAAAACAAAAAAGTAATAACTCTGCTGAGGACAAGAAGACTGACAAGCAGTGGCAAACCTGCGTTTTGCACATCCTCTGCCCCTTCTGTCTGCCCTCTCAGACCTGCACACTAGCTTCTAAATTCAGATGTTGCCCTGGCATCCTCTCCCCCCACTCCTCTAGTGAGGCTATTATCTGTTCTAATAAACCACACCCATTTGTTCCACCCTGCTTGCTGTGTCCTGTCATCCCTCAGAACAAAAGCCCAGAGTGGATTACACTAGGAAATTATTTCCGCTTGTTTCTACCATTTTTTTTTAACGTCTAATACTCTGATAAACACTATTTGTGTACATGCAGTATTTGTGTACATGTCTGCTGGTTTGAATCTTTATGTCCACTCTTGAAAAAAATCTTAACTCCTTTGGGAAAGGAGTAAATCATAGGGTGGAAAAAGAAATTAATTTCTGCTCTTAATCTGAATTAGGACTGGAGTCCATTTTAAGATTTCTGGAACTAAAACACAGGTTAAAAAATGATGACTAATTATATTAAGCACTTCCATAATAAAATATAGAGAATGCTGATACATGTATGTTTCCAAGAACAATAAAGTAATTTTATTTTAAATCTGTCATTGCAAGTTTTCCATATTTTTAAAAAAATATATTTCTAATAAAGTGATGCTGATCTCAAATCTTCTATATTAATGATTGATTTCTTGAAAGGATCCCACATCTTAGGTGGTGTCTTATGTAGAGAACCAAATCTACAGTAATTTTGTTCAATTGTTAGGTCAAGTTAAATACTACTCTTTATTGCTGTTTTCATCAGCCCCATTAATATATTAATATATAATATGTATGGCCAGTGCAGGGGCACAGTTAGACTTCAATCTCATTTGCCCAGAAATCCTTTGTTCCTGAAATTCAGATTATTGTCTCCCAACAGAAAACCATCTAAGGAAGTCTACTCAATTACAAAAGCAAGCATAGTAAAACTGGTTTGTGAGGGTAATTTGTTCCAGAAACATGTTTATAATCCAAAGCACTTGTATATTAAAGGGAATTTCCCCATAAGAAACAATGGAAAAACTCTGATGATTCATTCCACAACCAAAAAAATATTTATATAAAATTATTACAGTACTGTAATATAATAGAAAATAATAAATACAAAATATAACCAAAATAAATTAACCTGCACTTATCTTTAAAAACCTTCATGGCTAGTGTGAGGGAGACAAGAGAGAGGTAGCTTGTTTTGTAGGAATCACTGCTATCTATTGGCTCAATAAAATCTCTTTCTTTTCAAGCAACTTTAACAACCTATCTAATTACAATTGCTTTTACCTCCTTTTGAGGATTTCTCAAAAATGTGACATTGTATTATTAGATTTATTGCTCACACTTCTACAACTGTATTCAGATGGTATTTTTAAACAAAAATCTACCCTGTTTCCTATATTTTACACATCTCCCTAGTCTCATTTGAAGTGAGGGATTCTTCCACCTTTTTCTCTCACATCCTCTCCAGATGAGATTTTCATAATTTCTTGCTGTTGGGAGATGATCACCCACAATCCAAGCGGGAGGGAGGGAGAGAGAGGAAGGGAGGGGGAGAAAAGAGCCATTGGCTTCGTTGTGATCATGTGACTTCAGTGTCACCATTACTTACTCAAATTGCAAGACATCTCATTTATCAATTTAAAATTTATTAGAAATGTTTTCTCATCTTGCAGAACACTCACAGAACAATTTACTCACAATCTAAGGTTCTACTGTACTGAAGCCTGTCTGAAATAACATTTACCAAGAAAAGAGCTAGGAAGTTACACAAAGCACTTTATCAGACTCTGTTTTTATTCAACAGACCATTCCTGGATGGAACTTTATCTATTTATTTATTTATTTATATCTTTTTGATACCGGGGATTGAACTTGGGTCCTTGCGCTTGCAAGACAGGCCACCGAACCGCTGAGCTAAATCTCTGGCCTTGGAACTTTATTTTTAAAGACAGTAAGAAAGCATACTTTCTTCTAGGAAGAAACTCAGAAATTTTAATATAATAAAAAATTAAAATTTAGTAGGAAAAATTTTAAAAACAAAGACATTAATGGGTCTTGATTTTTATGAAATTCAGAAACTTAGAAATTAAGATGACTCTATTTCCTTTGGTTATTTTTGTTGTTGTTGTTATGACATAGTCATTTGCAGGATTTCCTAACAAAAGCATTAGGTCATTCTCTGTGAAGTGAGAGTATATGCCATGGTTTGGCTTTAATCTGGATTTATCCTTGTTCTTGCTTTCTTTGTATTATTTCAATAATATCTACTTAGCATATTTGTTACTATTTAATGTAACTGCAAAGCTTTTTCCTTAGTGCTCAGTAAGTACATATGATTCTTCTTGTTGCCTCATATGTCCTCTGTCAATCTCTTCACTTGCTTACTCTGACTCATTTTGATAGCTGACTGTTAATAAGAATTTGTCTTAAATCTCTTTATGCTCTTCCATATACCCCCAGTAACTATTTATATCTTTTCCACCTCAAAAAGAGTTTTTTTGTTCTGTTGGTGGAGTTATTTTTTTAAATCTTTAGACAGTACCAAAATCTATATTTCCGTAGATCTAGAGGACAAGCCAACTGGTGCTGGTTTTGTTGTTGATGTTGTTGTTTTGTTTTGATAAATCTGGACTGAGTCAGCAAAGATGGGGAGTCCATAGTTGTGTGAAGGAATGACGCTGATACAGTAGGAGAGCATGTTGCTCCAGAGAAAAAGAAAGAAAGAAAAAAAGAAAAGAAAAGAGACTAAACAGAATTTAGGAGTTTAGTTCAAAACTGAGAAATAGAAGAGTAAGTTGTGGGTTCCTAGAATATTATCACTGAAACCTGCTCTAGATGATGGGGCCTCAAGTAGGATAACTTATGGGTTACTGTGGACACTAGGCCAGAGGAAGTGCAGGTGAAATACACAAGAAGGGATCAACAAAGCATCTATAAAGAATCTTGATAACATTAATTATTAGATGATAAGCTCTAGGAGTAAAATAATTTGTTTCCCCAGGGACAAACTGTACTCTTAGCACTTAGAAGAAAAAAAGTAGGTATGTGGTACACTAATGACTGACTGTGGCATGTGTTATTAACATGAAGGGTTCAATATGCAATATTCAAGCAAGATGGGGAGATGACCAGGTGTGATGTTGCACACCTATAATACTAGCACTAACAAGGCTGAGGCAGGAGGACTGTGTGAGTTTGAGACCAGCCTGGGCTACACAGTAAGTTCAAGACAAGTCTGAACTACATAGTACAACCCTGTCACCAAAATCAAGTTAAGACGGGAAAAAAGGAGATGATAGGAGTACTGAAATTTCACAAGATTGGGAGCCATAAGGAGAAAAAAAAAAAAAAACACTATCAGTAAAAGGCTGGCTGAGCTAAAGGACTAAGGAGATTGGTTATAGATTTACTGACTCTGGTTTTTGTAAAGTATACACCCTGAATATGGTAGCTGCTGATAGATGTATGTTGAACTGAATGCTCAGAAAGCTGTTAAAGATACAAAGCTAAGACTTAGTAGTTAGAGCTAGAAATAGAAGACCTCCCATATCCATCTATGGAGATTGGTAAGTAAATCCCTGAGTCTTCACAGATGTAAAGTTGTGAAGGTAGGAAGCACTGAACTTTAGGGGACATGCATATTTTCTTAAATGATGTGTGAATGAATATATCCTGGAGAAGTGATAGAGATAATATTCAAATATTTAATATTGACATTTTATTATTTTCTAGCCTGTAGATTACAATTTTCTATGTGACACATTTTCAGTGGCAGAACTGTTGGCTTTAATGAGTTCAGGAAATTTGAAAATATTTAACTTTTATCTGTTATACAAAATTTTATGATTCCAAAGTCAAAACTTATTTGACTTGTTCAAAATGCACTGATCTGTCATATGAAAACCACAGAGGCAAACGACTGAATCTTGCTTGTTCCCATCTCTTTCTCCAAGCAAAAACAACTATACATGCTTCTTTTAGCCATTAAGACAGGAATAGAGGTCTTCCATTTTATGAGATAATAAATAATAAAATGATGAAGATTAAAAGTGTTTAGCACTTCTGATGCACTGCAGATAGATACTTAGATATCAGTGCACCACCATGTAGTTCACATACTGGTCACCATCAACAGTCATTGATATGACAATGGAGGGTTTGGACAGATGCTACCCAGATGGCACAATGAGCACAAAACTTTTTGAAATGTTTATAAGAAGATATAGTAAACGCTGTAGTAAAACATATTACTGGTTTAAGTCACCAGTGATAATTGCCAATTTTAACCTTTTACTTGTAATTTAAATCCTCATAACTGGTGTCTTAGCTTGGGCTTCCAGACAAAGATACATAAACTGGGTGCCTTGTAATCAATAGATATTAATTTCTCATAGTTTTGGATACTGGAGTTTTGGGCTTACGGCACTAACAAAGTCTGGCCATGGTTAGGGTTTTATTCCAGGCTGCCGACGGCTGTCTTCTTATATCCTTACATGGTAGAAAGAGGGTAAGAAAAATGGAATATTACTCAGCCATAAAGAACAAGAAAATAGATTCATTCATAGGAAAATGGATACATATTGAAGATATACTCCTAAGTGAAATAAATAAGTCACACATGTGTAAATACTGAATAGTTTCCCTGGTGTGAATAATCTGCAATAATACATAAGATCTTAATAAGATTACTGACATTTAGAAATGGGAAGAAAGGAGCTAAAGGTGTAGGGAAGGTGGGATGAGTAGGGGAAGGGTAATAAGGGAAAAGAAAAAAAATGTGAGATAATGAAAAGATGAAAATAAAGTGTTTGTAGATGGGGAGGGGAGGAGGGGGTGAAGGGAGGGCAGGGGTAAGGGGAAAAAATGAGAATCAAGACTTGTCATGTAGAGGTACAAGATCCCAACAATGAATGTAACTGTACTGTATCCCTAAAATGTACCAATAAACTAAATTAAAGCTGAAAAAAAAAAGGAAAGAGGGTGAGAGAGGTTTCTGGGGTCCTTTTCATAAGGGCATAAATTTCATTCATGACAGCTCCACTCTCATGACCCAATTACCTTTCAAAGGCCCTATCTCCTAATACCATCATCACATTGGGAGTTAGGATTTCAACACACAAACTTGGTATGTGGGGAGGGATGAGCACATTTTAGTCACTGAAAGTAGTACTACCTATGGCTCTTTCTTCCTGGTAGTGGTACTCTTGTATCTATAACATCCTGTATAAAAATTATTCCCAGTAAAGAATAAAACTAAAGAATTGAAGTACTGGATTTGCATGGTCTTAGAGAAACTGTTTCCTCTATAATAAGCCTAATGTGTCTAAAGTTACTGTCATTGCACTTAACCTAAAAATGAGATTTATCTCCAAAAGTGAGTTCAGATGTGAAAGAGCACTGGTTCTGCTAGGAGGAATGATGACTGGTGTTCTGAAGAAAGGTTTCAGTAACCTACATTCTGTGTATACCTAGGGAAAACATTTTGGTTTTAGGGAACCAGAATCCTAACAATGGAAAGTGGAAATAACTGTAATTCCATTTCCATTGGCAACTTGAATCCCATTTACAGAAGACTAAATGGATTTATATGAGTCTCATTGAATTTACTGTGGTTATAGATGTTTTCCTGAAACGTCATACTCCAGAATAATAGGCATTAATTTTTCTCAAGTGAATCATTTCTTGAAGACAGAGGTACTGTGTCATGGGTATAAAAAGAGGGGTTTTGCACTTATTCTTTCTTAGTTTTGATACAAATTAGCTCTAGACCTTTAGGCAAATTATGTAACTTCTCTGAGTTTTCAATTTTTTTTTTTTTTTTTTTTTTTGTACCAGGCATTGAACTCCGGTCCTTTCACTTGTTGAGGCAGGCAGTGGAATCACTGAGCTAAATCCCTGGCATGAGTTTTCAGTTCTTATCTGTAAAATGGGGATAATGGTAGTTAGCATATATGGTTGTCACATGCAATAAACAATATAATCTTCATAACATAATAGGTATAGCCTCTGGCAGGGATATAAGTGTGAATTCACATCTGCATCTTTCCTTTGGGGACCAGCCATGATATGCATAGATTGGTAGGGGCCAGGCCCCAGATCCCACAGTCTGAGGCCCAGTGTTGACTTGCCAGAGAACAGTATACAACAGGTTACAGACTTTCTGACTGTGGGAAAGCTGCAACTGCAGCTCTCCTGAGGCAAGATAGCATCTGCTGAGGGTGATATAGAATGCAGGCATCTAGGTATGGGGAAGGATCTTAACCTGTTCTCTCTGAGATGCTAAATTTGTTCCCTGTTTTACTACCCTAATCTTACTGAAGTCCCTGCTCCTGGAGAAGTACACTACCACACTCCAGGCTTCTTGCTGAATAATAAAAGAAGGTCTACTGTGGAGTTCATGGAGCTGGTCCAATAGAGGAAGATTCCTTCAGGCTCTCCCCCACCCCACATACTGAATATTGTCTCTGTCTCTTTCTTTCATTTCCTGTCATCTTTCCCACAGGTAGTCAGGGGTATGATCAGCTCTTGATATCTTTCCAAAGATACTCCCTTATTTCTTTCCTCTTATCCTCTGCTTATCTTCAGTAAGGACAGAAAGCTGGAGAGGTCTGGGTAGGCACAGGTTGTAGTTCTTGTGGAATCCCCAGCACCAACTTTGTATTCCATTCGTGCGGCTCAGTGTCACAAGCAGCCTTCATGAACATCCTTGTGGAAATGTGAGAATTCTTCCAAGTTTGGCAGCAAATGAATTTCTTTAATTTTGAGGTTGAGTCTAATAGATATCCAAAACACTGTCACTGATAAGGTTCTGATGATAATGGTGCAGACACCCCTTCACAGAGTTAGTTTTTATCACCACTTCCCAGATAAACAGCCAACTCCCCTTTCTCAACAAGGAAAACTCATTTTGACATGTTACTACGCACTGACATGACAGATTTCCTAACATGCAGAATGCTTTGAAAAACCTATCTTCTTTTCAGTTACGGAGTTAATAGGTGCTTTTTCTGAAAAATCAAAAGTTCAGAAATGTTCTTACAAATACTTATGAGTGAAATGGGGTAAATCTGACTCTATTAATGACATGAGAGACAAAGGGGCAGGCTAAAACTGTTAAGCAAAATTGACAGACTATGTAAATACCCAGCATAGTAAGGACACCTGTATTACTTGGACAGATGGTCAGTCATGGGACTGGAATACAAATGAGCAGAGAGACTCCATAGACAGATGGGAAGGGAAGGTACCTCCCTCATCTCCTGGGAGCAGGGAACAGGCCATAAACAGAAACAACAGTCCAGACCTCTTACCTTCGCTCTCAGTGAATAAGAGCTCTGAGAAAGCTGCTCTATAACACAGTCATTTTAGAGAATGGCCCCACAAGACTCTAAACAGAGTCCGACCTTGTCTCAGTCTGTACAGGGAGCTGCTCAGAAACTAGGATTCCTTCCTGCGTTGACCAAGGTCACCAGGAGTCAGATAGAAGATCCTCATTCTTTTCCCTCCTCCTCTTCCTCCTCTCTTGTAGGGTGCCTGCTGGCTAGAGGCCAAAATGTCCTCTAAGGAGGAAATTTAAAGAACTTTAATTATGGGTTTGAAATTCAAACCCCAAACAATCTTGTAACTTTGACAGCAATCACCAAATTACCCTATAAAAACGAAGTACCACTTTACACTTTCATGAATAGTTTTTCAACACTTTTTTTTTTTTTTTTTTTTTTTTTTTTTTTTTTTGGTTTTTTGAGACAGGGTCTCACTATGTAGTTGAGATTGACCTGGAACTCACTATGTAGCCCAGGCTGGTCTGGAACTCATAGCAATCCTCCTGTCTCAGCCTCCCGAGTGCTGGGATTAAAGGCATATGCCACCATGCCTGGCTCAACACCTTTTGACAGAACTGAATCTCATTAACCTTTTTACGTTTTGTCAATCTTATTAGGCATATTATGAAAGGATACTGAGATTTTTGCACATGCTTATGAACTATTTGTATTAGTTCTGTAAGTTGTTTGTTTATGGCCTGTTTTAGGCTTTCCTCCTAAAAGCTAGGACAGAATACCCAACAGCCACAATTTAAAGGAAGAAAGGTTTATTTGGGCTCCTATTTTAGAAGTTTCAGTCCTTGCACAGCTAGTTGTAGGGTGGAAGGAAAGCTGCCCATGTTATGGAAGCCAGGAAGCAGAGACAGAAGGGAGCCCAAGAAGGAAATACACTCTTCCATATCATGCCCTCCGTAAGTCATGTCTTCCAACCAGACCCCTAACATCAAGGCATCTATACCTCCCCCTTAATTCAATCACCTTCCAAAAGGCCTACCTATGAATGCATGACAGTTTTGGGGACCTCTTGATCTAAACTATAATATGGCCTATCTTATTTAAAATGGGTCACTTCTCTTATAGATCCACAGGAATTCTTTATATATCCTGGATATTGACCATTTTAAAAATAAAGTTGTGTTACTTAATTGCTGATATGGATTCCACTATATAAATGCTTCCCATTCATACATATTTGGAATGTGCTTGTCCCTTGACCCTAGATTATCCTCCAGCCTGGGGAAAAAGAGTAAATACAGACCCTGGGATTCATCTCTAAATCCCTGATAGGACTGGTAGAATATAAGGGCACCATCTCATTTGTGAGGTGAAAAATGAACTTCTTTGTGGACTTAATTTTTTCATTTTGTGAAATGCAATCCTGGGAGAACCTCTCAATGGATATTTACAAATATAAAATACAGCTGAGACCTTTCTCTGAAGTGGAGATGTTGGATAAGTATGGTGCTGCTCGAAAAACACAACTGATTTTCATTAATACTTTTTTACAAAGTTACACAGAACCATAGTACTAAATTAGGATTTTGAGCTTTTAGGCACTGTAATTTATTCTTTTTGAGGTATATAAACAATTAAATAATTACATGTAGGAGCCAAAAACCCAAGACAGGTAGGAGATTTAGGCAGAATCTTCACTGTGATTCAGAGGAAGGTTGTATGTAAACAGGATTAGCTTGGTCAAGTTCAGAAGTTCAGTTAAAATAAAAAAATAAAGGATGACCTGAAGGTATGAGAGGGACTTAGAAAAGGCAAAAGAGAGAGGGGAGGAAGGAAAGAAGAGAAGATAAGAGAAGTCAGAAGGGAAAGTGAATATGATCAAAGCATGATATATACATGTATGGAAATTTCAGTGAAAATCTATTAACTTGTATAATCGACAGCACTAATAATTATAATAAAAACTGATCAACTTCAAGCCTTAAGCAATGTTAGAAACATAAAATAAAACTTAAAGAATTATTAACTCATAAGGGTAAGGAATAAGAAAGTATAGTAGATTCTTGTCACTTTGCACAGTAGCTATCTCCTGTCCTGGGGTTCACCAATTAATCTGCTATGATTTCCCTGCTAAGAGGACACCTTTAGAAGCCAGTCTCTCCTCCAAGGATAGACATTCTTTAGTATCAGCCTACCAGGAAAGGCTGTACTTAGGTCAAAACATAAGAATTTGGAAAGCAGGTTCTACATGCAGGATGAAGCAGAAATACTACATTCTGGGCCCTCCTTAGACTTTGAGTCTACAAGTATTTAACAGCACCATGTGACTGTGTAGGAAACCTGGCTTTTACTGTCATCAAGTATTCAGAGGCCACATCTCATGAAATAATTTTATTTTATTTCAAATTGTTATCAAAAACAAGTAATACTGCCTCAATACTATGTATGACCTCAGAGGACTTTGCATTACCAAGGTGTTCCCTTAACCTTCATGATTCATCTTTCTGACATTATTAGAACAAATCTACAAAAGGACTGAGACATATATTATATATTTATGCACATACAAATATATGTGATTATATATAATTATATATTTACATTATGAAAATATTTTTCCCAAAACCATGAATACACAGAGGGTCAACAACCTATAATTCCATTGCCCTGCTTAATCCTTTGTCAGGTTCCACTGAGAATTCAAAATCTCCTGCTAGTAACAACTATGTGCCTATAATAATGTACCCTGAGTGTAAAAACACTTAATGTTACACAGATCAAAAGCCTCTGCCACAGTAAATTGCATAATCCCAATACCCTGGAAAGAATACTAATTTTGGTTTCTGGTACTTGCATTTGAATCACAATGTTTTTCATTTCTACAAAAATATTCTAGCTAGCATAGTTGATCAGAGGGCAGCTGACTCATTCTGGGCAATGACTGGTACTTCATAGTCTTTGTAAAATAAATCTACATTTTACTGAGTTGATATATTTTTGTGACAGGCAGTGTGCCGAGTATTCTATCTCTGCTTTAATTCCCCTAATAACCTCTAAAATAGGCTGTATAGTTTCACATCACAGTGGTCAGAATTGAAGCACCAGGAGAGGGAGCCCCCTGCCTAAAGTCACACAGCAGGAGGGGTTATATTCCCACTTTAGGTTAAATTCTGTCCTACCGTGCTCCATTGAATTCAAAGAAGCACTATCATTACGTACATGGCCTCTTCTGTTCAGCACATTTCTTTGCAGAGTCAAGAAGTCTAGGGAATAAGAGGAAAAATATATTTAATTTTGAAGATCATAAACAAGCGAAGGACAATTAGGCAGTCAGCTGAAACTAAAAGAGCAAGAAAATCGCAAGAAAAATTAGCCAGATGGTCAAATTACCTAAACCTTATTGACTAACCTAATGTCCCAAGAGCCATGTTTAAAATTATAAAATCTGTGTGGATCGTGACAAAGGCAATTTGTAGAAAAGGCAAAGAATATGAATAATTTAAGCCCCTTCAGTGTTTTCATTAGTAAAATCAGGATCCTAGCAAATCATGACTCCTAGGGCTGTTGTTACAATTAAGATAAACGTGGGAAGGATGATCACAGATTTGTGTCAGTGTATGATACTTTGTCAGCTTTGAATTTGTTCCATGCCAAAGTCTGAAGATCCTCTGGTGGAGCCATTTGATGGCACATGATTATGTGCTCAGTGCCCAAAGCCTTGGAGCTATGAACTGAACGTTTGCTAGACAATGAGTTATTTGAAAAACACTGAAATTTAAAAAGGATTCATAGCCATCCAAGTCTGAGCGATTATTAATATAGTAGACTTTTCCCTAGAGAAAGCTACTTGCGGGGGAGGAAAAAAAAGAAAGAAAAGAAAAAGAAAATGCGTGTCCCATCTTCTTTCATCCTAACACAATAGCTGCTTCAAAGGAAAAAGCACTAATATACGCGTCCTTAAAGAGCACAGCCTGGGAAGTCGGCAGCTGTCGGAACGCTCCTCCCCTTGTGCTAGGGACCAAACTGCCCGCTGCGCCACGAGTGTCGGACGGTCCCGGGTGCGACCGCTAGTGCGCCAGTCTCTGCCGCCCGCCAGAGCGGCGGCTGGCGGGGAAGGGGATCGCCCGGCTGCTCGCCCGGCTGCCCCTCACTTTCGCTCTTACAGTTTTCCAAACAAACCAGGCGAGATGGGAGTGTCTTCTTGGCTGTGGAAATCGATCCTCCTACCTTGTCCTGAAGTCACCCGCAGTCTTTCCTCGGCCCTCCCTTCGCGGTGATTTTCCTGTCCCGGACAAGCGGCTAGGGCGTGAGTCTGGTGTCCACCCTGCGACCAAGGTAAGGGTTCGGCCTCACTCCGGGCCTCGCCGCCGGGGGGCAAGGGGCGCCCCGCAGCCTTGCTGTGCGGC
>NW_022900936.1:43315141-43370079 GCF_012274545.1 Fukomys damarensis
GTGGCTGCGGAGAGGGAGGATGGGGATGTAAGGAGCCTGGGTTCCGGACCCAGGTCGGGTAGGCCTGGAGTCGGCACTGACCAGACCTTCGGGCTTTAGCGCCTCGGAGGCTGAGAATTGGGAGCGGTGGGCGCGCGCGCGGCTGCACACACCCTGCCGGTCCCGGGGAGTCGCTGCAAACGCCGGCGTCCTGCAGTCGCGGGGCGAAGGAACCGCCAATCCCGTGGGGTGCTCAAGAGCGATGGCCCAGGAGACCCCCATCCCTCCCAGAGCCCTGGAGCTGACCCGGAGGACTAGAGGGGCGGGCAGGACTCTCTCCAGGTTGTGTGCTGGAGAGGCGAGAAGGAGGTGGTAGTAGTGGGCATGGTTCACTATTGTTTTCTTACGCCAGGGTTTGTAGTCGTGGAGGGGTGAGGGGGTCTGGAAGGTTCTCGGCTTTTCCCGTTAAAGTGTTTTGAGAAACCCATCTTTCCACCGCAGTAGTATTAAACCTAATAAAGCAGGCACTGAGGCTGTTGGGGTCTAAGAGCGGCCGTAAGAAAATTGCTATGTTTAAACTGCCGTTAATTTTCAAGATAAAGTCGAGAAGAAAGTTGTCGTTTTGGGGTTTTTGGCTTGATAGTTCCTGGCGAGTATCAGTCCTTTTCCTGTGTGCTGTCATTTTGTCATAAAGGCAAACCTATAAAAAGCGATTTCCAGAAACCTAAAACGAATCCAAAGCCCTTTTTTTTTTTTTTTTTAGGATTTCAGTGAAAACAGAAGGGAGGGGAGAGTGGGAGTTGAACGAGCAGGAGAGAGGGTGTTTCCGTTCACAGGCAACATTTAAAACTTGTGAAGGGGTGGGTCTGGGGAAGCCACAGCGAATGCTAACCTATCAGAGGCCACAGAGAGTCTTAAATTAACACATATTGTTTTTTTTAACAGGATTACCTCAGTACTGTAAGTAGGTAGGCGTGAACTCTGATCAGCTGGAAGCTCTTTCTTCTCTTTGGTTCTGGTACTCCATGCCCTGGCCCCAGGATTCTTGGTCAGATCTCCTGTGTCCTCCTGTATTTCTCCTAGTCAGGATATTTCACTTTTCTTGCTCCAGATTTCCTCTCTCTGCTGCAGACCATGAAACTGTCATTTTGTTTACGTGGAGATGTTAAATACAGTATTTGGAAACGTCTGCTCAAGGTGCCAGGTTGTTTCTCCACTTGGAAAGAATGCTGATTTAACATTTGTAAATTGGGTTGTATTGTTTCCTTTTCCTCTTATTAAGGACTGCTTTTCAAATCAAGATCTGGTAAGAAGGCACCCTTAGATTGTTAGTTTGTCTTTAGTAAGGCTGACTGCTTTAAAATTACTTTGCATAATGGCTATATTAGCTTTAAAACGAAGAAGTGTTTGTATTACCCTGACCTTCCCTTGTAATGTGGAATGGGGAGGATGGTCATTCACTGATAGAGATTTCCTTGAAAAGTTCTACACAATATCAGAATGTGGGACCAATTCCTTGTCTTGATTTAGTGGTCCAGTTAAATGGGAATGCAATTTTGACATTTCAGTAGATTTATGAAAATACTTAATTTGTTCTTCTGTCCCAAATCAGTAAGAAGAAAAATTTGAGGCTCAAAAGAATAGACAATGTTGACAAAAAAGCGCCACGAAGAGACATCAGTCTAGCCTGAAGCAATGATGCACATCTGTAATGGCAGGTACTCTGGAGCCTAAGGCAGGAGAATAACAAGTTTGAAGTCAAGCTTGGCAGTTTGGCCAGACTTTGTCTTAAAATAAAAATAAATAAGTAAATAAATAAAAACAACTGCAATGTATCTTAATGGTAGAGCCCTTGCCTAACATGTGCAAGACCCTGATTGCACTTCCCAGTACTGTAAAAATGGAAAATAAATAAATAAAAATCATTCTCGCTAGTGAAATTGTAATTCTCTGGTTTCTGATTCTAGAACTCAGTGACAGAAGTCTGAATTGCGCAGCCATTTTCTTAAAACTCTACATTTTGGAGCAGAAATGAATAATGCCATGCTTCCTCTATTCCCTGGTAACTACACAGACTGCCAAGTGGAGTCAGTGGGGACTGTGATTTCAGCTAGGGCTGAGGACCAGCATCTGTTTAACTTGCATTGGTAGATGTTTACTGAGGTGAAAGAAGCATGGAATGTATATATGGTAGCCACCATGATCGCTACGTGTTCTCGTAAGTCATTTCTTTCCTTAACCTTTCAACAACTCTCAGAGACAAGAACTTTTAGCCCTATTTCCTAGCTAAAAATCTATGCCCTAAGTTAAGCCACTTAAAATGGATCACATAAAAAGTCTGTCTCTATCCTGTCTTATGCTTTCACAGGAAGCTTTCATAACATATTCTTTAAAATTTTTCCATTGCTTGTGCATCTGCTTCTTTTTTGCCTTGCACACACACACACACACACACACACACACACACATGCACAATTTATAAATGCCTTGATTTGAATATACCTTCCTAATTACCTCTCAAGCTGAGCTTCTTGAACAGGTGATTTGCATACTTTGCCTGCCTTTCCTTTTTGCAGCTTTAAACTGTCACCAATTAGCGTCTATCTTCTGTATGTTTTTGATCTGCTACTTAGATGTGCTGTGTTTGGCCAGTACAGGAGATTATGCTATGTTCAGTGGTTTGCATTTCAAAATCCCTTTCTTCCTGAATATATTTTCACTGACACTCCTATTCACCCTTTAAGGGCCAACTGTATCTTGAGTGGCAGAAATCTTTTCAGGGTTATATTCCCATCTCACAATTGAGATAAACTTCTTTCTCTTGTCTGTTCCAACAAGAATGGATAATACATCTTAGTTCCAAGTTAATCCTTATGGGTTAAAATATATTTTGGAATGAGCTTTATGCAGACAGTAGAATGTATGCCTTTGGCATTATTTCAGTAGCATACTGTATTTATGATTCCATATCAGGTGTTCAGAAACACAGTTCCCTTGCCATGCAGGGGTAGCAGGAGCTCTCTCCCATAACAGTGATCCCTTAGCAGAAATTCAGCCATAGTATATCATACTTGATCAATAACTTGCCTTCTCTGTGGGCAGGCTAAGAATGGTTGAAGGATTGAGGTTATAGGGATTATTAAGAAAGTAAGGAGTAGTAGGATCTGCTTTATCCCTCACGTCTATTTCTCCAAGAGCTTTTGGTCATCTAAACAGGAATGGTTAGCTTACCTTTTACTGCCACAACTTTTTGCTCTGACAGCAGGAGCTTCCCTTTTAATGAAATGTTGAGAAAGATGGCAAGGAAAGCAACCAGCCCGTAGGAAAAATTTTTATCATAAACACGGAAGAATTGAATAAAAATGTTCTCTTCTCCCCCATTCTCTCTTTTTTCCTCTGGTACCTGAACCTAGGATAAAGGGTGCCAAATGATATCATTTTTTTTTCCTGTAGCATCTAATACTGGCCTTTCAAGAATTTTTAAAACACTTTCTTTCCTTCTTTTTGGTACCAGAGATCAAACTCTGGCCCTTGTGCTTGTGAGGCAGGCAGTGGAACCAGTGAGCCAAATCCCTGGCCCCCCTGTTTTTAAAAATACTTTTCATCTGATTTGGAATGGAAAGATTTTAAGATAATGAGAACAGGCCCCTAGATAAGATTGAAGAAAGCTGGAGACTGTGCAAAAGTTATAGGGTTACTCACCTTCCACAGGTTGTAGAAGCAGACCTGGAGTTGGTGTGGCTGTGGGTCACTCTGCTGGAACTTGGAACAACAGTGGAGCAGAGTTCGGTTTTGAGGTGGATTTGGGTGACTTTCTACCTGGTCATCTATAAGGTGGGATAAATTTATGGTCAACATTTACTGAATATCTACAAGTAACAGGAGATATTCTGTGGGGCATGGAGGAGTGTGTGAAGTGTTAAATCAGATAGACAAATCTCTTGCTCTTATAGCTTATGTTTTGATGGGAATCAAAGTCAATGAAGTAGAAATAAATGAAAAACATATTTCTGATAGAATGGGTTTTTCAATGGCAATGCAGTGTATTTAGAAAGAGGACAGATGAAGCTAGGACAGTCAGAGAGCTTCTTTGAAGAGAGAAGATCCTTGTGTTGAGATTTGATTGGTGAAAAGGACCCAGTGAAGTGAAGAGCAGAAGGAAGAGCATTCCAGATAGAATATAATTGCAGTGGTCCTAAGGCAAAAATGAATTCGGGGTGTTGAAGAAATAGAAGGTAAATTTATGGAAAGAGTTGGAAAAGAAGAGTTACAGAAGGGACACAGGAGGAGAGATGGATAGAAGGGAGGCAGATTCTGTAGAGTCTTCAAACCTTGGAAAGGAATTGGAATTCTATTCTAATAGAATGCCACTGTAGACATTTAATTAGGGACTGGCTGACACTTCACCCATTGGACAGTGTGCTTCACACACACACAGCTTTACTCTCAGTTCACTTTTCTTCTTGGTCACTCATTTCCCTTTCCGTGTTCTAGGCCAGTGCACTGTCGTAGTTGCATGAAAGACCAGGGCTCAGAGGACCCTGTGCCGTATTACCGGATCCTCTGAAATAGGCCAGTATACCTGCTTAATTTCACCTGCATTCATAAAAGTCTTTACTACTAGCTTTGATTTCTCAACTGCTTTTCAGACTGAATTATCTAGTGTCTCCATGAAGTCTGTGGGTTGGCTAGTAACATCTGAAACTAGATATCAAAAATTGTCTAGTAAGATCAAATTACATTTGGAATTAATTTGCAAGTTACTTTTACAAGAGGCAATATTCTAAATAACCCAAAGGCCTTGCTTCTTCTGGATTCCTGCTTCCTTTTCCTTTAAAATTTTCTTTGTCATCTGTCACTGGTGGATGCAGGTTCTGTTTATAGCACAGTTTTCAGTGGAAATGTACAGGACTCTTGTAGTATTTGTCATGGGCATGTACTATGTGTGATAATTTCACTTCTATCTGTCTTTATATGATCTTGATAGATTTAGAGTGTTGTACCGCAAAATTGCCTGAAATTCATTATTTCTGATAAAGTAGTAGGGCTAGTTTACCAGAAATGAACAGAAGTTCTAGCACTGGATCAATTATTCTTTGATTCCAGGATGACTCCCTCAGAAATATATTCTTGTCTAGAGAAGATTGGAACAGTTTTTAGAGAGAAATTGTTTGGGGGAATTCTTTGACCTGCTCATTCCTTAAATTGCATACTTAACTCACTACTGGCTTTTTGTATTCTTTTTGTTTAGATAGATTAGCATAAAATCTAGACATATTTTTATTTGAGGAGACAGTGATGATGTCTCAGAGACTGAAAAAACATTTGTGAGATAACTAATGTCCATTGATTGGCTTACAGTGCCAATATGTTTGCTCAGTTGCAACATTACTATGCTTGTCATTTGTTTTTATAATTATTATAACTATTAGCTTGTCATTTCAAAAGCTTTACCCATTGAACAAGAGTTCATCCTTGTACATTTGTATATATTAATTAAAACTCTAGGAATTTTTTTCTTTCTGAAAAATTATAATATGCTTATGCTGACAAGAGGGAGATCAGTATATGTCAGTTAATAATCTCAGATTTGTTTTCACATAAGGCAAACTTTCAGCACAGTTTCATAACTCCTAATCTATGATAATATGGGTGAGGATCATCTAGTTTATGGCTATGTTGCTGAGAAAATAAGTGTACCTGAACGCAAGTAACAAAATTATTTCCCTCTATAAAGGTACAGCATCTTTATGTCCATTGTTTTGTACAGTTCTTTTCAAATGCTTTTTAAATCCAAGATTTCATTAAATTCCAACTGCTTTTTATGGTATTGCTTAGATTTATATTAGATATCATTAAGTCTAGTGTAATGCACAAATAAATGTTAAGGGATTAAAAAGCTGTCCTTACCAGAACTGTTGAGCAAGGCGGATTCAGAGACAGAGGAAGAAAAAGAGGAGAGCTGTATGTAGGCCCTTGCTGAGAATTTTTTTTTTTTTGGTATGGGGGATCGAACTCAGGTCCTTCTGCTTGCAAGGCAGGCACTGGAACCACTGAGCTAAATCCCAGGCCCTGCTGAGAATTTGAATTAGTGTTTCTCACAGAGAATGATGTCTACAGAGGGCATCCTCAGTATGGTTGTTTATTTTTTTTTAATTCTAAGAAAAAAAATGCCCTTTTAGATTTGTTTTCTCTTATCCTGCAAGAATATGACATTACAGAAACACAGTGTTTTTGCCTTTGATCTGATTTCATGAGCTCACCTTCCCCTATGCCGTCAGATTTTAGTTCTCTTCAGTATCAGCCTGTTTCTGACCTTGGTAGAGGTTTCTTCTTAGAATATATTCTGGCATAAAATGTTTCAGCCAGGACTAGAGAAGGAAATCTCAAACACTTTTATTGAACTTTTGGGCATTTCTTTAATATGATTCCTTAATGTTACAGACTAGAGAAAGCAGAAATAAAGAATATGTACATTTTTTGAGGTAAGTATAAAGCCAAAAATGTGTAAGAGATGAGATCATAGCTTTTATTTAATTTATAAACTGTTTTTTGTGGATAACTGCCTACATTTAAAAATTGGAAAATAGTTTATCAAGTTGCCTTTGGTTGAGAGCAGTGAAATGATTATCCAAGTTAGATACAAATAACTAAGAATAGATTTTCAACTGCTTTCCAAAAACAGCAAATCACTTAATTTATAATTGTATTTAATTGCTAGAGTGTGATAGTTATGAGACTTTTCTGTTATAAATGATGAGATGGGGTCAGGGATTTAGCTCAGTGGTTCTGTTGCCTGCCTTGCAAGCACAAGGTCCTGAGTTTGACTCCAGGTACCAAAAAAAAAAAAAAAAGAGAGAGAGAAGAGAGAGAAAAGAAACGTTATAAATGATGAGATAAAGGACACTGTTATCCAAATACTTTTGATATTTGGAGCCAGTGTTTTAGGTAAATGTCAAAGGAATTTAATTATTCTTATTTTGTCCCAGCTATGCTATAGATAAATTATAATTGTCATTGAATTTTTTGATAACCAGGATGTTAGGAGATAGTTATGGTTTTTGATCATGAAATAAATCTTTGCAGGCGTTGAATTATTTAGAGGACAAATCTGGTTCACTTATTGTAAACAAAAACCAAAAATACTAGTTTTATAAATTTGGTGATTAAGGCTCTTCTGCTTTAAAAATAAAATAATCATATGCTTGTAAAAATCTACTCAAGCCCAGTGTGGTGGCACACACCTGTAATCCCAGTACTCAGGAGGCTGAGGCAGGAGGATTGCTGTGAGTTTGAGACCAGCCTGGGCTACATAGTGAGTTCCAGGTCAGTCTCAAATACATAGTGAGACCCTGTCTCAAAAAACCAGAAAAAAAAAACCCCAAAAAAAACTACTCAAGCTCTTTGCCTATGAACATCAATGGTGCTATACAGGTACCTTCATAATAACATTTATCAAACATGATTTATGTTATGGATTTTTTTCTCTGCTATGTGCACAATGCAGTTATGATGATGATTAACAAGACTATTATATTGGTAAGCTTTCCCTTTGCTGGGACACAATACTGACACCCACAACTTAAAGGAGGAGAGATTTGTTTTGACTGTTAGTTTCAGTCCACAATAGGTAGGTTTGCTCCAAAGCAGAAACATAGTGGTGAAAGGCCGTGGCAGAGCAAAGGTGCTTAGTTCAGGGTGGTCAAGGGAACAAGTGTTGGAGAGATACGGTTGAGGACCAAATATAGAGCCTAAGGTCACACATGTCATGACCCAGCCACACCTAGAAGTTTGCTTTAGCAATCATGTAGAGGCTCCCAAACCAAACAAGTTAACACAAAGCAAGCTTCACCATTACATTCTATTCATCAATTTGACAACCAAATATATATATATCTTTAAGCCATACTCAATCTCTAACCACAATAGCAAGTTAATAATTCCATCAAATGTTATAACTACTGCATACAACCTACAATGTAATAATTTTCCCCTCAAAGTCTCAACAGTTGCACTATTATTCAAAGTCCAAGTCAGTCTCTTCTGAGATTCAAGACAAACTTGGCTGTGAACTTTTGTACTGCGAGGTAAAATGACACAGAGTAAACATTCCCATTGCCAAGGGAGACACCGAGGGATAGGAAAGAATCGGACTAAAGTAAGACCACAAGCCAACGGGCAAACCTTCAGTCCTTTAGCTCCATGTCCAGTGTCAGAAGCACACAGTGGTAAGATATGAATTACAAAGGGCTTGAGTGGCCCCACCCTGTGGTCTTGCCAGTTGGAGCATACACAGCCCGTCTCTTGGGCTGCCTCCACTCACAGCCTGCAGCTTTCCTGACATCCCATATTTTTGGCATTTCTGACTTCCTAATGTCTTTACTATACCTTTGGCTTCATTCTCACAGCTTTATATGCTGCCCTCTCACTGGCCTACTGGACCTTCTTTGAAATCTGAGTGGAAGCCTCTCTGACCCTACAACTCTTGCATTCTGCTTACCAGTAAAACCAGCATCAATCACATAGATAATACCTAGGTCTGTCTCCAGCACTGGCAGTAGCCAGCCTCTCCTAAAACCATGACCACAAAAACCTCTGAATGCCTGGATGGCTAAGCATGGTGAAATAAACCATAAGAAATCAATTCCCCAGGCATCCATTCTTGAATGAAGGACCCAAGAGCTCTCTTCTCAAATGAATGTTTTGTGACCATGAGTGAGTGGGGTCTTACTAATACCTGAGATGGCTTTAAGGCATCTTTCTTTTTGTTTCTATATAGAGGACTTGTTTTCCTTTGCACAGTGCTAATCTCTTTGCAGTCACATCTTATTTGGCCCTAATTTTACATGTAGTTCTTTTTTTTTTTTTGTGGTACTGGGAATTGAACTTGGGTCCTTATGCTTGAAAGGCAGGCCACCAAACCGAAGAGCTAAATCCCCGGCCCTGCATGTAGTTCTTTTTAGACAAAATTTAAGTGTTATAAATTTTTCTTCTGTTTTTTGCCCCAGATTCTTACTGTGAATATGGCTAGAAGCAGTAATATCCATGCAACAATCTGAATTCTGGGTTGCCTTGATTTTCCTTCTGTCAGATCACTTAGTCAACTTTCTCAGTCTTGGTCTCCTACAAGGTCTTAGGCCATGTGTAAAGTGTCAACAAATGCTCTGTCAAAATGTAACACACATGGTCTTCAGCCCAATGGCCACCACCTTTGGTTTCAGTTTCCTGCAAGTCAGGACAGATGTAACACATGACCTGTAGCCTAACTGCTAATGAAGTCCTCATTCTCAAAGCTTCCCAAGCTTCTCACAAGTCCATATTCCTATAAGCATTCTTAAGTAAGAGTCAGACAAGAAAGTGGAGCCCATAAAGGCTCCACTTATAGCATTCTAAAGTTTCTGAGCCCTGCTTCTCCAAACCTTCCCAAACATTCCAAGCTTCCAAAGGTTTCTGAACCACATGACCAGTTATAATCACATCAACAACCCTATTTGTTCAGTATAAACTTTCTATATTTGTCAACTTTCCTACAGCTGGGACACAATACCCAATACCCACAACTTAAGGGAGAAAAGAATAAATTTGGCTCAGGCTTTCAGTGATTTAGTCTATATGGTTGGCTGGCTCCAAGGCAGAAACATCCTAAAAAAGAGGCCTGGAATAGTAAAGATGATCAGTCCATGGTAGCTGTGAGGCAGAGAAAGGGGTACAGTGTCAGGCAGAATGAAGGGACTAGATATTAGATCCCAAGGCTACACCTCCACAACCCACCTAGCTCACTCATAAGAATGCTTTACTAAATTCCAGGGCAGCTCCCAAGCCAGCCAAGTTGACACAAACAAGTTTTATCACCACAGTACATAGTTCAGCATAGTTGCTGCCAAATATTGAACCTGTAATTAGAGTTATCTGCTGTTACTATTATAGCTTTTATTACAACTTTATTCTTCCTCGAGTAGAAATTAAGAAGTCCGGAGATTTGGCTCAGTGGTTCCGCTACCTGCCTCGCAAGAGTAAGGGCCTGAATTTGATCCCTGGTACAAAAAAAAAATTAACTTCAGAAACCTTTCTGATTTATCTTATGTAGCTCTAAATTTTCTCATCTGTTTTCTCTTACCAGATGATTTCATTTCAGACTACATGCATCTACTGATGTTGTTATATTTGTTTAATTATTCAACAAATATTTGGACACCTATCATGCACTAGGCACTGCGCTGTTGTATAGGGACCCTTGGACACACAGTGATGCTATGTCTGTGGAGTGTACGTGTGTAAGTACATACATGTTTGAGTGGGGGTGGAGAAAGAAAAGTCTATTGGTTAATAAGATTAGGAATTTTTCAAAATAAACTATGATTAAGGAATAAAGCCTACACTTTCCAGACATGTACTTAACTTGTGGTTTAAGAGTTTTACTGTTTAAAAATCTGATGGTTTATACTTAAGTCTATTCTTAAAACAGCGTTATATATATTTTCTTCCTGGACGCTTTTGCATATGCAACATAGAGGTAGAAAAGGAAGTCCTGATGTAAGAGCAGAATCCCAGTAGGAAAGGTAGTGGGACGAAGAAGCGTAGGGACAGCACTCCAGGTAACAGGAACAACATGGTCAAAGGCACTGAAGTGTGAAATAGTGCCAGGTAGGATTGAGAATGGCTCAATTTGTTGTTATTACAGGGTAATATTTAAAGTCGCACATGTTAGGAGATGGAGGAAGGAGAGGCTGTAGGAGTCAGCTCAATCACAAATGAGCTTGTGGCTTATTTTCCTCAAGGTGTGCACTGAAGGAAGTAGGTCTACATAGCCAATTTATAGTGGGAGATTCCGCGTGGTACTTCTCAAAATGGAGTTGGACTTTAAGTATGGTATGTAATACAGCTCCTTCCATGCTTTTCTCATAGTAAAGCAGTATAAACATAAGGTAATATCTAATTGGTAATTAGAGCTCTCCTTGAGAGTTTAAAGGACAGAAATGTTAAGTATTACTTTTAAACCTTTTAGGCAGAGGAATCCAAATTAAATGTGGCTTTGACAAAGGGAGTCAGCCACTGAGAACTGCCAAGAGGACCACTACAAATTCTTCATTTTGAAACTTTCAGTACCCTCCTAAGGAATTTTGTGCAATAGAAGGCCAAATGCTTCTATTCACAGCTTCATTTTGTACAAACATATTTCATCATTTGCATGTAAATTTTCATCAGTGTTTGGCTTGTACTTATTGGCATTGCAGTTAAATTTTGGCTTTTCTCTTTTCTACCCCTTGTTTTGATATATTGATACATTATTCACAGTTTATATAATGTCTGGTGTTAAGATTATGAATTATACTTAAATATGGAAAACATCATATCTAGTCTTTACTTCCAAAATATGTTTTCTTCTAGGTCTTAATATTGCCCAGTTGCTCTCCACTCTCTTTTGGTGGTTTCTCTTCCTTGGAAATTAAGCAATAGGATGAAACACACCTTAACTATAGAACTTAAAATTCCTAGAGAAGAATTAGACGTGAAAGAAAAAAGCAGTGCAACTTATATGAACTATAATTAACTGAAAATGGAATCCACGTGAGGTCTTCAAGAAGGCTAGGAAGACACATAACAAAGAGATTGGCTGAGCGTATTTCCAGCACACTGTAGGGCAGAATGTACCCTTATTATGGGTCTGTGCTTATCAAAAACTTTGTAATTACCATTCATGTATTTGCCTTTAAAAATTGTTATTTTGCACATTTAAATGTATAAACTCCTTGGTATTTATGTTCTTCTTGTAAGTGAATTCCTTTGACTTTTCTAGTTACAAAGCAGCCTCTCTAAAGTTGCACTTCTCAGGTGAACTGTCCAAACCAGGCTGAGCTGCTGACTTCCAGCTGTGTAACTCCTTGCAGATAATGCCTTCTGTAAAGTTCTACTTGGACCACCAAGACCCCTATTTCTTGGAAAACTTATCTTCTTTAGTGTTTAATAAAATTTTTATGGAACTGTATCAGTGTATTAGGAAGCATTCCCATCACTGATACAATACTCAAACCCCACAATTTAAAAAGAGGAGAGGTTTCATTTGGCTCAATGTTTCAGTGAATTCGTTCCATGGTTGGTTGGCTCCAAGGCAGGAACATCATGGTAGAAATGCATGGGAGAGCAAAGATGCTTAGTTCATGAGAGCTGGGAAGCAGAGCAGCGGAACAATCCTGAAGAGGAATGGGCTAGGGACCATGTGCAATACCTGAGATTATGTCTCCATGACCCGCCCAGATATACCTACTAAGTGTTTCTTAATCTAGAGAAGGTAACAAATTAGGATTAATAGTCACAGGCAGACATACAAGTCAGTACACAAACCATGTGACTATGTCTCAATAAATTTCCTCACAGTAAACATACCCAGGTAAGCCCTCTCCTGATGAGGAAAGAGGACCCTACTGAGCCATAAGGAGGGTACATGTTCCCATTTAATCACTATTAGATTACTCAGATGTAAGTACTATTCTGACTTTTATCACTGAGGTTAACTTTCCAGGTATTCTGAATCACTCCAGAACATGTGACTGAAAAAAATTACTGGGCATTTTTTTTTTTTTGGGTGCTGTGGGCATTCTTGAGGATGTTACAGGTTCACTTACCCAACCCCTGAAAAAGATAAGTTGAAGCCCTAATACCCAGTACCTAAGAATATGACTTTATTTAGAAACAGATTCATGTCAGATATAATTATGTGAGTTAAAGTGATAATACTGGATTGGGGAGGGACCTTATGCAGTATGACTGGTGTTTACATGAGGACACACACAGGGAGAGCACCATTTAAAGATGGAGGATTGGAATGCTGCATCAAAAAGCCACAGAATGCATTAGATGACCAGTAAACTACCCAAAGCTTGGAAGAGGGATTCTCCTCTACACTTTTCAGAGGGAAGATGGTCCTGTAAACACCGTGAATACAGTAATTTAGATTAAGCGTCCTAACCTGTCTTTTCAGACGCAGACTGGGGCCGTATCCCTCCTGTTGTTTTCCCCAGTTTGTTTGGTCTAGAATTTTTTTGTTGTTGTTGTTACTGGGGATTTAACTCGGGTTCTCACACTTGCAAGGCAGGCAGCAGGACCACTGAGCTAAATCCCCTGGCTCTAGAATCATTTTTGATAGAAAAAAATTTTAATTCACTTTGTTTTTAAAATGAAGTCCTTCTTTTTCAAGTAATGTGGCATGTTGTAAATAAAAGCTCCAGTCTCCTGCACTTAGTCATAGCAAATCTCAGTTCTGATTTGTGAAAATACAAAAGTCTCCAGAAAAGAGCAGCTCAACAATTAGATTTTCCTAGTAGCAAGGAATTACACAGAGTTTATTAGACCACAGGATGTAATTTCTTTAGCAAAGGGCAAGTTTCAAAACACCTTACAAACTTATTTATTATTTCATTTTGGGCCGAATTTCTGCCTTAGGGTCCAGACAGTTCCTGAACATTTTATGTCCTCCCTTGGGGACCTAGGAGCTCTGCTGGGGGCGGCATTTCTTTTAAATGCGTTTAGTACAGAGTGTCCTTTACTCTCTGATGTCTTCAACCTACCACAACTGCAGAGTGGATGTACACTCCCCAACTTCGTCTTCCCTTTTGCTCTGAAGCCAGCTATTACTGCTCCCCTTAATTAGGGGAAAATCTTCAAAACATTTATGAAAACCAAAAACAGAAGTTTCAAAAGTTTAAGTGGCATTATCTTTCATTTATAGTGTTTTTGCTCTTCCTTATTCTCTTGTTAGGAGTCTTTCAACTTCTAGATCCTGGGGTTTATACTTGAGAAATATTTAGATCTTTGGGGAGGAATTTTAAGTTAGTCATATTTTCTGTTTAGCATATATAGTTTATATAATTTAAAAGTGATAAAACAGTGAGCCTTCAACCTACAGTTAAGAGTCATTGGTAGGGCACATGAGTTTAAATTTTGTTGTGTGTTTAGATGTGTAGCTTCAAGGACTTAGCTTTAGGATGTTGGTGCTCTCTCAGTTCACTCCTTACATCCTGAAAATCCATAGCATATGACAAATGAGTGATAAATGTCTGTGATGGAGGAGTGTTTGGGTAGATGGACAGGTGGGTGGACAAATATAGAGCTGCTACAACTGCCTGCCTATTTGCTCACTAAACTGGTAGCACGAATATTGCTTGGGTGCAGGGCTTTGTCCTGAAGCCCGGGGGCTTCCTCACTTTAGGAGGATTTCTGGGGCTTAAGCCAGGGATCTAATGAAATAATACCTTTGTGCCTTGCCTATGGAATGTGGTCATACATTTTTCTACTTGCTTGTGAAAGTAAGGCCAAATAGTTGGTCTCCATTGTAGCTCTCAGGGTACTTATTGGAAGCTCATATTTCTCTTTTTACCTTGTTGGGGATGGTATGTAATTCTTTGGGAATCAGCTAGAAGAATGGACTTTTCTCTTTCTCAGAAGAGAAATGCTTCTCTTTGATTTTTTTTTTGGTATGTTTTCATGACTGGATTATTTTATAGTATGAAGAATACAGCCATTAGTAAATAGTTATAAGTATTATGAAGTATTTGTCTTTTGAGATTTTTGGATTTTTATAGAAAATAATGCTAAAGGTATAGGAATCCCATAGATGAGTCTTCACATATTTGTAGCCTTAACTTCAGTTTATACTTGATAATAAACCTTGTTGCAATATCTTTGAGCTAAAAATTGCATTAATGTGTACAGATCATTATTTATAGTTACACCACTACTAGGCCTAACCACTTCAAGATCAAAGACCTGTCATTTTATTGTTTTGTTTAACTGTCCACAAAGTAGGTGCTTCACAATCTTTTGATTCTAAAAGATTTAGTAACTTTTCTGTAATGTTTTGCTTGGATTATCTTCTTGTTCTAATACAGGACAAAAGATTCCAGAGAAACGTTTGGTGTGTTTATCTATTTCAACAGTCTGATTCTCCTACTCAGTTTTGTTGAGGAGCAAGTGGTTGTAGTGAGTATATTTTCTGCATTCATTTTCTCTTCAGTATATTTGTTTCAACAGAATTATACATTCACATAAACTAGAACTTTTATTTTCTCATTTTAAATGGTAGCTTTCCCTTTACTAGATTCATAGTATTTTAAATATCTGGGTATTCTTATGGTTTATGTTTTAGAAAAAAAAAATTTAAAGTAAAATTTCAATCTTAAAAGTAGTTCTAGCTTTATTAAGGATTTTGTGGCTTAGCCAACTGTTTTTTTACCAGATTGGGAAAAGGAGATTTGGCTCTAAAACAACAATTTAGATAAGCACATCTCTGAAAACAATCTAAATGTCTACTCTAAGGAATGGATAATTCTCATATATTTATTTGATAGAATATTCTATAGCATTTAAGATGCATGACCAGTCCTTTATGTAATGTATGAATAGACCTTAAAGCCAGAAGTATTGAGTGAAGAGCACAAATTTCAGAGTATTATGTGTTTGCTACATTAGTGGTAAAATATCAATTGAAACAACAACATATACTATATAATATTTGTGACTACATGTGTGTATTTATAAATCAACAAAAAGTAGACTGGTTATCAAATATATGTTGGTGTTTGTCTTATGGGAAAAGAGTAGGAGGGTAGGGAAGAGAATATAAATCTGTTTTTAAAATTATCCAAGGTTTGGTTATTTTGGCTAATGAGTTTATGAGTTAATGTATTAACTTTTGGACATTTATGAATAGTTTTGTTTTAAAATTCACTGCAATAATTCCTAATTAAGTAGATTTCTGACTACTGACTTTGAAATAACTAAGATTTTGAAAATGAGACTGAAGCTATTTAATATGCCTAATATTTCACAGCATCATTCTGTGAGAAATGAAAATTAACAGATTGAATATTGAACATGAGAAAATCTCCAAATTGCCCTAGTTCCTAGGAAGTTGTAATTGCTTTCAGGCAAGAAGTAGACCCAGCAGCAACCTGTACAGGCCTATGTGGGGCCTTTATCTTGAGACCATGGACAAATCATTCATTTTCCCTAAGCTGTTTCTCTCTGTCTGTAGAATGAAAATATGTTCTGAGGATAACATAAAGTCATGCATGGGAAGCCTGAAATGAAATAGCCATGCAACAAAGATTAGCTTTTCTTATTTTCATCACCACCCTATCAGAAGCCTCATATTAGCCAGGCTACCATTTTCACTCTCACCTCAGAATTGTTACAAATACTGTTTACTCTGTTTGAAAGGTTCTTTTCTGCCCTGTTTCATTAAATTCACTCTTTCTTATCTTTCCCTACTTATGTCAGTTCCTAATTATAGTACAAATTAATTGGATAAATGCTCATGTATGACTTGCTAATGTCTGACTCTCTTCCAGATTATAAACTGTTTTTTCCCCCCTCTTCATTATGGTTTCCTTAGAGCCTAAACAGTGTCTGGCATCAAGTAGACATTAGGAAACTCTTTGTTGAATAAGTCAACAAAGTTCCTCTAGAAGGTGAAAACAGTGTTCAGAGTTTAAGAGAAAATAAATGAATCTGAAGTCTGTAAATCCGAACACTTTGGGAGGCTGAGGCAGGAAGATCACAAATTCAAGCCCAGTCTGGGAAACTTAATGATTTAGGAAGACCCTTTTTTTTTTTGAAAATCAAAAATGAAAAAGGGCTGGGGATGTAGCCTAGTGCAAAGACCCTGTGTTCAATCCCAACTACTGGGAAGACAAAATGTATTTTGCCTTAAGATTTAACCTGATGTTAGAAAGTAAAGATTATATGATTTTATAAAATATGTATACCATATGCATTTGTTTATTTGTGATAATAAATCATAAAATACCCTAAATTCATACTCACTGCTTATATATAACTTGATTTTAGGAGGTCATCTAATACGTAGTGGTATAAATATTGTCACATATTTTATTTATTGTAGAAAGCGGGATAGTTTTCAACACTAAAGTCTTAAGTTTGATATCTGCTCATCTGATTGTTTACCTCAATACACTTCTTTCTATCAAGCACAGAAGGTTAAACTGCATGGTTTCTCTAATATGAGAAACCCATAATATAAACGGTTTATTGAGCAAAATAAGAGATGGAAGTAGACTCTATGGATCTGGGAAGGGAAACTGGAAAGGAAGGGGAGGGCAGAGAGAGTAAAAATGTATCAGTTCTCCAGATGAGTATAATTATTATATATCACAAACATATAGCAAAAAAAAAAAAAAAAGCAGGAGAGTTAAGGAAAAAGCAAGACATGATACTTTAAAAGCTAGAATAATCTAGATTTACTTAGAATAAACTGACAGGATAGCTTGAAAGGGAGCTTTGGTAAGTCAAATGGAATGCTATTTGTAATTTATAAGCAAAGGCAAACAGTAAACCCTTTGGAAGGGAGATTTTCAGGGTCAAGGAAAGGCAGGAAGCTGATTTCCTTTTATTTTTTTTTTTTTTGCATTGCTGGGAATTTAACCTAGGACCTCGTGCATGTCATTCAGGTGCCTGTACACTGAGCTACACCCCAACCCAGCTGGTTCCCCTCTATTTGTAGGATTATTTACTCTGGGAGAAAAACATTACAATGCTTTCAGTTTGGAGTATTCACATATTCAAATATCAGTATGTTTCTCCAGGAAAGTTATCACATCGAATTGTGAACTAATGGAAAGCTGAGATTTGTTAGATAACTTGAGGGGCAGAGCATAAGCTAGAAATGGGAACTTTCAAAGAGCTGAAGGAATTCTGATCCAGATGGATGGTAGGGAGATAAAATGCCAGGGCTAGGGAAATGATGTAAACCTCTATACTGACAGAGACTACAGTTGCTGACCTTGGGAAACTTTCCTCATCCCTTTATAGACACATAGTTTTATAATGGAAATTACTGGGAAATTTTACACTGTGGGGTTTTTTTTTCACATCCTCTTTCTGTTAGATATAGAATACTGAAGACATAAATTCACTCAGTCATTATTTGTTGGTCAGTTATGTTCCAGGCTCAGAATAAGAGTACTATTTTTTAGAATGGAAGTAAAGCATACCTGCTTTGGAATTATTTAGAATTATTACTTAGATTATGATCCTGGGGTTACTCCAAAATACCAGGATATCATGCTTTTTGAGACTTGGAATGTGTGAACTCACAAACCCTGTTAATAACTCCTTTGTCTGTTAATCACCTGCCCTAAAATCAAGGCTGGAACGGACACTTTCCAAAACTATATGTAAGACCGTAACTTGAGAAACATTAGTTTAAATAACATTCTAGTGTTCTTGTTCAACCTACATGCACAGATCAGCTACATGCATTAGCAGTGCCTGGGAGCTTGCTGAAAATACAGATAGTCAGACCTGCCGAGTCAGAATATGATCCTAACGAGACCCTAGGTGATGCCAGTGGTCATTGAAGTTTGTTAAGAGCTTCTCTGCAAACCTCCGTCAAGTGAGACTTAGAACCAAATATTTTTGTAATGAGTGACCCGCTATCCATCAGTACAACTTGTCATTTTCCCTAGGCAGCATAAATATTACCATATCAAGTTCTTCCTTGTACTGAGTTCAAAGCTGCCTCCTTTACATTTGCATTCATAGGCTTGGCTTACCCACATGGTAGCCTTCAGAACCAAGCTAATTCTTCGTGAAGGCTCTTAAACCTGAGACAAGACTATCTTGTTTCATCCCTTGATTTAGGATTCTCTAGGTGTAACTATATTCCTGTTCTCTTCCTGGTATGATACTAAGTTTTCTTTACCAACTTATTTGGACATAATCCTAAAGGACTCTTCCAACTTTAAAACTGTGATAAATGTAAAATTTATCATGATCAGTAGGTTCAAATTCTGTCTCATGGTAGAGACTACTGTAGTATAATAGTATCCCCTAAAGAGGACCACTTTTCTTCTAATTTATAAAAGAGTCAAGTACTTAGAACTTTAAAAGTATGATATATATAGGAATAGTAAAAGAATTTTATTATGTTTTCTATACATTTTAAATGTATGCACTTTATCCCTATAGTATACAACTTAGCATATCAGTCAATTTTGTTTTTTCTTTGATGCCTTTCAGTAATATCATCCATACATACATCTAACACAGAAAACTGTTCAATTTAATATTTTGTTTTGTTTTTCTTACTTGGTGGAATCAATGTTTTGCATGTTACTATATGATCTTCATAGTAACCAAACATAATCATTTCCCTGTTTAGGATATTAGAGTTCATAAATGTCTTCTGAAATAAAATATTCACCATCTGTTTGCATTTTAAAAAACATTTGTGGCCTAAGAATTTTTTTGAAAATACAAATATCTTCTACTTTCAGAAGAGAGCATGCATGCAGTGTGTCATGGCGAGTCTTGTGTGAGAAAAGTGATAGTAGGAACAGTTTGAGAATTCTTTTTAACTTTCCCCCGCTAGGAAGTGGCCCATTGCACATTCAAACACTAATTGTTCTCTCAATAACTTACCCATGCTTCCTTTCTGCTCACTTCCTTCTATATATTTTTACTCTTCTCAACCTCTTCATTCTCCTCTCTCTTTCTCTCGCTTTGCTTTCTCTTAGATTTCTGAAAGTAAAAGGTCCTTCTCTCACCTCTGCATTTAACAATAAAGCTGTGTTATGTGTGGAGAGAAGCCAAAAAATAAGACAGATGGTTCTTTCATTACCAGTTTGTTTTGAATTAATCGAGCTGGATGTGTTATATTTTTCAAGGAGGTTGAGCTGGATCCTTTGGCAAACTAGGCATGTATGACAGTAATGTAATATGTGCTGTAAGTTTGGCTAATGGATTTTTTTGTTTGTTTGTTTTGGTTTGGTTTGGTTTGGGTAATTTCATCATCCTGTAAGGAGATTAGAAATGAGTTTATTAAAATAAACTTTCACTAATATTCTTAATTTCTTTAAATTGTTTTTAAGTGGCTTAATCATTCTTATAAGTATGCTGTCTTTGTGTTTGATTTCAGCATTTGCAAGTGAAGATACAGCACAACCCTGGGTCTTGGATTATTTCTAGTAGAGAGGACAGAGCAATTGCACCAGACATCCTCTTAAGCCTCAAAGTTTTGTCCCTCCTTGCCACATTCTTCACCTTCAAAAATAGAGGGCCTTTGGGAAATAGATTTCCGAAAGTTCAGGTAAGCAAAGGCAATACTGTCATTTCAAATTCATTACATGTAAGCATCAGCACTTTAAATGTACTTGTGCAATGTTTCTTTCTCTAGCATTTAGTGTTAAAAGTCCATTTCTATATGTAGCTGCCTGATATTTTTTTCCTTAACTGGTTTTACAGGTGGTCAAAAGGGCTCTGAAATTGTTAATATAATCAATCAATTCCTCTTCAGCATATCCCAAAGTCAAGCTATAGATTTTTTTTTTTGTACCAGGGATCGAACTCAGGACCTTGCACTTGTGAGGAAGGTATGGCACCACTGAGCTAAATCCTCTCCACTGTAGAAATTTTTAATATTATTTTTATTCTTAATCTGAATGGGCCTTCTTTGCTAACTGTTCTAGGTCAATATAATTTTTTTGGGGAGTAGTGCTGGGGATCAAACTTGGGACCTTGCGCTTGTGAGGCAGGCGGCAGAACCACTGAGCTAAATCCCCAGCTCCTCTAGGCCAATATAAAAGCAAGGAGTAATCATACTTTGAAATTAAAACTAGCACATATGACAAATATTGTAAAAAGAGCTTTGCTCTCTCTGGGCCTTGTTTTCTCAAGAGAAATAATTCCAATCCTCTCTGTCTTTATATGCAACAATTAACAGTTAATTCTATTAAAGTATCCTAATGTAACTTTTCCGTTTATTACTTGTATTATTCCTAGAGCCTCCTGTAGCCATTTCAGACACCAATTTATTAGTTTTATTCCAATAAAGCTCTAGAACAAAAATTTCCATTGGGAATTAACTACATTTTATTCTTGAATCCCTGTAGTCTTTTCAATTCATTAAAGTCATCCAAGAACAGTTATTCTACTAGCAAATTTTGTATTTTACAGTCTTGTTTGGAGGTCTCTTTGGACACACATTGACTAAGAAGATTTTTCTTTAGTGGTACTGGCAAATTTGGATATTCACATGGTCTTCAAATTTAGTCCTTGGGAATCTCTTGAGCTCTTGTTTATTCACAGGGAGAATATTCAGGATGGTTTCAAAGCCCTTCCCTAGCATAGTCCTTGGCCAGTAGATTTGCAGAGTTCCTGAATACTGTGAATCTAGGCTGCAGGGAGGGCTCGATTCTCAGATTTCCTATTGCCAACAACCTATTAATTTAATGGGATCTGAACTGTACTTATCTTGATACATGGAGCTGCCTTTCCTGTCAATCTCTACATGTCTGGAATTGAGAAAACGGAAGTAAATTTCCATTACTGTGGTAGCAATTAGGATTTGAACAAGGAGCATGGATTCTGGAGTATGTGGGTTGGAATACCAATTCTGCTGCTTACTATGTGCGTATGCTAAGGCAGGGTGTAACTTTGTGCTTTAATATCTTTGTATGATAGGATGATGATAGCACTTTTTGAAAAGATAGTTTTAAGGATTCAAAGAACTTTATATTTTAAAAATTTGGAACAGTACTATCATACAATTATTTAATAAAATTTTATTGTCATGGGTTGTACAGTGTTTATTCTTCTTCCTCCATTCTCAGCCTAGGGCTGAAAAATGTTCCAGTGTTTAATCTTTTCTTGTTAAACATTGCTGACTCACACAGCATTTGCTTCTAAGCTTGCGATAAAGTATTTGACGGGACCTTGCACTCACAAGGCAGCTGACGGAACCACTGAGCTAAATCCCCGGCTCAATAAAGTATTTGAATCCTTCTCAACATTATAATGGATCTTAAATATAAGATGAAACCTATTTTCCAATTCAAATTAATTGTAGAGTTCTTGGTTTTATTTATTGTATTGACATAATATTGAAATGCTAATTATAAATCTAGATTTATTATTTCTTTGTTTTTCCGAAGCCTCAGTGTATTTTTTGTTTGTTTGTTTTGGTTTTTGTACCAGGGATTGAACTTGGGTCTTTGCATTTGTGAGGCAGGCGGGGGAACTACTGAGCTAAATCCCTAGCCTAGCCTCAGTATATTATGAAAAGCATTGTTAGGTGTGGTTTCTATAGCCAGAATAAATTATAAGAGTTTTGCTGAAGAATTACCATTATTTTGAATGCCTTTCATTTTATGTTCAAACGAGTAAACCTTCTTGTTACAGATACTTTGAAATGTCAAAATTAATATGTAATAAAAAATAGCTACCACAGTAATGGAAACTTAGTATTTTGTTGCTGTTATTACTACAATGATGTGAGTTCTATAAGATCTTTCCCAGGATATTTTGAAGCTAGTTTTTTAGTTAAGACTTGGTGTATGGCCAGCTAATCCTTCAGTAGTTTTAAAAGAAAAATTAAAACAAGATTAGGAGAGTGTGCCACTACTTAAGTGCTTCATATTTACTATTTACAATAGCTCTATTAGGTAGTATCATTAATTTCCAGAGGAAACCAAGGTGCACAGAGGTTAAGAGAATCCTCAGGGTCATACAGTTAGTTACCAGAAGAGCTGAGACTCAAACTTGAGGATGTCTGATTGCCAAGCAGGCAATCCTAATGTCTAAAGAATAAATTGCATGAAGGAGAAGAAGGAGGATGGAGAAAATTACTGTAAATAGAAAGATCAATCAAATGCGAGACTTACTGATTTTATTATTATTTGGCAGATAAGAGATTTTAAAGTTTTTTCTGTGTGATGGATGACAACGTGGGATCTGTGCTTTGAGAATTTTATTCCAGGTCTTGGTTGATTTGAAGGGAAGATTAGAGATTGTTCCAAGTAACTAAGTGAGAAGTAATGAGAATGTGGGCTTTGGAAGCAGTGTTAATGTCTCAGAGCACCTATATTTAGGTGGCAGAGGAGGAAGAAGAGATCTAGAAACATAAGTAGTGGAGTCCCATAAGACCTTGACTAGTGTGGGACTACTCAAAAGGACGTAGTTTAGGAATTGAACACTGTAGAGATGAGAGAGATTGGAACAAAGTAAAGATGAATTGGTTTAGCAATGTGAAGTCACTCCTTTATTTTCTTGCTTATTCACTCATCAAATACAGTGATACCTCAGTTTATAAACTTCATTTGTTTTACAATTTGTGGAACTTAGCTCTGTTTTTGTTTGTGTGAAAAAGATGGCTATGGTAGTGTCTGTCATCTGATGCAGTTTGTGAACAGAAGCAAAATTTTGTCAAATGCTTTTGTTTGCAAACCATTGCATGCCAATGGCAGCATTCATTAAAGCAAGGTATTATTGCACTGCTGTGCCCTCAGCTGAGATAGGAATTGTACATGAAGGGAATCCACAAAAAGATGCTCTCTTGCTATGTTAACTCCATTTCTTGCAACTTTTATTTATTTATTTTTTTTTACAATCCTGGGTACCTCTTCTATAATATAGTACATAAAACCTCACTGTGTCTAAATGCCTTCAACTCTTGCAAACTGTCTAGCTGTACAATCTGTAATTCATAGATCCAAATTGTAAGTAGCAATAATTGGCCAGTGATTCATCTGGCACTTTTAGGTAAAACAGCACAAGATGCAGAATCAAATGAACAAGATGCAAAAACAGCACAAGATACAGAATGTCCTATACATACATTGTAAAGAGAGGAGTCCTACATATTTCCTCTCAAAAATACCGGTGTCATAGTGATAGTGGTAATAGAGGGAGAGATAAAACTGGAAATATTACAGAAAGGACAGTGCCTAGGGGACTTCCAGTGAAACCAAAAATAGTCCCTAGAATTTCCTTAGGGAAATTTCTCTCAAATCTATTAATCTTCAGAGATTTTGGCTACTTTATTCAGAGAAAATTGTATTAATTGGAAACTGTAAAAGGTCAAGCTCTCAAGACTTAAAAGATAGATATAGCATGGGGCTTAGAATGATTTTCTACCCACCCCCCAAAAAAAACCCCTGTATTTTCGGTGGAACCTGGTCCTCTTCATGGGATCAATTTCTCTCTTTCCTGACATTCTCAAGCAGTATTTCTCAACTGCACAGATCACCTGGGGATCTTGTTAAAATGCAGGACCTAACTCAGTAGTTCAGAGAGTGGTACTGCGATGTTATATATCTACCACCTTTCCAGATGTTGGCTCATTGGTCACACCTTGAGGAGAAGGGTCTAAAATGTTTTGCTCTGTTCCTCATAACAGGTCATTTAAAATTAGCATACAGTGGTAATACGCTTCACAAACTTGAGGTGAACTGGTCAAAAACAGAATTGGATGAGAATGGAATCAAATTTCCCCCTAAGGTTACCATTGAAACTAACCACTGAATTTGATTTGGTTCTCATTCAGTTTGGTTTGTGACAAGAATCAGGGAACAATTAAATTTGTGAACTGAGGTACCACTATAATTTGGCTCTTTCAATAGCTGTGAACTCTATTCTCCATATACTAGTGCACATATTAATAATGCCTGATGTACATATATTTTCAACATAGTATTGATATTAATAGGTTGAGATTCTTACTTGGTCAGCTATATTATTCAGTAGTGTCAATAATTTGAATAGCTTTATTGTTTCAGCTGAGAGATTAACAAATATGTTTTTCAGAAATAGGCACCAAAATATAAAGTTAAACTTACATTTGCTTTGTGACCCATGAAAACATATGTCCACCTAAAGAAATGTACTTGAATGTTCAGTGTAGCTTTATTTATACTAATGAGAAACTGGAAAGAAAAGCTTATTTTCTAGTGAATTGATAAAAAAAAAATTGTGGTATAGCCACTTAGCAATGGAATGTCACTTAGGAATAAAAAAAATGAACTTCTTGTATAAGCTGTAATATGGACTTTTTAAAAGAATTATGCCCACTGAATGGAGCTAGATACAGACTGTATGATTACATTTATATGAATTTTTAACAAAAGCAAACTATAATGACAGCAGATCAGGTTGCTAGAGGCCAGGGAGTAGGGAAAAGAAGAACAAAGGAATTCTGGGGGGTTAAAGGAAATGTTTGACATCATGATTTTAGTAATTGTCATATGATTGTATACATTCTCCAAAATTCATCAAACTGTACACTTGAAGGTCGTAAATTTTATTCCATAAACAATTCATCTCAATGAAGTAAATTCTCAAAAAAAAAAGTAAATTTTCAAAATAAGCCATAGTCATTACCTCATCAGTGTGATACTAATGGCATAGAGAAAATTTCCCCTCGAAGAGAATAAGTGGATCCCTGGAAGAAAACCTGAATAAACGGAAGTAGCATAAGTTCCCCTGAAAGCTTCCTTAGTTGCAATGGTGCTGAGTCTAAAGTAAGAGATCTTGAAAACAGGAACTCTAGTTCATTTATTTTTAGCACCCAGTGTACTTGCTCTTAGCTGAATGATTTGCATGTCCAGCTGTGAAACTAAAAAACAAAATTCTGCTGAAATGTCATTTCTGTCCTTTTAATATTCTTTGCAGCGAGTACACCCATTTTCAGGGGGAAGATTTGGTCATCTGTATGGCAGTGAGGGCTTGGATTCAATTAGATGAATAGATCTGTCTACATATTCTCAGAATGAAATGTGGCAAAAGTACCAGCTTTCTTGACAGACTGAAATGTGGCTGCATATCATTCCGTTAGCTGAATCGGAGGAGGCAAAGACAAGAAAGTTAATTATGCATGTTGTCTTTCTGTCGTGCTGAAAGAAAACAGCTATGTAAGTAGCAGTCAGTCAGTTTTATACAACTGGTCCAATTTGCTGAAACTTCTCAGATTAGTTCTTGGGAGGGAGGCATAAATCAAATTATAATTTTCTTTTTTCTTTTTGGTACTAGGGATCAAACTCAGGATCTTTCACTTGCGAGATAGACAGTGGCACCACTGAACTAAATCCCCAGCCCTGTAATTTTCTGTTAATTTATTAACTTGTGTCAGAGGTTTTTTTTTGTCTTAATTTGTATTATATCACAATAGCTGTAACTTTGAATTTAAATTAGGCTTTTCTTGATATAATAGTATATATCTTTTGACTATTTTTTGTTTTTGTACCGGGGATCAAATTTAGGACCTTGTGCTTGTGAGGGAGGTGGTGGAACCACTGAGCTAAACCCCCAGCTCATTTAATTCTTCATATATTATTCACTTTTTATGTTATGGACTTTTTAGTTATGGACTAAGAATTTTCAGATCCTTGCAGCAGAAAATTTCATCCACCAGACTACTGATTCCTTAACGTTTATCTCTTCATTTGTGAGCTAAATAATTTTACATATTTTAGTGTTTCCAATGAATGTACTTAGGAAATATATATATTTGTTTGTTTGTTTTAGTGCTGGGGATTGAACCCATAACCTCTTACACGCAAAGCTCTACCAGTAAACTACATTTTAGCACCATTTAATTTTTTTTTTCTTCAGTATCACTCAATTGTCTGATTTTTTTTTAATTAGGACATAATTCACATACAAAATATACCCTTTAAAGTTGTTCAATTCAGTCACTTCTAGTACATTCACAGGGTTGTGCATCAATCACCACTAATTCCTGCTTATCTTGTAATTATTTTTAAAAAATGGAAAAATGAAAGTGCAGTTCTTTTCCACAAGGTGAAGTCCATTATTTCAAAATGATGATAACAATTTAACAACACAAGTAACACAGTTTTAATAAGAGCAGCAATTTCCTTGAACTGGCTGTAGAAATTCTGAAATTATGGAATTATCATTTCAAAAGATGTGTTCTATACTTGACCTGAATGATCTGCCACTTTTAGCATCACTGCAACATAAGGATATTTAGGAGATCTGGAACTGTCCGAGCTCACAGCCATCCCCCGTTTCCACTGAAAATCTATAAGCTGCTTGGTGACCTTGGATTTAGCATCCAGCACCAGCTCCCTAAGTCCAGGTTCCTCCATGGCACTACTCCCGACGCACACGGATCGGCACCGTTTTATTTTTAAAAGGTATTATTAAATGAATTTAAAGGTGTTATTAAGTTAAATTCATACTGTTATAGTAAAAAAGTACATTAATTATAATTTTCCATAGTATGCAATTTAAAAATGTGGGCTTTGAAATTAGATCTCAGTTTGAATTCTAGCCACTGCTTTGGGTGTTAAGTATCTCTAGCATGAGGGTAATAATACCCTTGATATTATAGGCAAAAGGGCTAGTACTGTGCTGGCATTTACTAAGTACGTAAGGACCTGTGCTATTATTTACACACTTATCACTTTCAGAGCATAAAAGTCTTTGATATATAAAAGGATACTCTCACACATTTAGGCCATCCAGTTAATAAAAAGGACTATACTTTTAAAAAGGATTGTGAGGGCCGGAAATTTAGCTTAGCAGCACAGTGCCTGTCTGGCAAGTGTAAGGTCCTGAGTTTGATCCCCAGTACAAAAAAAAAAAAAAAGGTTGTGCGAGGAGGACTGAGACCTTTGCATCTGTTACTGTGGGATCCTGCATATCTGCGTTAAAACTTGGGCTTTGTGAAGATGGTGAGGTCAAGAAGCTTAGACTTAGAGGACCTTTGGGACTGGACAAAAAAAAAAAAAAAAAGACATCAATTGCATAGCTAAAGCTAGGGGTCTTTTGTTCTGTGTTTGTTCGTTCATACAGGTATGTGATTACAGAGAATAATCACAAACTGAGCGCTATAAGTAGAAAGAGGAAGGAGGGCAGGATGTAAGATCCATGGCCACATTCCAGTCTTGAGTGTGTCTTACTGTGAGTGGAGAACCAGGAGAAACCTTAATTGAAGAAACTCTCTTGGATGGATGAATGGACATAGGTGTCAGGAGGGCAACTTTGTAAGGATGGAAAGGTAAATTATGAACATGGGCATCTGGCTAAGGAGGAAAGTTGTGATTGAATTCTATCTGCTGCCACAATAATAGAAATACAGATGCCTACATGGCTGTGGGGAGCTAGACTGCATGTTCTTTTCTAATTTGTACAAAGTACAAGCTATTGGGTATTATTATTACCAAACAGTAGCACACTGGGTATGACAGATGACTAGTAGAAACATTATGTCCTATGAGTCCCTGAGAAACTAAGAAGCATAAGAAGGGTTTGCCACACAGAGGATGGGGACCTGGTTTAAGATCCTATTTACCAAAAAATTAGAAATTTGGCTGCAGAGCTGCTGGCATGGCTAAGAGAAGGCAGATCTGAGAAAGATATGATACAATTTAAGACCCTCCAGCTGGAACCCACTCTGAGTGGATGAGATGCCCAAGGCCACCATGGACTCCTCGGGAACCTTGCCAGACTGTTGAGTTGCTAGTCCACTGCTCTTTGGGTCCCCTCTTCTTGGACCAGGATTAATTTCAGAGCTTGGGGTGGCTGAATCTGTAAATAGACATTTGGGAACACCTGCACCAGGTCAAGAAATGGTATGGAGAATCCCAGCAGGTAGGGTTAGCAACTGAAAAAAAATGCCAACACTGTTTCTTCAATGGTGTTTTATAATTTTGAGATAACCATAGGATTGTTGTATATGGGTGAGTGGAACGATATTTCCAGAACTGTTACTGAACATGTTTTTTTGTTTTGTTTTTGTTTCTTTTTTTTTAAGCTGGTTAGAGAAACAAGTTCCCTAAAGCATAAGGAAAGCCTGAAAACAAAAATCTGGCCATTTTTCAAGTGTCACTCCATAATGTTTTTTGTTTTGTTTTGTTTTGTTTTGTTTTTTTGTTTTATGAAAAATGCTAGCATTGCCTAGGAGGAACTGATGATTCAAAACAGGGTTGGGAGTAATAGAGTTTTATTTCAGTGGCACTTGTATTAAAGACACTATTTTTCTCTCCATTTTGCCAGTTGACATTGAGGATTTTTTTTTCCTGGTACCAGGGATCAAAGTGGGGACCTTGTGCTTGTGAGGCAGTTGGTGGAACCACTGAGCTAAATTCCCAGCCCTGCCAGTTGACACTGAATGGATACTGTTTAAGGAGCTGGTGGAACTGACAAATTAGAGAAATATTCTGTAATGAGTAGTCTGGTATCAAAAGAATGGACCTATGCTTATTTGTGGAAACCTAACAACCAGGAAATTCAGTATGATACAGAGACTCAGATCTGGTAGATATGGGTTGGAGTCTTGGTTCTGCTACTTGTCAGCTTATTATTCTACTCAGATCTTCAGTTTCTTATCTTTAAAATAGAAATCAGAAATTTACTACTTCCCTGAGAAGGTGATTATCAGGATGATATGAGAAAATATACCTGAAGCATTTTCTATATACTTTGGCACATGGTAACCACACACAACCTCAGGCATTCAAATCAGCCATTATGCACTGGGCATTTATGGTTAAAAAGAAGTTAATACAAAGCAAGATCTGTAACTATATTCAATAACTACCTACTTAGCATCTTTGAGTGACAGTTACTCTTTTTTTCTTTATTGGTACATTTTAGGTATACAGTACAGTTACGTTCATCATTGGGATCTTGTGCCTTTACATGACAGGTCTTGGTTCTCATTTTTTTCCCCTTGTCCCTGCTCTCCCTTCACCCCCTTTTCCCTTCCCTATTTACGAATACTTTATTTCCATTTTTTCATTTTCTCATTTTTTTTCTTTTCCCTTATTACCTTTCCCCTACCCTTCCAACTTCCCCTACTCCTTTAGCCCTTTTCTTCCTATTTCACATTATCAGTTATATCATTAGGATCTTATGTACCATTATAGTTTTTCAGATCTGGTCTAAAAAAATGCACATTCTAAGGCACCTCAAACATCTTCCAGTTTGATTCTTATGCAAATAAAAATGGGAGAATCAGTTCTCTAGAATATATTACTAAACTATAAAGGAAAAAAATGAATGTATTTGCTGAAAGACAGAAACCTAAACATGTTACTGTAGGTAATCCAACAGTACTGTAAGTACTGTGAGAGTAGGCACTGATTCTCCCATTTTTATTTGCATAAGAATCAAACTGGAAGATGTTTGAGGGGGCCTTAGAATGTGCTTTTTTTTAAGACCAGATCTGTCTGTGTAGTTTAGGCTGGTCCTGTGTAGCCTAGGCTGGTCTCAAAATTAGAGCAGTCCTCCCACCTTAGCTTCCCAAGTGCTGGGATTTCATATGTGTGCCACTACATCTAGCTAGGAATGTTCATATTGATAAGCTTCCTACCCTGATGGTACTAACATTTGACCCTAGAGCATATTCCCCTTCAATGTTACCCGAGTTTACTCTTTCAAAACTGTGGGCGCCAGGATTACCATAGAAAGTCTTAGATTAGAAGTCTCTTGGGTACCCTCTCATGTCTTTTATATTATGATAACAGGATAACACCAGGAATAGAACTCTAAGAAATAATTACATTGTAAGGCTATTTCTGTCTCTCATGAACTGTGTGATCTGAGACAGCAACAGAAACCTCTGGTTTCCTCATTCATCAAATGAATAATACCTGCACATGAAGTTAACGTGCTTATTGTGAGCCTTATGTGAAATGCTGGACACACAAACTTACTATGAACTTTAAAGCTCCACACAAATAAAATATACTTTTATTATTAAAGATGAAAAAACTCTGTTGCCATGATTTAGTTCAATTGAGCATATGTAGGTTATTCATACACTGGGTTACGTATCAAAGTTTGAGAAGAAATGAATATTTGACTTCTGCCAGTGGGTTCTGCTTTACTTCATTTTCTTACATGCACACTTTAGAACAATAATTGCTTTTTGTTGTTGTTGTTGTTTCAGACAGGGTCTCACTATGTAGTTGAGTCTGACCTGCAGCTCACTCTGAGGCCCAGGCTGGTCTCAAACTCACAGCGATCCTCCTGCCTCAGCCTCCTGAGTGCTGGGATTGCAGGTGTGCACCACTACACCCAGCAATAACTGCTTTTTGAAGAGCCTCTGGTTTGAAGAGCATTTAAAGCTAGAAAGCTGACATCTGTCATGGTCAATGTCAATATCTTCAAATTTATGTTTTGGTAATTGAAACTGAAATTTTAAAAGCATGTACCCTATGTTAAATCAAACTGGTTTTCCTTTGAATGCTTTTGCTCGAAGGAAAGTGGTTGTTTCATTTATAGAATCATATTTAGAGAATTCATTTATCTGTGGAAGGCTTTTCCTGTGAGCACACAGAGGAACCATATATGTTTATCAAAGGATATCCTGGCTGGTCCTGTTCTACTTTGCAACATGAATATCAAAGTTTGCTAAAGAGTGGCAAAGCTTCCTAAATTATTTTCAGTTGTTGTATGTAGTCATTTTACTTTTTGAAGGAAAAAAGAATGTTCTTTCATACTTTTTTTTTTGCTTTCTTTACATATTAGTGAATAAAAAATAATAAAATCTCACCCACAGCTCTGTGCTCTGTAAAATCATAAATTGCCCAAGGAGTAGGCTTTGGGGTCAAATAAGCAATTCAGCTACAAATAACTGACTTCTTTCTCTAGGGCTTTGCACACTGTTTTAGACATAAATATGTATTTTATTCTTTTGCATAGTCTTACCTTAGATGTAGATATATTTTTTGAAAATTTGCTGATCATGGTAACTTCCATCTTTGTTTGATATTTATATAAACTATGTTATTCTTAGTAGAAAATTCAGTGTTTAATTTGAATGTGTAAGCAAGTTGTCTGGTGATTGTTTTGGCCTGTGGTAAATTGCCTTCCATGAAAAGATAATAACCCACTGAGGTAGAGGTTGTTCTCTCAGTTGTAAACATGTGAGGGCACTGAGGTTTGAAAAAAGCAGATCAATTGACCCAAGCACCCTTGACCCCAAGCCTCATGTGGATTTGGCTCTGAATCATGTTTTCTGATTTCCAACCAGTGCTGAGTCTTCACAGGAATTATATACACTAAAGAAGAAGTACGTGCAAACTAAGGTTTTCTCTTTTTTTTGCTTTGTTTTACTTTGTTTTGGTTTTAGTTTTTTGAAACAGGTCTCACTATGTAGTTGAGACTAATCTGGAACTCACCACTATGTAGCCCAGGCTGGTCTCAAACTCACAGTAATCCTCCTGCCTCAACTTCCCAAGTGCTGGGGATTACAGGCATGCGCCACCACACCTAAGGTTTTCTTATTTAACTTGCTTATTTATTTGCTTTCTCCTGACATAGCCTTTATTTTTGATTAATTTATTTTAGTGGCATCTGGTGACTACACATAATAATTGTTGACAGTAAGAGAGCAACACCAAGTCTCAACCAGATAATAACTACAGTCGAGGATCGTTTAGCAAATAGCTCCATGCCCTAGTTTGGTGCAGTCTGAACTCTAACAAGCACAATTGTCATTATTTGTTAAGATGACCCTATATTATCATGAAAAGCTTCGGTTTTGTTTGGTATATTCCACTTATGAAGGCAAGAGTTCTGTTTGAATTTATTTACCATTAAAAGGGAGGCAACATCACATTATTTGAAAATGTATCCAGCCAGACTTGTACCTCCTCAGCTGCAGTGCCTTGATTGAAATGAAGAGACATGGAAAGGAGTGAGAGGAATGGTACAAGCAATTGTTTAGATGAACCAGAAACTTGATAAGCAAGACAGAGAATAGTATCCCTGTTTAAAGTCATGCACTGAAATATAAGATTGACTACAGAACCTGTTTTTGAAACAAAATGGGGGAATTGAATGCACATGTTTTAGAAGTTCTAAAGAATATATCCTGTGAAGGTTTTTTTTTTTTTTCATTTACATTCTAGAGAGGACTGTATCCTGCCAGATCTTTGTCTGTCTGCAAAGGTGCAATGAATAATATCATCAATTTAGCATCAAAATAAGCAAGTAATTAGCTGATTATATCTGTGTCAAAAGATCTGATAAGTACATTTCAAAATATATAGAAATTGAATGTGTAGGAAAAGTGTTTCAGTAGTTTTTTGGTTTTCCAAAATTAGGACTCTAAAATTATAATATATAAATGTAAAAGTCAGGCATTAAAGAAATGTTTATTCACATCTGAAGGTGTGTACTCTATTGAGAGTAAGAAAATTAATGCTCACTGTTTCTGAAAAAAGTTTTAGATATAGAGTAGATGTGTAAAATTTTGTTCTGAAGGAAATTTTTTTATATAATATGGGAAAGTAGTAAGGAAGCCCCTAGCTTTGAAACCAAAGAATTGTTCTAAATATTATTGTTCTAAATATACATCATATTGCTGGGGATTTAGCTGAGTGGTGCCACAAATGCAAGGTCCCAAGTTCAATCCCCAGTATCAAAAACAAAACACAAAAAACACAAAAACAAAAAAACAAATGTATATAATGTTGTAGTAAGAGTAGAGCCAAAAATATTCTTTCTGTTCATTTAATATTTTCAAAGTTACAAGTCTGTCATTTTTCTTCCATTCTCTTGTATATGTTTATTTACTGTAATTTATACAAATTTTATTCATTTTAAAAATCTATCTGTATGATAATCTTTCCCTTTTTTTGGACTTCCCTCCTTGTTTCAGGTGGGCCAGCCATGAGAGGGTACCTTGTGGCTATATTCCTGAGTGCTGTCTTCCTCTATTACGTGTTACACTGTATATTATGGGGAACAAATGTTTATTGGTAAGTTTCATTTTTGCTAAACATAATTTCCAAACTAGTCTTTCCATATACACAAATAATATTAGAAGGACCTGTGTAAAGAAAATAAAACCTTGAAACATTATAAAAGTTTAAATCTGTTCTAGCTTTCTGTAACAGTTTGTCTCCTTGAGTTAATAGAGTAATTCTTGGCCTAAATAGCATTTGACTTTTAGAGCCTAAAGTGAATGAATAAGAGAATGTTAGTAAGCCAGGGATTTATCTCAGTGGTTCTGGTGCCTGCCTCGCAAGTGCAAAGGCCGGACGGAGTTTGATCCCTGGTACAAATATGTTGATATTGTAAGAGAATGTTGGTAAAATACACATACTCCAAATTTGTTTCCTTTGTTTAAAAATCTTTGGTAATTGTTGGATGCCTTTTTTAGAATAGCTTTCATTTAAAATGCTACTTCTAAAGCTTGGGAGAGACACAGATAATTTTACTGCAGAGAAGTCCTCTATAAATAAGTTGTTTTTTTTTTTAAACCCTCATCCTCATTTTCAGTCCTTTGACTAGAAATAGCTTTGATGACCTTTAAAATCCTAAATGGATGGCAGTACAAAATTAAAATAAATCACACAACAACTTCCTGTCTTAAACAAAAGGTCAGTATTTTGTGTCAGTGTTTCAATAGCAGATCTTGGTTATGTTTTTGGCTTACACATACTAGATTTAAAAAACTGATGCTTCTGTGTTTAATTTTATCATTTAAAAATTATGCTTTTCATGGAAGAAAGCTAGGCAAATTGTGACAGGGGTGGGGTGGGGACAAGTCAGGTGGATGACTGTGTTTGATTCTGAAGTTTGAGGATTTGGACCTAATTCTGTGCTAGAGATTTCAAAGTCTGATTGTACATTCGATGAGTATTACACCGCAGGGACCTGTCCTATCACCTGTGCCGTACTCTGTCTGTTCCACAGTTGGCAGTGGGAGACAGAAATGAAAGCAAAAAGCTTTCATTGCTGCTTTCCTGTAGATCCTATTGTTTGTCCCAGGGAGAATGATAAAAAGAAATAATAAAATGGGTCCGAATGTAACAGTCATTAGAATTTGAGGAATGCCGAAAATGACCAAACACATTACTCCGTTCTTAGAAAGTAGCATAAGGAAATATTACAAATAAATGTTTGTACCGTGAACTTGATTCCTTAAAACTATTTATGACAGATAATTTGTTTTCTTTAAAAGCTACCCAAAGTTTGTTTTCTCAGTATCCTAAAACAATTTGACTTTTATGTTTCAATAAAAATGAAATAATATACCTCATTTTGTCCTCTAAATATAATTCAGTGCTTTCGGTCTGTTGTGTAGGTTCGGCATATGTGTGTGTCTTCCTTAAACATAAACCAAGGGGTCCTTGCCATTTCTGGCATTCATACGAGATGTATTCCTACATAAGAACTTTGCAAGCCTCAGAGTTTGGAAAACTAGCAGTTCTAGCTCTAGAAATTTTTGTATTTATAGTATTGAAAAATCTGTCCATAAAAGATTTAGTCTTTTTCCTTCAGTTTGAACCCGGATGATTCTAGAAGTGAAAATATTGTTTAGGTTTTTAAAATATTGATAGTTACATAATTAATTATCCAAAAGTTCTCATATTAAACCCTATCCTCTTTTCTAAGCCTGGATCCTGCCTTCTCCACCTCCTTCATTTATTTTTGTTGTTGTGCTCTCTTATGTTTCACAATAAATACCCTTTTAAATTGTGGAGACAAGTAATCCATTCAGCAGTCACACAGGGCTTAACCTGTGCCACAAATAGAGTTAGATACGACTCTAAATGGCTTGATCTGTGGAGCCCCCAAGATCACGAGGCGTAGGTCTGTTGAATCTGCTCAGGTCAGGTGTTTCTGTGGTGTTTGAAATGTCCCCAGGCATGCATGAAGGATGCCAACTATTTGCACTTAGGGTATGATTGGTTTCTCTGGATTTCTAGGGCTTTTAAAATGGAACCTGTTTTTTTACTTCCACAGTGCAGTAACCCTACCCTTCTCTGAGAGGTCTTTGAATCATTTCTGGTCTGAGGGTCACCCTGGCTTTTTCCACTCTCCTTGCCTTGTACTCACATATCCTCAAATGTGTAGGACTTGGAGAAGGTCCTGCCAAATCTCAGGGCTACAGGGAAGAGTTTTATCCTCTGCTTGGGCAGCCTGTTAGTGGAGCATGGCGTAGGCTCCCGGGGCATTTGCTTCCCTTTGGGCAGGCTTCCTGGTTCGGGTTTCCGACTGACACTATTTTTGCCTCCTAGGGTACCACCTGTGGAAATGAAGCGGAGAAATAAGATCCAGCCTTGTTTATCAAAGCCAGCTTTTGCCCCCCTACTGAGGTAAAAATACACCCTACAAACTGTAGCATACAAAATGTCTAAAATGTGTTCCTGATCGTCTTCCTCATTTGTTTGCCTTTTTCATATAAACCTTCACAGTGTAAAACCAACACCTCATATTTTTTAAAAAGCTTGAATATCTTGTATCTTTTTACGCTCTTTGTGCTCTCCATATATTTTAAGAAAAGGCATTGGAGAACTCAGTCAAACCATTATTCTTTTCACACAGGTGAGATTAGAGGGGTCTATTTGTATCAATCATGAAAGAGCTAGTCTTTAGAGTTTTATCTTTCTCCTGTTCCTGTGCTATTTTTCACCCTTATTGCTCTGTGGTTTCTTTTTCCTTGGCTGTAGTTTAAAATTTATGATTAGGAATTTTTTTTATTTTTACTGACTTTTGTAAACTCTGTAGATTCCAAATAATGATTAATCTATGTACAGTGTATAATGACTATTCATTGTGGTTGTCAGGACTTGTAAATGGTTTACTCTTCTATCCATAAATATTATTTTCCTTTGTACCTCAATTTTGACAGACTGCTGACAAAAATTCTTTTAGATAACAAGAAATAAATGTCAGTCTGGTCTAGGCATGTCTAATTGTGTACAAAGTTAGAAGCTTTTTAGCATTTCTTTCATGAAGAAATCAGAACTCATAATTTATTACATGACTGTATTTTTCCATTACTGCTTCTTAATCCTTTGGGGCTACAGATTCCTATAAAATCAATCAGCTGCCTAGAAAATTGCAGATACAACTTTTTACATGCAATCATATAGCTGTCCATGGGTGTGTGTCTTTAGGAACAGTACAAAACTACTTCAAAGATTTTTTTTTTACTATGATTCATATAGTAAGAAATACATTTTACTTTGTAACATAGTACACACATGTACTTATAATAAGAAAAAAAAAGTTTTACTGTTACTGCTCCAGATATACTGTGTTCTATTCTACTCACATTTTAAAATTATACTGTTCATGGGTCACACAGTTGATTTTGTAAGTCACATATAGGTGGTGGATGACAGATTAAAATGCTACTCTGGAATCAAGGTACTCTATTGCTTTAGTGCAAGAAGATATTTTTCTTTCTGAGAAACTCCAAAAAGATTAAAGCATTTATTCAAGAGTCATTAGCAAGTATGTAAGTCTGAAGTTTAAGGGACAGAAAGATTTGTATTTGCCCTATGAACAGTATTATCTACAGACAGTGTCCTGGAGTGTGCCTCTTTCTCAGAAATAAAGGAAACCTAGGAGCAATCAAGAAGCTGTGGTCAGAAACCTGGAATGGCTCTCCTTAGAATTAGGTTTACCTCCCGGGCACATTGCAGATTTGTTATCTATGGGTTAGTGACCCCAGACAAGTTACTTCCCTCTCATAGCTTCATGGCTTTTTCAAAATAGCTTTGACTTAAAAGGCACTGATAATTTTACTGCAGAGAAGTCTTCCATAAATGTTTTTTATAACCCTCTTCCTCATTTTCTGTTCTTTGGCTAGAAATAGCTTTCCTCTACGCAGATTAGTTCACCTCACTTACTTTACTAGACATTTGTAGGACTAACAATCCCAGAATGTAATGTGATACAATATGTCATAACAAACTACACTGTAATATATACACAATGTAATATAATTATTATAGATAAAGTTAACACTTATTGAGCTCTTGCTATGTCTGAGGCGTGGTGCCTTGTTTATAAGATTATTTTATTCAGAAATAAAATATCAGGCACCAAGGACAAGATTTGACTGGAGAGACACTGATCATTAGTTATCATCATTATCAGTCTCTCTAACTCCAAAGAGCACCAGTTCTTTATTGGTGTAGTGATCTAAGCTCTGATTTTTCCTAGAAAGTCTTCTCTCAAGCTTAAGTCAGGTGAGCTGATACTTTGTCTTCCCAAAGCAGATATTGAACTTAAAGGACCAACACTGATATAGAAATGACCCCTGCAGGTTGGCTGACCCCTGTAGTGGTGTCATTAGCACAACTGAAATCTTGGGCATGCAGCAGATTTAGGGCAAGGAGCACCACATTTCCTTCACATGAATGCAGTATCTGTTCATAATTCAGCTCTGTACATTAAGTTCCTATTATTTGCCCAAGTTTAATGGCTCATGGGGAACCAAACCAGAACACAACTGAAACTATTTCACTCTTACTCTATTGCTGTTTATTTCTGTTTTGTCCTGCAGCCTTCTGAAGGCCCAGCACCAATCTGAAACCCACTTGCAGCCTTCACACTAAGCACAGAACTGATGTGTCAGAAAAGAGGGGATTTGGGGGCTGGGGTAAGGATGAGCTAGGTCTGTCCTGCAGCGTGTGACCAGAGTCCAGTGTCCTGGTGGGAGAAAATAACATTTTCATATGTGCTTTTAAGAATCTTTTCTTTAATCAAATTCTACTTCATAAAAATTGATTTGGAGTTGAAATTCATTCAGTCATTTGCTACATATGGCACTTTGTAGCAGGCAGTAAAAATGAGGCAAAACTCCCCAAAAGCAGGGTTCTTCCTAGATTCATCAAATTTCCTAATACTTAATTTAATTGCATTAGAAAAAAGCTGCATTCTAATGGCATCTAACTTTTACTATACTTTTGCTTTTATAGTTGATATTTCATACATCTGGTGATTTGGGAAATTATTAGCACCTGGAAAGTATTGCTATTCCAGCATATAGTTCCATTGCATATCCCGTTGTATACAATTTAAATACTGTTTTAAATCATTTCTCAAGAATTTTAAAATAACTATGAAATATGGTCTGTATAGTGCGGTTATTTTCAATTGTGACCTTGAAAGCCTGAAAATGCAGTAGGCATTTGATGTAAACATTCTTCATCCTCTCTTGTCAGGTTTCGTCAGTTTCACCCTTTTCTGTGTACAACTGATTTTAAAAAGATTGCTTCCATTTATGGTAGCGATAAGTTTGATTTGCCCTATGGGATAAGAACATCAGGTCAGTAATTTCATTCTTACCCTGCCCTGTTAGATTTGAGTGGTATTTGATGAGAGCCACATTTATTTAATTTTAAAGCATTTTACTCTTTCTCCTTCCTAATGATTCCTAAGGGATGTTAATTTTGAAATGAGATGAAAGGAATTACATTTTAAAGCGTAAACATCCACTGTTTTTGAGGCAGTATGGAATCAAAAGCATATAAAAGGTATATATTTTTGTTGTCCTTGAGAATCCATTTTGCTGCATTCTGCCCAGTTGTGACTTACATGAGTTTTGATGCTTTACTATTTCAGTTTAGAATTAGTAGCTCATCCTGACAGTTAACTTCTTCCCAGTCTCACCTTTCTTCTCTGTACCTATTTTATTTCATCAGTAAGCTTTAGCTCTTGATCAGTATTTCAATTTAATCAGTGGATATTTTAGTTTTGTTTTATTTAGAAAGAATTAATTAACTCTCTTTTAGTGACAAAAGCACTTTCTTCTGCTTATTGAGAACTGATTTGCCTTATATAGCTTTGAATTCTGGATGTTGGAGTGACCTTAAAAACCCAAGAGGTAGCTGGGAATGGTGGCCCACGCCTGTAATCCCAGCACTTGGGAGGCTGAGGCAGGAGGATCTCTGTGAGTTAGAGACCAGCCTGGAATACACAGTGAGTTCCAGGTCAGTCTCAACTACATAGTGAGACCCTGTCTCAAAAAACCAACCAACCAAACAAACAAAAAAAACAAACAAAAAACCCAAGAGGTGACAGGACTACAGTGTTGTAAATTAGATTTTATTTCTTCAACTAATCCTGTTTGTTTGTTTTGGTTTGTTTTTAGTTTGTATTATTAAAATATTTTGCAGAGGATTTAACAATGTAATTTATTTAAACTTCTGTTGACTTCTATTATAATGTCAATTTCAGAATTATCTAATATCGCTAGTTTTTTCTATTACTTTTATTATTGATTTCAGATTAAACATCTTATTTCTTTCTGAGATTATTGAGAGATATCTTTAGAACATTTATCATTTTGAATGTGCTTATTTCATGGTGTGGGATAATTGTAGCTGTGTCATTGACTTTTCCAAGATTAAATCTAATTTATCAGTACCAACTGGAAATGGATTTGTGGGGCAGGGAGCAAGATGAATCCAAGAAGCCATGATTATCTTTTATTCACAATCTTCCATTTGTTTTTCCAGCGGACTATTTTCGACTTGCTCTTTCAAAACTTCAGAGTTGTGATCTCTTTGATGAGTTTGACAAGTGAGTTTATTTCCTTTCTTATCTCTGATCTTTAGCTTTAGCTAATAAGTTGGTTCAAAATATGTGCCCCAAGAGATGTAAAGTGTATTTACTTAGGAACATTCCACAGCATTTGTGCATAACTAAAATTTGCAGAATAGTTGTTTTTCTTCTTATTATGGGTGAAATAAACTAGAAAGTTAATTTAGGAACTACATAACTCTTTAACTCAACATTCTGCAGAGTTTTACTGATGAACAGTATTGCCCTCAAGCCATTTTAAACACATATTCATCTTTTCTAAGTTATTTCCACCAGAACTATTATGCACCCTCAGTTAATCAGCCAACACCTCTGTCATGGGATGTTCCCACGTGTTCTCATGTGTCTTCCAAACTGCTACTGAATATCCTTTTTATTTCATTTGTTAGAGGTTGATTATTAGATTTTTTGAAGCAACTTTTTCTTATTCAAAATTATATTTTTTTAAAAAATCAAGCAGCTTGCTTAGATACAAATTTTCTGACTACAAAAGCAACTTAATTCTTAGAAAAATATACTAAGATGGCCCCACAGAAATTGAATTGCCCGACAGAATTCTTGCAAATAAGCTTTTTTTACAGAGGCAGGTACAAAGTTTTAAGCTATACTTTAAAATCTGACCGGTGGGCCAGTCTGAACATGTAGATGATCTATAGATGTGATCTACTGAAAGAAAGGTAGTGGTAGAATTTTTGCCTCTTGCCTGAGAACATGGAGGTGCTGCTTACTAGGTGCAGGAAGTGGGGGTAGTGGACAGAGAAAAAATGAGGAAACTAGAGTTCAAGGAGAAGTATTAGACTTTGTTTGACTTATCTAACTTTTATCAGTAAGACACTAAGATTAATGAAGAGTAGATTTTGTCATGTGGGTTGGTTCACTTCAGTTTCTATTTTAAAACTATACACCAGATCAATTGCAATTTTGATTGTAAATTATGAGCAACCTAATGTTTCATCCTAATGTTTTACATAGCTCTGTTTTATACAGCTTTACTTTGTGTAAACTTTTGGCACATGTGCTTTAGATCAGTTCTCTCTAATTTTGTAAATGCAGAAACTGAGGCTAGGAAAACAAACACAGTTTGTTATATCTTTTAAATGCTAAAGGTAGGACATGAACCTAGGTAGCTCCAACTCCAGTAAGTAACTTATCAGTGAGAAGGGCTATTTATTAAATATTTGTAGCAAGTATCTACAAGTAGTTTATAAAGATCCCTGGTGCTATAAATGTGAGCTCCTGTCAGCTTCTTAAGGGAATGTGACTTGAAGTTTCCTTCTTGCCTAGTTTTTATGTCAGAATTAGACTGTGCTTTATTTAGTAGCTTTCATAAACTTCCTCCTGCAGGTGTTCAACCACTTGTGTGTGCCTAGGCCAGACTGTTTCCTCCCTTCTGCACATAGCTGTTCCTGCTCCTTTGCCCTTTTGCCACTGAGACTGCCCCCACTGTCCCCCAACCTGTGTCCATTTTTTCATCTCATATTTCATTCCTCTGCTGAGGAATTTTCCTCTATCAGGGCACTACCAGAAAGGCTTGGACATTTTTGTTGTTGTTTTTCAAATCTAAATCCTTTAAGATTCTGCCAGGTAGATGGAAGTACCAGCTTTGTTCAGATATCTTGAACAGTATTCATGATGCCCTCAGTTGGGATAGATTCCACTGTAAACGGGAAGACATGAATTTTCATTACAAGATGTAAGTTTTCCCTGTTTTCATAGTTTTCGTATATATCTGAAGTCTGCTGGATAAACACTGTAAGGCTGGCTCAGCAGTTTTGTGGTCATCAGGGGACCAGGCTTCTCTGTTGTGACTGTGCCATTGTATAGTACATGACTTCCTCCTTCTGGTCATGTGATAGCTGGAGTTTACTGCCAGAAGGGAGGCACAAGAGGAGAAGGACATGCCCCAAACTTTGAGAATTTCCTTCCTCTTTAAGGTCATCTCCCAGAGCCCATATATGACACACAGAGAGTTGGTATCAACTAACTTTCTCTCTCTACACACACACACACACACACACACACACACACACACCTACACCCCTCTCATGGGCCAGGGTCTTGCTGTGTAGTCCACGCTGATCTTGAACTCACTATATAGTCCAGCCTGGCCTCCAACTCATGGTGATCCTGTCTCAGCCTCCTGAGTGCTGGGATTACAGGTGTGCACATCCTCCCCCAGCTTGGTATCAATTTATGAGAGCTGCTCTTCTTCCCTGTTCCATATTCAGTGCCCTCAAGGAGGAAGCTTAAAACCAATCATGGGGAGAGTATTTGTACTATGGGATTTGGCAAACTCTACAAACCAGTGCTTCTCCCATTTTACTGATCCTCACCAGAAATAGTTGATAAACATGTATAGCAACCACTGAGGATATCCCATTGGATAGGATTTAATCACAAGATCATACGCAGCTGGAAGTTGGATGGAAAAATATTGTCTTTATTCCAGGTGACTGTGTGTCCACCTTTAAAAACAATGAGTTCTACTATAAAGGACTAAGGAAACATAACAGCTAGCTATTTATATCAGTACCCTCCATTCATTTCTCTGGTCCCTCTTTCTTTCTGTGTTACTCAGAGGAATCTGAAGTCAATTAAGTATTATTGTGCAACAGCTGAGGTTGCTGCATCTTTTCTATATGTTGCTGCTGTTGCTCTCACAGGTTTGGATTCCTCTGTTCTTCAAAGCACAGTTGACACAAGGTTGCAGTTTTCCCTAAAGATTGAGGATATTTTAAGGGAATTGAAATATGAAAAAAGAGTACTTGGAATATGTTCATGATCCAAAATCATGAGCCTTTCTGGCTGTCCATGTGCTTCCTAGCACCATCCAGCTCTTCTCTGATCCCAGAGATGTTGCTCTTTCCTCAGTGGGAAGCACAAAACCTGAGCTCCCAGTACCCCCAAGCAGCAGCATTGCATTTTGCAAGTATGCAATATTTTTTAAAGAATGCTTCTGTCCCGCTGCATAAATGGTTATACAGTAACCTAAAGGAAACACCTGTGTCAAGTCAGTTGGAGATTCCATTGCATAAGCATCAGTGGAATGGGATTATATTGGTTACCCACCAAGTGAGGAGCATGCCCTTAGAAAACTTTTAAAAGAATTAGACCTTAGGGGACAGGGATTTAGCTCAGTGGTTCCACCACCTGCTTCTCAAGCACAAGGTCCCAAGTTCAATCCCCAGTACTAAAAAAAAAAAAAAAAAAAAAAAAAAAAAAAGAGAGAGAGAGAGACATTAGTAGTCTGTTTGCTAAAAACAGTCCTAACTTTATAAAGAATATCAATGCCTGCATTCCTACTCTATCACCCTGTTGTACATTACAGAGGAAATTAAGTGTAAGAGGAAGCTGTGAGTACATAACTGAGTCATATGTGGCAAAGGCCCAAGTACAGCACTACCTTTTTCCTACCTCTGCTGTGGTCCCATGTTAGCTAAAGTTATAAAAATTATGCTACGCATGTCATAGCAAATGGTCATATCCAATGGATTAACAATATTCAGGGCATGAGTGATTTCCTAACTTCATGAAAGCTAAAACTTAGATCAGAGAGGTCAGATTACTGGGCCATGTTGCCAGAGGTGCCAAAGTAGGGGAACCAGAACAAATATGCAGGTCTCTACTCATGATCTCCTATACAGTAGTTTAGTTGCTGCAAGTAATAGTTTCCTGATTAAGTTACTTATTACTGCCCAAATTGCATAAGTATGTGATTTCAGCTCTGCAGATTTGTGGTACCAGCTTGCAGAGTGTCCTGCTAGTGGCTGTTCTAACTGTGAATTGCCCAATCCTAGAGAGTGCCAATTCATACACAGTTATCTCACTGATGCTCCCTGTATTTGGACTGTGAACAACCTGCATACTGTATGATATGTGTGATCGAATTAGTGGCTCTCTGATGTTAGGGCTCCAGGTTAGTTTTTCTGTAGATCTTTCAATCTGACTTGCAAGATGGCTGCAGCTGCTCTAACTTTATCTTCACACATCTAAGCAGAAAAAGGTAGGTAGAAGTGTTCTACTCCCACCGTTCTTTTACGCAGGACAGAATCTCTTTCAAGAACACCTAGCGGACTCTCTTATGATGTTCTTGCCCAGAATGAGTCACATGACTATCTCTAGACCAATCATTAGCTGAGGAAATGAGCTTACAAAAGCAGGACTCTGCTACAAGGCATGTGGGGTAATAGGTATCAGGAATATGATCAGTAGAATCTGTGGTAGGTTGTTACATTGAAGATGAATGTATTTTAATGTATATGATGCTGCTGAAGGGAAAAATGAATGTCTAAAGCATTCAGAAAAGAAGACACATCATAAATCTTTTGAAATGAGCAACTCAGGTTTGTTCTCTTTGTATTAATGATGTTTACTTACATACGATAGTGTGACTTGTCTGGCTTTGCCTAATTTAATGAAAAGCATGCCTTTCACTGAGGAAAGAATAATATTTTACCACTATTATTTCAGTGGCTTTTCAGATTTTCCCTTAACAGGTGCTCAGGCATTCTGGAATTATTTTGTTTTCTGAGTGAGAAGCTTGGGGCTTGTGCATTTCTCTGTTTATTTCCAAATTAGAGTAACATTGCCTGCTTCTCCAGATACAAATTAGGAAAATGATTTCTATACACTTCAATGTAACAACCAAACTGATTTCTAAAGCACCTGTGAATAGGAAATTGGATGGGAGGATAAAGAAATAAAAATGATACTATTCTTGCCTCTAGGGACTCACACTTCACTGTACTGTATGTGCATAAAATTAGTTAACTGGTAATAATTAAATATGATGAAGGGCTGGGGATTTATCTCAGTAGTGCCACTGCCTGCCTTGCAATCATGAAGTCCCCAGTTCAATCCTCAATACCAAAAAAGAAAATGGTGAAGTTACATAGTCACCTGAGGGTAACAGAAAGTTATTCACACCTAAGGAGACAGGGGTAGCCAGGAGCCCAGGCAAGTACACAAGAATCAGTCCTTCCTGCTAATAGTCCACAGCAGAACAGTGCCACCTAAGGCATCTGGGCTCAGGTCAAAGCAACCCTGCCCATTGATTAGAAGATTGGCCTCCAGCCTTCCTTAGAGGAAGGGAGTTACACTAGGGACCATAATTACAGATACATATTCCTACCTGTCCTTTAGTTCAGGTTGTCTCATAGGAACAGCTGTTATTCCAGTTCTGCCGTCCCCAATAGTGTGTAGCCTTGCTTAGTGTTCCCAGTTGGGAGATGGAGCCAGCCTCAGGAGGTACAGTCTCTCAGTAGCATTAAACTTACCCTGAGGTTATGGAAAGCTCATGTAGGCTATGAGTGTAGGACATATACTATACATATATTATATACATATACAGTGTACTATAGAACATTCATGGGATGGATCTGGTAATAATTCCCTGAAAGAAGAGATTAGTTAGATCCTGTCTCAAAATTTAAAAAATGGTGGGGCATGTAGTTCAGTGTGAAGGGCCTGAGTTCAATCCCCAGTAATAAAGTGTGCATACACACACACACACACACACACACACACGCATGCACACACACACATTCACTCAACAGCCTCCTCTTTCAGCAGTTGCCCCATAGAGTCCTTGATAAACTTGACTTAGAATTGGATTAAAATCAAACTTGCTTATAAAAATATCTTGAATACCTTCTTAGTTAAAAGCAGACCTAATTACATACTTCAAGAAAAAAAAACACTGTGACATGTGATGTGTCTGTGATATGTTGTTTGGGGCACATTTTCTTAGGACAATACCCCCACCCCTTGCCCCACACCTCCACATCCTGAATCCCTGACACCTATGAAACTGGTAGTTCTTGGTTCTTTTGTTTTTCGTTTTTCCTGACGAAGTAAACACTGGTGTTACCCTGACTTTTGAGAGCTGACAGCCCCTAATTAGATGGGGTATTTAAATGCTAGGGTAAACTTAGGAGTATAGGAATGTGTATGCTGTTTTATCAGCCTGACTCAGGGCAGTGCTTAGATCTTTTAAATAGCTCCTGCTTTCCTAGTTTTCAATTTTTAAATATTTAACAGCATTTGTGCAATTTTGCCACTTGTTAATTTCCTAAAAGCCTTAAGGTTTTGAGTTCAGCTGCTTTGCTGATTTCATGGTTCTTAAAGAAACAGTGTTTTCTCCACACTCCCCATAAGGGCCCTGAAAGGACAACCTCAACAACCTTGTTTTGTAGTTTTACCTACTAGAAGAGAAGGCCATGGTTTATTTGGTAATTTCTCTAGGCCTAGTAAGCTGGTGGTAAGAACTAGGAGATATGAAGGGAGGGCAGGGACAAGGGGAAAAAATGAGAACCAAGACCTGTCATGTAAAGGTACAAGATCCCAACAATGAATGTAACTGTACTGTATCCCTAAAATGGACCAATAAACTCAATTAAAGCTGAAAAAAAAAGAACTAGAAGATAGATGGGCCTCAGCTATGCTTACTGAGAGCCAATATTTTGTAATTCATGGTTCTCTTCAACAGAAAGACTGCCTTCCTGTCCACCTTAAAGCTTTTTGCTAGGAAAACAGAATGAATTTTGAGTTTTTTTTTGTTTAAGCTTCAAGTACTGGTCTGGAAAGTTGACTGTGTGGAAAATTAAACCGAGGATGGGCAGGGTACAGAAACTGTCCATTTCCACACTTAGGAGATTAAAACAGAAGGCCAGAGATGGGATCTCAGAGTAATGGGTAACAGTGATGAAAAGTGTCTTTGTGTGTAACAAAACACACTTGTATTTATCAACAAATAAACTTGTGGGTAGAAGGGTCTTTTTGTACTCTAAAAGCATGGATCCAAATGCTAGTTCCACCTCTTTGGAGTGTGACTTTGAAATGTTATGTAATATTTTTCTTAATTAATTTCATTTGTATATGAAAATAACAGGCTTATCTTAATAGGTGATTATAACAATCAAGAGAGAGAATGTGTATGGGCTGCAAAGAGTTGATACTTATTAGCTAATATAATCTTACTATAGAATATTATTTATTTCTTGAATCTTGCATATTTCTAATACATACCTAGATCCATAAATTATAATAACCCTTTTTCTCTTGTGCAACAGTGAAATTTGGAATAGAGTTCCGGAAAGTAGGGATAGATTCTTGTAATCACTCATTGTGTAAAAGATTGTGTAATCACTCATTGCTTAATCTCTCTCATTGATTTGCCCAACAGTGAACCATGTAAAAAATGTGTGGTGGTTGGTAATGGAGGAGTTTTGAAGAATAAGACATTAGGAGAAAAAATTGACTCCTATGATGTAATAATAAGGTAAATATATTTCTGTTTCTTCAAAAAAAAAAGTATATTTCCCTGTTAGGACAGCTGTGTTTTAAGAGTTGCTTCAATTTGTTTATGTACTTGGTTACACAATCCCTCTCTTGGTTGTTGGCTAGCATGAGGCCTAGATTTCAGGTTACTGATTTAGAAACTATTAAATGCTCTTATTATTCCAGAAATATGTCTAGCCATAGGATAACAGTGGACAAGAACAGTTTTCCTGTTCCTTGTGGACATTCTAACATTCTAATGAAAGGATGAAAATATAATTAAATATATTAAAAAGTAATGACCGCATAGAAAATTTTTTAAAAATTATAGTGAATGAGTAATTATTTGGGAACCACTTTAAAGAGAGATTTTAAAGCTGAACCTAAGTGACCATATAGTCTCAGCAGTTTGGAGATTAGGGAGGTGCATAGTTCAAGCAGAGAGAATGTTTATTTCATGTCCTCAGGAGGATATGATCTTGAGTTTGAAAGAAGCCACAAACCCCAGTAGTGTAAGAGGAGAGCAAGGTGGGGTAAGTGTGGTAAAATTGGAAGCCTAGGTAGGCAAGGAGCAGGCTGTGCAGGATTGGAATCTTGGGTTTTAAGTGTAGCCGGACACTTCTAAAGATTTTTAAGCAGAGAATAATAAAATCTGCTTATGCTTTAAAAATATTCTAGCTTGAACATAGACAGTGGAATGTGAGAGATAAGGGATGCAAATGAAGCATCCTTTTAAATCGCTGTATTCATCTAGGAGATGATGGTAGCTTGAGAGAGGATTGTCATGGGCGAGAAGCAGGTGCGTGGACAGACGAGATATAGACGTAATCAAAATTTGATTAGGATTTGTTTTATTAGATATGAGGAATAATTGGAATAAAGGAACCAATGATGCCTTCTACTCTGTTATTAGCTTGAGATTGGCCGGAAAATGGTGTAATTTATTAAGCTTGGGAAGACGTCTAGGAGTAAAGAGGAAAAATGAGATTTCTATATTAATATTTTAGATTTGAGGTGCTTAAGAGATATGTACTGGATAAGTTAAGTAGGTAGTTGGATAAAATTTTGAGCAGCCTATGAGCTGTACATATTTCAACCATGGATCTGCTAATGTTCCCCAGGAAGAAATAGACAGAGACGTGAGGGCGCAGGACAGAGGTTTGGAGCTCAATACTTGGAAGCTGAACAAAGAAAAACAGAATGAACAAAAGAGATGGAGAGTCTAGTGGTAGGAAAAAATTCAGGAGAAGGTGATCATAGAATCCAAGATAGCAAAGTGTTCCAAGACAGAGAGAAGGATTAATTGGGTCCAAAATGTAATGAGAAGTCACTAGACAAAGATAGAGAAGGGACACCAGATTGTCAATAGCTTAAAGCTATTTTACTCTGAACAAAGCAAGCTTTAGGTGTCCTATGACAAGAATGAGAGAGAAGATAAGAAGAGAGGATGGGATGTGGAGGAAGTGGAGAAACCAGTTAAGTCTTTTGAGAAATTTAGCTCAGAAAAGGAGTTAAATAATGAGCTGGTAGTTGGAGATTATTATAGAAACAAAGAAGGATTTACTTCATTTTGTTTTATGAAGATAGGAGATGCTAGAGCATATTGTTCAACATGAAAGTAGCAAAAGAGATTGATATGATAAAGAGAGAAAGTTGGATCCAAATGTAGTTTTTTTTTTTTTCAGGGGGGTTGTTTATTTTTGGTAATGGGAGTTGAATGGCCTTCACACTGAGTTACGTCTCAGACCTTTTTTTGGTTTTTTTTTTTTGTTGTTGTTGTTGTTGTTGTTTGTTTTGAGAAAGGGTCGCTTTAAGTCACTAAGTTCCCCAGGTTGGGCTGCAACTTGCCAACCACCTGCTTCAGCATCCCAGACTGCTGGGATTACATACTGTACCACCATGCCCAGCAGGAGTGATTAATATCTTTTAATGGGAAGAAAAGACCAGACTGTGGTTACAGCTACTAATACTCCTTTAGATGTAGTGGTAGGAAAATGAAGATGTTTGTATTTTCTCAATGAAAGGATTAGGTAAGGTCATCATTGGGCCTAAGTGTGTTGTGTTAAGAAGAGCTATGAATACCCTTCTGTAGGAAAGCTAGCACACTGGGGCAACATATTAGGGTGACCTGGCATGTTTGAGGGTTTTGCTGGGCTAAAAACTGGTTTCTACATGGCAAGGTCACCTTATTTCTTATAATCCATTTTGAGGAAGTGGGGATAATTTATTTACAAAATATACTTGAAAGCATTCACAAATTTCTGTACCTATAAATGTCTAAATCTGGTCATTTAACACAGTGATGACAAACCTTTTAGAGCTTTCAATAACAAACCACCTGCTGTAGCATGTATGCTGTAGGTTTGCTACCACTGTTTTAGAGCCTTGTTAGGAAAACACTACTTTCACGTTTTGAAAGTCATTTCAAGTGTTGAGAGTGTCTGGTATTACACAGAGTCAGTGACAAAGGGTAAAACAGTATTTATTCTCCTAAGGAACACTGTTTTGGAAACAAGGCATTCCTTTTTTTTTTTTAAACAGCATGACTGTAGTATGTACATAAATAGTGCATGTCTAACCTTGGCTCTGAGAACACACAAACCTAACAATAGATCCTTGTAATTCTTTGATTTCCCCCTAGCAAAAGATCTTCATCTTGTTGTGCTCTAGTGTAATACAGCAATTTTATATGGTTACTTCATTTCAGAGCACAATTTTGATGGGTCTTTAGGTCCATTCTAAATTATTCTTCTTACCTGTCCCTTAGATATATGTCCATGTGTAACAAGATTGTGAGAAATAACTTTCTTTCTGGACTTCAGGCCTCTTAATTATAAATTGAAGGTTTATTTGGTTGTCCTCCAAGGTCTCTTTTTTAACTCTGGTATTTTGTGGTTCTGTGTTCCCATTTCTTATTGTAGTCTTCAGTTTTCCTAGAAGTAAAACTGAATTATAATTTCCCCCATCATTAGTTTTCTAGTACAAATTAATGTTTCTCCTTTGGTCAAACAGATATTTTATGAAAAGAAAATACTTCATACACCATTATGTGTAAGAGGTTGGTCAACTACTATGTGGCTTCAGAACACAGAATAAATGGCTATTTTTTTCCATTAAGTTTATTGGTACATTTTAGGTACACAGTACAGTTACATTCATCACTGAGATCTTATACCTTTACATGTTGTATCTTTGCTCTTATTTTTTCCCCATTCCCCTGCCCTCCCTTCACCCCTTCCTCCCTTCCCTATTTACAAAGACTTTGTTTCCATGTTTTCCCTTTTCTCATATTTTTTCTTTTCCCTGCTTTCCTTTCCACTACCCCTCCCACTTCCCCTACTCCTTTAGACATTTTCTACCTGTTTCACAATATCAATTATACATTTTAATCCTTATTTACACTTTTAGTTTTACATAGCAGAGAAATGATTTAGTATTTACACATGTGAGTCCTATTAATTTCACTTGAGTATGTCCTCAATATGCATCCACTTAGCTATAATGTCTCTAGTTTCTTGTTCTTTACGGCTGAGTATTACTCCGTTTTATTAAAAAAAAAAAAAACAATGTTATCTTCTATATCCAGTCTCCAGTTGATGGGCAATTGAGCTGTTTCCAAGTTTTAGCTATTACACTGTGCTGCTATAAACATGGGTATGCATATATCACTGTGGTATGATTCTTTTAATTCTTTTGGGAAGATACCTAGCAGGGGAATAGCTGGGTCAAATGGGACTTCTAAACCTACTTGTTTGAGGTATCTCCACACTGATTTCCACAGTGGTTGCATCAGTCTGCACTCCCCGCAACAAGGAAGAAGGGTTCCTTTCTCCCACAACCCTACCATCATTTGTTATTGGTTGATTTCATGGTAGCAGCCATTCTTTTGGGGGTGAAGTGGAATCTGTGTTGTTTTCCTCTTTATCTCTCAAATGACCAGTGATGTTGAACATGTTTTCATATGTTTATTTGATGCTTTTACTTGTTTGTCTGAGAAATTACTGTTCATTTTAGATTACACATTTTTTAATTGGGTCTTTATATTTGGCGGGCCTGTTTTTTTTTTTTTTTTTTTTTTTTTTTTTTTTTTTTTTTTTTTTAGTTCTTTATATTCCAGATAGTAGATATTTGTCTGAGGAACAGCTGGTAAAAATTTTTTCTCATGTCGTAGGTTATCTCTTTGCTCTGTTGGTGGTTTCTCTTGCAGTGCAGAAGCTTATTTAATAAGATGAGATCCCAGTTGTTGATTTTTTGTGCTAGTTCCTGTGCTACTGAGGATTTGTTCATAAAGTCTTTTCCTATGCCAATGTCATCGAGAGTTCTACCTAACTTATCTTCCAGCAAGTTTAGTGTTTCTGTTTTAATATTTAGATCTTTAATCCACTTGGATTTTAGTTTAGTGCATGGTGAGAGATAGGGGTCTAGTTTTAATCTTTGGCAAGTTGGGCTATTTGTGTAATTCTGAAACCACTGAAATTTTTGAAGGAAATGGCTCATGCTTCACTTGGTCTACATATCTTGCATGTTTTACTACCCACAGAATGAATAATGGTCCTGTTTTAGGACATGAAGAGGAAGTTGGGAGAAGGACAACCTTCCGACTTTTTTATCCAGAATCTGTTTTTTCAGATCCCAGTTACAACGATCCAAATACTACGGCGATACTCACTGTTTTTAAGCCACTTGACTTAAAGTGGCTGGTGGAATTGTTGACTGGTGGCAAAATAGTAAGTTGGCAAAGTTGATCTGCCTTTAGATTACCTTCAGTATTTTTTCCTTTAAAACATAAAAGACAACCATAACTTTCTATATTCTTTATTTCAGAATACTAATGGTTTTTGGAAGAAACCAGCCTTAAACTTGATCTATAAACCCCATCAAATCAGAATATTAGATCCTTTCATTATCAGGACAGCAGCTTATGATCTGCTTCATTTTCCAAAAGTGTTTCCCAAAAATCAGGTATGTATGTATCTTGTCATGGTTTAAAACTAAAGATCTGGCTGAGGTAAGAGAGAGTGTCTTTGGAGCTTTCAAAACCTATTAAAGAATCTTGGCTTATGATGTAGTATCTGAGGGCTACATCTGAGTTATGTAAAATTAGATGTGGCTGTTATCTTTCATGTTTTTCATGTTGTGAGGAAAACCACCTTCAGCAGAGGGATTTTTGCCCTTGTGCAGCCTTCATGGGGTCTCTTTCTTTATGTCCAAGTGGCTCATCTCTTATAAACTCATTTTAAGTGTTATATGAGCAGAATCAGGCTATGTGCGCTGGTGGGTAGGTTTGTTTTCAGGGCAGCAGGACAGATTTTGAGGCAAGTGCATAGGTTTTAGGCTAAGGAAAACTGTCTGAAGCATTCTGTATTAGGAAGCTTTGTATTACTACAATTAAATACTGAGGACAGCCTTCTTAAGAGGAAAAATTTGTTTAGTTTCAGTTTTGGAATTAAAGTCCAAGATTGAAAGGCTCCATGCTTTGGGCTTCTGGTTATGATAGCACATCCTTATGCATGTCATAGTGAGTGCTCACATTTCAAACCTGAAAACAGAAAGAGGAAGTCAGCTGAGTCCCACAATCTCTTTTGAGGGTAAACCTCCTAATAGTACCACCCTGAAGACCCAGCTTTTATATATGGATCTTTGGGGGTACACTTCCAAAAAACAGCACACTCTGTTAAAAGTATCACAAAGAAGGCCAAAGGAATAATGAAACCAATAAGGTGGTCTAAAAATATTTCTGTAGGTAGAAAGAAAGGCTGGCATTAAATTCTCAAGAAGTCAGCAAAAGTTGGAAGATGACATAGAATCAAAGAAATTTGTTTCATTTTTGTGTGAAGAAACTGATTCAGGAGGAAAATTTTTATGGCAAGGGGAGAAAGTGGAAAGTAGAAATAAAGCTGATGAGAAGAGATGGCTAGTATATATAAATTAGTGAAGGGATTGACCATAGGCATAAACAAGGATATCTCACCCATTAAGAGGAGGGAACACTGTAAATATGGGTGGAGGTGCTTGTAAGATGGTAGATTTGTAGTTGGGAAAGTAACATAGTTCTTTTTTGACTGCTTTCATTTTCATAGAAAAGTAAGGATTGAGTTGTCAATTTAAAATAGGAAGACCAAGGCATTTAGAGGCTAGAAAATTATAAAATTTCCATGGTGGAGAGTAGGAATGGAAATCTGTCAGGCAAGTGGAACTTTTGGCTGGACATAGAGTGCCCACCATATGTTTACCATTTGACCAGGCAGACATATTTTTCTCTTTGTGTATTCTGCTGCGTAGTTGTAGGTACAGTATGATTGGGAAATTAAGTTTCAACAGGTTTAAAGATCTGTCTGGTTAGAAAGGCTCTTCTATGGGTGTCAGGTGCAAAACTGAAGATGAACATAGGGGTTCTTTGTAAGTATGGGCAAAGGACTCTGAGGTGTGAAGAAATGAAAGGCCTAAAGAGGGGCAAGGAGAAGGAAAAAGCGATGGGATCAGTTGTTCTCTAGTAGATGCCAAGGAATTGTGGTGGAGTTTTTGTGGGGGGGATAAAGGAAAGATTATGGGGAAGCTGAAGGCTGTCAGGCTCTTAGTGAAGATTGCCTCTTGAAGTTCACTTGATTTTATTGTGCTGCTCCCCTTTAAAATCATAAATAATTGTGAATTTCTATGGGATCCTTGAATTGTTAACAAGCTTGAGATAGCTTTTGTCTTTGAACGGTATCTTAATGAGAATTAACAATTTCGCATTCCAAGAACGTTCTGTCACATACCTATTATATGGGTTTTCAAGATATATAAAAGGGAAAAGGGATGCTTGTCTTTTTAGTCTTTTCTAGAGCTAAATTATTACGAGAATAAAATTAGGTATCTAAGGCTTATACAAAGCTTTCTTTTGTAATCATGCTGCTATCTATTACCAATTAGATTCAGTTGTCCTTGTATTTTATACATCTCAAACGTCCCAGGCTTTGCTTTTCCATAAAGTGCCCAATTCATGTTTTTTAAAAATATTGCAGCAGTACTCTCTTCCTTAAGTCTCCTCCCTCTTTCTTTTTTTCAGCACTAGGCTTTGAACCTAGGACCATGCAAGTTCTAGGCAGTGCTGGACCACTGAGCTCTATCATCAGTTTTTTCTTTTAATGATTCTCCCCTGAACTAATATTTCAGCTAAGTTTTATTTGAAAAGAATTTCTAAGATTTCATTTACAGTTTATATGTTTTTCAGTGTTAGGTATACCATTTGGAGCTTTGAGTCTTGGAATATGAGAGTTTAAATATTTTTCATTTGCTTAACTATTCAGAAATTATTTTATAAAACTAGGCCACTCAAATGTTTGGAAACAAGTAATTCACTTGGACTTTTTTAAAAAAATTTTTATTTCCCCTCCAGAAACCCAAACACCCAACAACAGGAATTATTGCCATCACATTGGCATTCCATATATGCCATGAAGTTCACTTAGCTGGTTTTAAATACAACTTTTCTGACCTCAAGAGTCCTTTGCATTACTATGGGAATTCCACCATGTCTTTGATGAATAAGGTAATTATGCATACCACTTAATGTTATATATATA
>NW_022900936.1:43370127-43370354 GCF_012274545.1 Fukomys damarensis
TCAAGGAAAACTTTGAACGGTTGAGGGCTTCACGAAGATGTTATAGAAAGCTACCCAGGGCTGAAACTAGGACAGCAACTCCCTATTTGTGGGCTTTAGAGCCTTGGGAAAACTTTATGGTTATTGCCAAGTGTTATCAAACCCACATAGGGACCAAGACTTATTTAGGACATCACATTTGTACCAATCAAATATAAATCATACTTTTATATTTAAATGCTGTTTAT
>NW_022900936.1:43370383-43437094 GCF_012274545.1 Fukomys damarensis
TATATTTTTTTTTTAAATTTATAGTTTTTTTTTTAGTTATATAGACAAGATAGTCTAGAACAGTGATGGCAAACCTTTAGCTTTCAATGATAATAGCCAGCTGTACCACGCATGCTATAGGTTTGCCACCAGTGGTCTAGGACAGAGTAACCCCATAAAACAATCTTTGTCTGTGAAAGCTTTGCAGACCTTTTCACTGGGTCATGTTTCTCTTGAATAGTGATCAATACTGGTAAATGTGAACCTGAGGATTTTGAATGAATGCAAAGGAGTTTCCTATTTTTTAATTACTATAAATGATTTGCTGTAAAATATATGACTACATTTCATGAAATCAGTCCCTTTACATAATCCCAAAATACTGCATAAACTGAGAAGTGGTATTATTCAGGCTGGATTTTAACAGTGTCTTTTGTCCCTCTAACCTTCTTCTTCCCCCTTGATGTAAGACACATACTACTTGAATAGTTCAAGAATTGAATGCCTTGAAAGGCTCACCTATTCTCAGCTCTAATTTTTCCTGTAGTGCTTGTAGTATTTCAAGAGTCACATAAAGAGTAGAATACTAAAGCAACTTCCTGAGAAAACATAGGGTCTCCATCAGTAGAACAAAATTATTTTTATGGTGCTGGGGATCTAAGCCAGGGCCTTGCACAAGCTCTGCCATTGAGCTGTACCTCTGGCCCCCAAATTTTTAAAACACATCTCTTAAGCTGAACCATGCCTTATAGTAGTTTCTCATCTCCAAGTCAATTTATTTTTTAAAAATGAGTTCCAGGTGCTGCTTTTATAAAAATTCCATTCTGACTTAAAATTTTAGTCTTTTGATTTATACCACAATTCAAGATGCCTGAAGAAGCCTTTTAATGGCAGTTTAAGAGGATGGAGTAGGCTTTAGAGAAAGCTGTCACACAAGAATAATAAGACAGAGAGTAGGAAGGTAACAATATTCATGTGACAACGTTTGAGGTTAGTATGGCACTTTTAAGGTACAGAATATTCTGTTGCTGTTAATATTCTGAGATTGGAACAGAGGGATGGTAATCTTATTTTATTTTTCTTCTTCAGAATGCATATCACAATGTGACTGCAGAACAGCTCTTTTTGAAGGACATTATAGAAAAAAACTTTGTAATCAACTTGACACAAGATTGACCCTACAGACTCAGAAGATTATGCTAACAGTATTAGTTTTATTTTTATATTGCAATTTTTAGTTTATTTTAAAATATTTTGGATGAACTTGTCATATAATTATGTATATTGTCTGTTGCTGCCTGGTGATTCATAACCACCAGCTTAATTTCTGTGAATATATTTATGAAAACCAAGAAATGTTTAGTTATCAGGGCAATAAATTTTGATTGTATTGTGTTTTTAAAATAAGCTAGGTTTTTGAGGTGTTTTAAAACATCTTATTTCATCCTAGACTTTTCAAAGAATGTGATTTCCTAAGCAAGGAGAGTTAATTCATCACAATTTTGATTATGATGTGACATTTGGGGAGGTATATTTAGTTAATGTAAAAGAAGCAGGTGGGAAGGTGGCATATGATTATGCCTTGATATAGCAAACTGTAACCACTTGGCTGGGGAAGTCATACTGCTTTTAATTCTCCCTGCAGTTAATTAAACCATGACTGTGATGAATAATAATTTGGTAGAAGGGAGATTTTTATAATTAAAGGATGTGGAGAAAACTACAATTCTGGATGAGTAAATAACTAAATTCAATCACCAAAATCTGGTTGCTTTGCATTATTTTTAAAAATTTACTCTCTTTATAAATGTTTGTGGGACAGTGGTGGCAAAAATATATAGCTGAATCAGGCCAAGTTTGTTGATATGGGCCCATTAAGAAGGAATTCTGAATTTAATGATGCAACTTGCAGAGTAAATAAAGGTGTTAATAGTTCATTTGCCCAGTTGGCAGAAGTCTGAATCAAAAGATGGCCCACTGTGAATGAGTCAGTGATGCCTGATATTCCATGGCTTACTATTGATGAGGTGATTCAAAGGCTTAGGGAAAAGGCAATGCTTGAGTGGATTTGCCATGTTAAACCTAATCCACTACACTGGGATGATCTAGAAAATGTACCGTTCACTAACACCTTGAGAAATAGATTTGTGAGGGGAGCAGCGGCATCCTTGAAGAGCTCTGTTATTGCTCTTCTCTGTATGCTAGATCTTATAGTGGGGATCATGGTCACTCAAATGGGAAATTTAAGGGTTTGTTAGCATGTCACAGATCAAGTGGAAGCACTTAATCACCAAAGGCAGGGTGCGCACACTCACCATAAATAGACAGCAGAAGCAAAACAATGATCAGAATGCTCTGACGTGTGTAGACCTATCACATTGACTGATAAGTCGTGGTGTTCCCAAAATTGAAATAAAGCCTACAGAATTTTTACTGGATTTATATAATTTTTAAAAATTTAGGGCAAATGAACAGAAAGCTACTTAAAATTGTAGTAGAAGGGAATCTCAGACCCTCAAGCAGTTCCTGGATTTGAGCCAGTTTATAGATCCAGAACCCCTTGAATGAGGGAGGCTGAGTTCTCTTTGAACTCACCCCTTGGGTGAGCCTTGTGCACCAAAAATGTATACAATCAATCTTTCCTCCATCTTTCCCCCAAAGGACCTAAGGGCTTTTTCTTGATTGACTGTACATTGGGGAAGGGAAATAATCAGACATTGAAGGTACTACTGGACACTGGGGATCCAAAACATCACTGTGGCTCTCCAATAAGTGTAGGGCCTAAGGAGGTTAGACAATCGATGGAATTTAACAGAGGTCTGACTCCATCTAGTGGGTTCTTGAATCCATCCTGTAGTCATTCCCCCTGTTCCAAAAGGCATAGTTGACATAGATATACTTAGTACTCGGAAAAGAGAATCCTCACATTGGCTCTTTAACCTGTAGTGTGAAGGCTATTGTAGTTGGAAAGGCGAAATGCAAGCCATTAGAGTTGCCTTTGCCTGATAAAATAGTAAACCAAGAACATTGTTCCTGGAAGGATTGCACAGACTATCAAGGACTTGAAGGATGCTGGAGGTTATGGTCCTCAAAACATCCCCATTTAATTCTCCCATTTGGCCTGTGCAGAAGAGATGAATCTTGGAGAATGATGGTAATTACCATAAACTGAATCAAGTGGCGACTCCAGTTGCAGTTGCTGTACCAGATGTACCCTTGCTTGTGCAGTTTAACATATCTCCTGATACTTAGAATGCAGCTGTTGATTTGGCAAATGCCTTCTCCACATCTATTCATAAGACCCATCAGAAACAACGTGCTTTCAGATGGCAAGGCCAGCAATACACCTTAACTTTTCTGTTTTCAGCCCTGTGTCACAACTTAGTTCATAGGGATCTTGATCACCTTTCTCTCCCACAAGGTATCACATCAGTCCATTATATTGATGATATGCTGATTGGACCTAGTGCACAGGAGGTAGCAACCACTCTGGATTTGTTACTAAAGCATTTGAGAACCAGAGGATGGGAGATCAATGCAACTAAAATTCAAGGTCCTTCTACCTCAGTGAAATTCCTTGTCCAGTGCTGTGGGTCATATAGATACATCACTTCTAAGGTAAAAGATAAATTGTTGTATCTGGCTCTCCCTACAATGAAAAAAGAGGCACAATGCCTAGTAGGCCTGTTTGGATTTTGAAGGCAACACAATTCTCAGGAGTTTTACTCTGGGCCATTTACCAAGCGACTCAAAGCTGCTAGTTGAGTGGGGCCCAGAACAAGTCTCTGCCAAGAGGTCCAGGCTGCTGTGAAGGCTGTTTTGCCACTAGGACCATATGATCCAGCAGATCTAATGGTGCTTGAAGTGGCAGGGGCAGATAGAGATGCTGTTTGGAGTCTCTAGCAGGTCCCCATAGGTGAATCACAACAGTGACCTTTAGGATTTTGGAGCAAGGCTCGCCATCATCTGCAAACAACTACTCTTGTTTTAACAGTTCTTGGCCTGCTACTGAGTCTTAGTGGAAACTGAATGCATGACTATGGAATACCAGGTTACCATGCAACCTGAGTTACCTATCATGAGCAGGGTTATATCACAGCAGTCTATTATTAAGTGCAAATGATATATATGTGATTGAGCCAGAGTAGGTCTAGAGGGTACAAGATCATGAAGTTGCCCAGATGCCCATGTGTCCCACTTCAGTAACACGGCCTTGTTTCCCAGCATGCACCTACGTCATCATGGGATGTACCATATGACCAACTGTGAGAGGAAAGGGAAGCTAGGGCCTGGTTTATGGATGGTTCTGCACATTATGCAGGCATGACCTGTAAGTGGACAGCTGCAGCATTACAGCCCTTTCCAGGACATCCCTGGACAGTGGTGAAGGAAAATCTTTCCAGAGCACAGAACTTCAGGCAGTGCACCTGGTAGTACATTTGGCCTGGAAGAAATGGCCAGATGTGTGACTGTATACTGATTCATGGGCTATACTGATTGCATGATTAAGGAACTGGGAAGGAACATGACTGGAAAATTAGCGTCAAAGGTATTTGGGGAAGAGGTATGTGGATAGACCTCTCCATACGGGTGAATGTTGTAAAAATACTTGTATCCCATGTAAATGCTCACCAAAGTATGACTTCACCAGAATCAAGCATCACAAGAAATGGAAATGTTATGGCTTTTATCTAGGTATCACCCCAGAAGTGTCATATGCTCATAGGTGGGGCTTTTCTAAGGTGTCTGAATCTAATGTGTGTGATGCTGGGACTAATTCACGGTGCAGTGCTACAGTAAGTGTGCTGGGATTAAGAGTGTGAGTGCTGTCTGCCCTAAGGGTAGGTAGCCTGGATACAGAAAAGGACTTTTTTTCTTCCTAACTTTTGCTGTCTTCTGCACGCCATCAACTGTTTTTCCTCTGCAGTGCCCCTCTGCCATGCCACCTTGCCTTGGAGCCAGGCAATTATGAACTGACACCTCTACAAACTGTGAGCTAAACCTTTCCACCCTTAACTTGTGTTGGGTATTTTCTCTCAATAAGGAGGAAAGACAGAAGCCAACCTACATGAGCTCAAGAAAATTCTTAAAACATTTTTTTGGGGGGGCATGGCTTAATTTATTCATTAAATTGTGAACATTTTTTGTTTGGAGTAAAAGTAGTAAATTAAGGAAGATGACCATGCAAACAAGCCCTTAAGAATCAAGGTGGTTTTCTAATTTAAATAAAATGTTTTTCATATTGATATTTTTTACTAGGAAATACTGGTGTTTAACTGACAACCCATCATTTCCTTAAAGAGAATATATAAAAGGTAAGCATCAGCTCTAAATCAGAGTAGAAATAAATACTTCAAAGCAGCTGAGGGAGAAAACTAGATGTTTTATTTATTTTATTTTTTGGAGGTACAGGGGATCAAACTTGGGACCTTGTGCTTGCATAGCAGGTGATGTAACTGAGCTAAGTCCCCAGCCCAACTAGTAGATAGTTTAACCCTGGTGAGATATTAATTATATGGATATGCCCTAGATTCATTTGACATTCTAGTAACCCTGAGGTGGAAAAGCAGGTACTAGACTTAAGATCTTCATGTGTGCAGTGGGATACTTTTTCCACACCACACAGCCACGGCTTGCAGCTTGGCTGCTGCCAGTTTTTGATATCAAGCGGGAGGTAAAAGGGACAGTATTGACCATGGGGGTGGGGTACGGAGATCAAAGGAAAAACCCAACAGTGGCATTCTCACATGTTGCAATATTGAAAAACCTGGCATTTTATAACAAAAATCTACAAACTTCAAGGCTAGTTTATTTAAGCCAAATAATCTGAGCAAGACACATATACACAATTTTTAAAAACATGAATACAATAAAATCTCACTATTTATACAATGTAAATTCTAGCAACATATACAAATACTGAGTGACTACAGTACATGCCGAGGTAAGAAAAGTACATTCTAGGAGAACATAATTGACACTCAAATCATTTTTACTTTCAATATATATTTTAATACATGTTGTTTCCACCTTTCCCAGCACCAAAAAGAAAACTAGTCACAAGTTGGATTAAGTGAGAATTGGTGCAACAGTTGACCTAAAAGTATTTCAATAACCACCCAACTGTTATGTGGATTTTTTGCAGTTCAAGGACTTCAAGTGAAAAACCAAAGACAGAGCTAAATAACTATTTTCCTAGGCAGAGGCTGGTCAGTTGTCTTGATAGGGGTTAAAGGAAAAGCTTTCAATGTCCCACATAATGTACTGGTTCTTTGTCTCTTTGACATGGTGTTTCTAATAGCCCTTCTCCTCTCCAGGTGACAATGTAGGACCAAGGCAAAGAAGCAAGCTTTATCACTCTCCAAAACTTTGAGGCCACATTCGTATTTAAATGAGCTCATGTTCTGCTTCTTGCCCCTGGGTGAGGGGAGAAAGGTAAACATAATGGACTTTTAATTCTTCATAAATTCTCTGCTTGGACCACTTTTATCAGTGAGTAAATCCACTGTTTAATGCAAAGTGCAAATAGTGAAACATGAACTTAAATACCTGGACTAGACCTGGCACTTACAACAGGATCTATTTAGGTTTATAGTGTTTAATAAAAGATAAATCAGAGATAACCGTATCATTGTGCTAGTTCCTTGAATCAAGTAATGGCCCAAGTCAGCATAACTTTATGAAACCTATAGTGCCACACTTGCTGTATCACTTCTGATTCTATTTCTGTAACTGCTGTCAGGGGGAAAAAATACAATAAACCACAGTGACTGAAGTATTAAATGTTTCAAGCAAAGAATAAACATTACAGGGAAATTTGTCAAAAATTGTTACCTTCACATTTTCAGTTGTTACTTGATTGTCTCCAATGCTGTGTGTTGTGTATATATGTGTGTGTGTATATATGTAGTCTGATATAGCTATATAATCAGACCTATAAATATACTAAAAAACAAAAAATTAAAAAAATCTCTAATATGAAAAACAACTTAAAAGTACAAAACTAGAAAAACCATTTGAATCAGGCTCAGCTCTTCATCTGGAAAGAAAAATATATAAAAATAGTAAAAACTAGGTATTTTATTAAAATCATTGGTAGTTCAAGGACAGCACAGTGGCAATATGAATCAAGTGTTAAAATATGCATCATTTCAGAAAATGTGCCTCTCATAAAAAAGAAGTCAAGATCCAAGGAAAAGCAATCAGGTCACACAATTACACAAAATATTAAGTTTCTTTGGGAAAATGAAAGTTACTGAAAACATAGCTCTTAAAGCTTTAAACAGGTACATGACTTGGGAAGTACATTCTCTGTGTACTAACAATGAATAAAAACAACAAAGCAATTGGTTTACTCTGTCCCCACCTGAAAGGACATAGCTGCATTAATGCATGTGCTTTACACATTCAGATATGGTTTAACAGAAGTTTAGGAGCTGTGCTTCTTGAAACAAAATATGCATTGATTTTCCAATGACTGAAATTGTGCCTCCAAGTTTAAAACAGGAAAAACAAATGTGAATAAAACCAACAAAATATTGGAGAAGGCCAGGAAGACACAGAAATAATTCTTTTTGTACAGTTTTTAGAATACAGTACCGATAATACTTATGGACGCATGCAAAATGAATACTGTTCATCTTTATTCAAATTTAGTGAATTCTGGCAAAAAAATAATCTGGTGGCATTAAGTCAGAAGAAATGACTAGAATCTAATGGGAAATAGAAAGCTCTATTTCCTTACTATTACCTTTTATTTTACTCTTTACTTTTAATTTGATTTTCTCATATGTACCTGAACCACTCCACACAAGGAATGTAAACATTATCTACTGCAAACATGTACTAACGAAAAAAAAATTTTAAGTACATTTTTTACATCAAGTCTACCAACTAAGATTCATGGAAGAAGGGATGTCAAATTTATATATTTTTATCATACAGTGAACTTGTGTTGTCTTGCCAGTCTAAAGATAGATGTTCAGATGTGGTTTTTGTATGATAGGCTAATAAATACATTACATATGACTTCTCATTCACCCCATCTAAAACCATTTCTGGGAAGGTCATGAACAAATGGTGACTAAGAGTTGTTGGGGGTTATAAATTTCATTTGCTAGGATGCTATCACATCTATTCCCCAGGTATGACACAAAGGACTACTCACAACTCTTACTATGCACAAAAGGCACAAGCACATAGTACTGAAGGATATACACTGGATTTCTAGTTCTTATAACAGTTTTACTGAGAAAAACAAATTAAAATTATTTCACTAAAATTAGAGCACACCTTGAGACTTGAGAATGTGTGTGTTTGTTTAAAAAAAAAAAAAAAACCAAAGAGGACAACTCATCACTTTTTTTTTGGTTTTCAAGGTAATTTATATTACTTCTGAGTATAGAATCTTCTTTACGACTTTTCTAAATTTTAAATTGCTTCTCTTATTTTTCCACATAAAGAAGTATACTTAAAGACATCAGAGGATCTGATTTTATGAGACTGATTAAAAAAAGTATTACCTACAAAAAAACCACTATTTTATAAACAAGAATGAGGCCAGCCACAAAAGGCCCCAAGTAGAATAAGCACGGATGAGGCCAGGTCCTGTACCATGAAGTGTTAAAGCTCTTTAAGAGTGTCAGCAAGTGACAAGTTGGTCACCCAGCTCATTAGAAGTCAGTTTTCTAGCCACCAATCTTCCCAAGATAGAGAAGTGTATATGGCTACAATCAAAACAATGCTATATCACTATTTTTTAAGACCCAGGATGCAATACAGGAGTAGAAAAGGGGGAAAACAGAATAGTACCCACCTTTCACAAAAGGAAAATTTCAAGCCATTAGATATTTCAAGAACAGTACCATGCATTATTGCCCATCAGGGCTTATAGAACCAACACGAGTTCATTAATGTACCTGCAGCATTGGTAATAAATACTCAGTGATTTTCAGTTTCTTTGAAGTGCATTATAGGGATCTTTTGCTGTATTAAAAATATTGTTTTACAGTAGTAATAAACAAGTTGTTGAAAACTGAACAGGCAAGCAATAACTGCGCAACAGTAACACCTTTAAAGCAAGATAGCAAGTTAAGTAGTTTCCTGTACTTTGGCCACCACATTTTCTCAACCACTTCAGTGATAGATATGTAATACATTCTATATATTACTACCACTAATAATTATTTTTAAAGGCCATGTGCTTTAAATGGATGCTTGGTAAAAAGCAGCATTGTCTTCAAAGGATTTCTTTAAAAACATCATACTCCCCATCCTCTCTTGTTCCTGCTACTTCCTGTGTGCTCTGTGGCACCTGGTACACCATTTCTTGTGGGGCAGCTGGACCTGGCTTTCCACCTTTAGGGGTATCATACTGGGCCTGGGCTGAGGAGCAGCTATCAGTCCTGGAAAGAAGTGTATTGTAAGTTCCCACTAAAGGGGGAGGCTGGTTCCCTGTAGCTTTGAAAGTGGATGTAGACGGCAGACTAACTGAGGCTGTGGAGTGTCCTGACATGTCCATGACAATTGGGGTTGCATATTCAGGTCCAGTGATTGGGAGCGGTTCAGCGTAAGCATGATAAACTTCCTGCACCGAAGAGTTATAAAGATCCAGGTCTGCATAGCCTGCTTCTTTTCCTTCTTCTGGTTTAAAGGTAGATCTCTGATGAAGTGTACCCACAATTCCTCCCACAAGTGGTTGTGCATACTCTGTGGATGCCACAAAACACAAATAAAATGTTATCTTACTAATACAGCAATTCCATAACTTAAGGTAGCAGCTGCAAGTTGCACCAAAAACAAACATTTATGGCACTATTGTTGCTATTGATGCAGACCTATGCAGTTCTCGCCTGTAAGAACATACTTCAAAATTAAAGATGTTATCTAATATCTTAGAATGATATGCCACAAAGCTTTATTCATTTAACTTTGCACAGAATGTTTGTTTATGTTCTTTAGATTTAGAGAGTATTTCACTAGAAAAGAAGTATTTCATTACTGGAATAAGTATTAATTTTAAAAAATAATGCAAACTGGCCGGGGATTTAGCTCAGCGGTTCGGTGGCCTGCCTTGCAAGCCCAAGGACCGGAGTTCAATCCCCGGTACCAAAAAAAAACAAACAAACAAACTGTTTTCCTTTTCATATATAAGACAATGTTTAAAATGAATGTATACTAGAATATAGGATACTGTAAGGCTTTTTCTGTCTTTCCTGGTCTCGTCACCATTTCTTGCCCAAAATAAAACAAGACAAAAACAATATTTTAATACATTAAATTCCCAAAGCCTTTAGAAATAAATGGCCCAATGTCATGAACAGAACAAAGACAGAAATGATTCTCTCAAGATCATGTTTTTTTTTTTTTTGGTACTGGTAATGGAACTCAGTCTTTGTGCTTGCACGGCAGGTGGAACCGCTGAGCTAAATCCCTGGCCCCAAGGTCATCTTTTTTTGGTACCAGGGATCGAACTAGGGATCTTGCACTTGCAAGGCAGGCAGCAGCACTACTGAGCTAAATCCCCAGCCCAAGGTCATCTTTTTTAAAAGTCTACCTTCCAAAAATAATTTCTTGTTGGGGATTTAGCTCAGTGGTGCTGCTGCCTACCTTGCAAGCACAAGGCACCAAGTTCAATCTCCAGCGACAAAAACAAAACAAAACAGTTTCTCTTTAACATGAAAAACATCAAAGATACTGTCAATCCTAAGACAGTTTATAGAAAACATAGGCAGTTTTTCCCTCTACCCTGGTGCCCAAAAGCTGCCACATAATTACCTGCAGAGTCAGTTTGTAGCATTGCGGTGACTTCTCTCGGATTCAAGTGATTAACTTCACTACTGCTGTAGCGAACTGGAGTCTCCTCATGTTCCACTGATTTGGCAGGGAGAAACTGCTTCATTCCTTTCCACCAACCTTCATTGTGATCATAAGCGAAAAAGACCATTTATTTGTATAACAATATCTTTGTACTAGCGTTCATTTTCAAGAGTATTTCTGCTTTGACAGGACATCCAGTGCAAGGTAGAACATGGTAATACATAGCTAAAACAAACCAGCCTTTATATTCAAGCTTATTTTCTGCTTTAATATCCAGTGGAAAGCAGAACATCGTAGAAATATCTATCAAATGCATATGCAGACGCAAATCACTGCTGTTATATCCAGACAGAGTGTTTATGTTAAGGATGGTTTTAAATGAGTTTTTCTCAAACAATTCTTTCCAAGATCTACCCTAGGGAACCAGCAGCCCTGTGATCTGCTCCACCACTGTCCTTGACTTCTTTTTTTTTTTTTGGTACCAGGGATTGAACTCAGAACCTGTGCTTGTGAGGCAGGTGGCAGAACCACTGAGCTAAATCCCCAGCTTTCCACCACTGTTCTTTTATAGTCTCAGACTAGCAGTGACATGGGGGGGTGCTGTCAAGGGACCTCTGGTGTCACTTGTAGTAGTTGAAAAGATGACTAACCATCACTGTAGAGATGGTAGACCTCATTCCTACACTCTACTTAGTGAGCAGCCACACCAGTGTGACAAACATACTTCGTTACTGGGACCACAGCCCTTTGTTTCTTAGCACTCACACAGACCACATAGAAACCTGGTCTCCCTTAAGAGGAAGACACATAGGACAAACCAGACAAGCCTTTCACAATAAAAAAACAGCATGTATCATGAGAAACCTGCACTTTCCACTTCATTACTACATTATTAATTAACTAGAAGACAGTGCAGAAGAGTAAAAATAATGAGAACATGCCACTTTTCTATCCGTATGGGGGAGCTACATGGGCTGGAGAACACAATCCTCTTACACTACTGCCACCTGTAATGGATGGATTTCCCTCAACAGAAAAGAGATGCAAAGTCCACATAAGTTACCTGCCCGGTCCCAGGTAGGTAAGTCATACGTGCCTTCAGTTTTTTTCTTTCTGGAAAAGTACAGAAGGAAATGTTAGCAAGCAGAGCGCATACTCTGGTAAGAAACCTTTGAAACTGCAGCATGAACACCTGAGTTAATAATTAGTCAAGAACACTCATTTCTACTTGCTGATCTACCTGGGGGAGTTCTCTACTTCATTTAACTTTTGGAGTTACCAGTGCTGAAGCTTGTTTAAATTCTGGCTCTCAATAAATTTACCTTATCATCCACCTATGATTCACAGGAAATGGTAATGAAAATAAAGAAAGGCAAGTCTGTAGATTAAAAGACAATCAAAGACTAAGCCCTGACAGGTGGGCTACTATAGGCAAATCATGATAGGCTTTTGGATGCAAATGCAAATTTCATAAATCAATTTATTCACAAAATTTACACTAAAAAAAAAAAAGCAACTGGTCTTCTATTCTGTTGTTCTTTTTTTCCAATTTTCTGCTTTTCTTACATAGTTCTTTGCTCGAGAGAAGTTGGAAGTGTCTCATACCCTTAATTGCACAGATGTCATTCCCTTCATATTTCAGCATAAATCAATACTAACAGTGACAAATGGCAGAGGGAGGAAAATGGTTCTCAAAGCCTGGGATGCACCACAGAATGTCTGGAGAGTTAAAAGCCATCAAGTATAACAAAAAAGATTCTCCCCAAGCCACCTCTAAAAATTCTAATTTGTTCTCCCCAGAAGAAATCCCTCCCTCTGTTAAGAATTACTGTTGATCTGGTGTGAATAATCTGCAATAATACAGAAGACCCTAATAAGATTACTGACATTGAGAAATGGGAAGAAAGGAGCTAAAGGTGTAGGGAAGGTGGGATGGGTAGGGGAAGGTAAAAAGGGAAAAGAAAAAAATGTGAGATAATGAAAAGATGGAAATAAAGTGCTTGTAGATAGGGAGGGAAGGGAGGGCAGGGATAAGGGGAAAAAAATGAGAAGCAAGACTTGTCATGTAGAGGTACAAGATCCCAACAATGAATGTAACTGTACTATATCCCTAACATGTACCAATAAACTCAATTAAAGCTGAAAAAAAAAAGAATTACTGTTGATCAAAAAGCTTCTACAAAAAAAGAACAAGATAAAAAAATACTTTCCGATTCAGTTGTATAAATCTAATTTAACTAAAATTAATGCTTTTCGGACTAATGAGAAGGCAGAAATTATTCTTGTCTATAAGTGAGAGTAAGGAAGCTATATGATTTGCTCAGGATCATAAATTTGGCTTTCTTAAGAGCCCAAGCCATTTATTTTTCCTACTGGAAAACATTTATTTCTAATGTAAGGCTATTTTTATTATTGATATTTAAATTTCTTCATCTTAAAGCACGACTATATTTAAATTATTTCATTATTTCAAAATGAAGTATAATATAAACTTGTGGAAAAGATAAGAGGTGTTAAAGCTGGTAATAAAAAACTGGAATGGAAAAGAAATGATAAAATATGACAGCTTATTAAGTACTTTTCTCCCTGAAAACCCTCTAGTTCAGACCTGGGGCCCAAACCCTGGACCAGGGAGAGACCTATTTTAAACTAAGTTGCACAATAGGAGGTGAGTTGGCAGGTAGGAGAGCAAATTTGAGCTCTGCCTCTTGTCAGATCAGTGATGGCATTTGATTTGCATATTAAGTAAGTTGCAGGCTCTTTGACTCATCTGAAAACCATCCCCCTCACCCTCCCAACCCCCAACCCACACTGTGGAAAATCTGTCTTGTACCAAAATGGTATCTGAAAAGGCTGAGGACCACTGCTCTTATTACCCTAAGGCTTATTTTATTTTATTTTATTCCCTCATTGAGTTTATTGGTACATTTTAGGTATACAGTACAGTTACATTCACTATTGGGATCTTGTACCTTTACATGAGTGGTCTTGGTTCTCATTTTTTCCCCTTGTCCCTGCCCTCCCTTCACCCCCCACCTCCCTGTTTACAAATACTTTATTTCCATTTTTTCATTTTCTCATATTTTTTTCTTTTCCCTTATAGTTTTCCCCTACCCTTCCCACTTTCCCTATACCGTTAGCCCCTTTTTTCCAATTTCACATTGTCCATTATATCATTAGGATCTTAGGTACTATTATAGTTTATTCACACCAGAGAAACTATTACCCTAAGGTTTTTTAAAAAAATTAATGTTTTCTACATGAAAGTGATAGTCTATACAACTAGGCCAAAAATTAATGGTCTCAATACTAAAGGCTGAGTACAAAAGATTTTATAATTAAACTGCAAGTGACAAGGCTTCAGGTTATTTATTCCTTACATGTAAGTGCTTAAAACAGTGGTTGAAGTGGGTTAAGGATTCAATAAATTGCACCTGTTTTTATTATTTCTCCTTCCTATTTCCCACAGCCCCTTGATGGCATCTGTTCCTTTACTCTTTGTAGAGAAGCTAGAAATCAGCAATTTCAACTACAATGTTAGTCCAATTCTCTAGCTCAGTCCTCTTGTCCTGAATGCCAGACATGTATTCCAACTCCTTTTAGGAATCAAGGGACCTTTAATAAAACACCATCCCAAATTGATTTCAGGACCTAACTCCTACCTCCCTCTCAAAAACTCCTCTATCCTACCCTCATTCTCACACCCTTATGTTTTTACCACAGTTGATTATATTTATTCATTTATTTATTATACCTTCGTAGACAGCAGTGGCTAAGAGCATAAGCTGTGAAGCCTGGCCCAAAAACTACTCTGCCACTTTCTAGCCAGTGACCTCAGAAAAGTTAATATTGCTGGCCTTGTCATTGCTATTATTTTTGCTCAGTTCACTGAACATGCACTTTCCCTCTTCCCGTTTCTGCAGCCCTCTTCTTTTCTTCCTCTCCTTACTGTCTTCAGACTAACACACTGGCTCTGCTCAGTGTTCCCAATACCGTGAATCTGAATCTACCTAAGATGCTTCTCTAGCTCCCTCCTGTGACACAAATTCTGTACTCCACACCAAAGCTGACAGTTTTCTGCATTATATCTTTTCCGGGTCTATAAGCTTTGAGGTTCACTTCTGGACTGCTTAGCACATGGCTCAATACTTGGCACAGGGTAGCAGCCAAGTTATTCAGGTATCTGTTGAATAATTGAACAAATACAACCATACTCTTTCTCTACCAAACCTGTCCTTCCTGCTGTTATCACAACGTGACATCATTACTGGTCTAACTGGACAAGACAGAGACCACAAACCACCCCAGATCCATCCTTCTTCCGGACACAATTACTCATGCATCCTTTTGATGCTGCTCTGAACCATCTCCCCTCCATCTCCTCCCTTCCTTAGAATCAGTGCCATGTTTCTGCCAGGCCTAATTAGTTTCATAACTCATTTCTGACTTTCTTTTTCCTCTTCAATTAATCCAATTCACTTTTCATAAATCCTGTCACTATCCTTCTATAATAATACAACAGTATCACCTATGTACTTAATACTCAATGATTATCCCATCCACAGAATAAAAGCTAAATTTCTGTCTCCCAGAATGTCTGTCTTTATTCAGGTTGAGACTATATTTCTATGGTTGCTGCTAAGGACTCCTTCACGTAAACCTCACAAAAGATAATTCAATATTCTGTGTTTACTCAGGCAATTCCCTCGATTTGGGCTATTCTCCATTGTAACCCTCTACATGTCTGTGTCTTTCCAAATTCTAACCCTGCTAGTGCCCTTGGAAAAGAGGCCTGAGGGAACCTGCTCATACCTCCTGCCATGTGAGGACAGAAAAAGAAGGTATTCTTTGCACTAGAAAGGGGGCCCTCACTGGTCAGTAAATATGCCAGTACCTCACAGCCTCCAGAAGTGTGAGAAATAAAGGTTTGTTGTTTAAAAGTTACCCCATTATGGTATTTTCCTCTAATGCTCCAAACAGTCTATGACATCCATCTACCTTCCTGTATCAAGGCAACCCCAACTCCTTTAAGGTGAAATATGAGAATTTTCCTTTCCTGAAGAAAAGGCTTCAAATTCATTTGAGGTTCTCTTTAGTACTAGGTATTTCATGTATAACCACAGGATAGTTCCTTATTTTGGGTCAGGCAACCCTACTCATCACTTCAGAGAAATGAATTAAGTCACTTTCTTCAGTAAAAATGACTACGCATCTATTATATCAAACATTGATCAGATTACTGCACAGATTCCAATGTGCAATGCAGAACTTAATATAATAGGGCTGGAGATTTAACTCAGTGGTGCCGCCACCTGCCTTGCAAGCGCAAGGAACTCAGTTCCATCCCGATACAAAAAACAAACAAAAAAACCCACCAGATGCTAAGTTATTAACTGGAAACTGAACTTATTAGTTTTTAATGGGATAATGGGAATAATAAGAAATATATGTAATTTTAATTCTAATGACACTCATTCTCAAATGGATAAAGTGCACTGAATATAGTTTATCTTCTACATTTAGTTTTTATTTAACATTGGACAACTCCCTCTGACCCCCAGAACCAATGAGGTAAACTACCTCTGTACTAACCTGTTTCTCCAATGCCAAGCGCATACTAATATTAGGATAATAGTAGTGAGGACCATGACTAGCACCGGGACAAGAACAGCAGCCAATGCTACATCTAAAATTATAAAAATTTTAACAATTAAAAAAAACCACATTAACATCAAAGGCATAATTTTTTTAAAAACATTAAACACATTAACACAGAAGGCAAAACTAATGTGGGAAAAGACTGAAAAGATTTAGCTATATCATTGCTTAACATTTTCCTGTATCAACAAATAGCTTTTCTATAATTTATGAAACAAGACTGAGTTAACAACTGCAAGAATTAACAACTGTAGAAAGTTTCACAGATATACTAATCATTCCATCTTTATTTGTGTTTAAAAATTTTGTTAAGATGTACATCACCAAAATAAAATAGAAAGACAAACAATAAGTAGAGAAAGTGAATTTTTTTCATATGTAATATAAAGAATATAGGACTGCAAAGTCAAAAGCAAACAACAGAAAAAAATCAGTGCAGATCAATCAACAATACATTAAAATACAAATAAGCTTTAAATAAATTAGCATCATTAGTAATCAAATATGTTAAAACAAGAACAAATAACTATTTTTGCTTATCAATGTGACAGATATTTAAAAGAACAACTAATTGTTGAGAATGATGGGAAACAGGTATTTTAAAAAATGGGAATATAAAGTGTATTTTTTCTGATTGGCATTTTGAGGAAATATGCATAAAAACTTATGTGAAGGCTGGGGATTTAGTTCAGTGGTTCCACTGCCTGCCTCGCAAGTGCAAGGACCTGAGTTCCACCCCTGGTGCCAAAACAAACAAACAAAAACTTATGAGAGTTGGTAATTCTACAGCTAGAATTTATTCTTCCTATGAAATTAAGACGACCTTCTAAGATATACCATCAAAGATGTTAATTTCTATTTCTACATAAGAGTGAAAAACTGGAAATAATCTGAATACCCAATGAGAGGGAATAAATGAAATCATGGTGTCCTCCTAACTGCAGAATATAATTTAGCACTTGAAAATTGTATTATAACAGCAAAATATTTATAGATTTGGAAGGTAACAAAACAGCTCAATAAAGCTGACCAAAGAAGTGTCTATCAACAGGTCAGAAATCATCAAATGCTGGAGTTTGCCAAAACTTAGAGAACATTTAATATCTTTATCTTACTCTACTCATAAAAAATCCTGGGCCCTGGTACACAAAGTGAAATTACCAAGGGTACCTTGAATATTAGTTTCTTTCTTCATCCTTCAATCTCCTCCTAGCCATGAGGATGAGAATAGTGGCAACTACTGATATTCACTTGGAGCTATGACCCAGATACTGCAGTGAGTCTAAGTGCAGCATCTTTTTTACTCCTTTCACACTGTATCTAAAAAAAGAGGAAAAGGCTGATGACAGTGCGGGAGGGACAGCATAATCAATAATGTCAGGGCATTGAGAAGCCAAAGGATGGGTGCCAGGGAACAGATGAAGTTATTACCTCCAGGAAGCACAAGGGACCCCCTTTATCAAGGCAGTGAACAGAAGATGGACGTTAAGTTTCTTGGCTCCTTAAGAAGGAAACTCCCTTCCAATGGTTTCTACTTTTTTTTTTGCAAAGTTGGAGAAGTAACTGAGAGTGAATAAAGACCTCCTACTCAAATGCTTAAAAAAGTATGGAGAATGTTTAAAAAAAAAACCAGTTTCAGTAAGAACAAACTGAAGAGTTCACTACCAAAATCTGAATGATCGCCTGCAAACATCTGACCATGACATGACTTTCTCCCTGAAATCACTCTTGGCCTGAATGTAAAAATAGAGAAAATGAAGTGTATAAAACAGAAATTAAAACTCAGTCTAGGAAGGACTCAAGGAAAGTAAATGTTTTTTTCCTAAAATTTGTTAAACTGGAGAAAACAGGTTTAGATGAATGCAGTGTGATTAAAGTATCTGTTGAGGTTTTAAAAAGTAATAAATCTATGCATTACCATGTCAAAGAAAAGAAGGCAAGAAACCTTCAATTAAGAAGACTGGCCCATTCTCTTATTCCTTTTAAGGTTACAAGAATCCTAGTTCTGGAAGATTTTAAAGATGCTCTTAACCTTGAGATTTTGATACTCTAATCAGATTTTAAGATGGAACAGTATGTTAAGTGACTGTTCTTCCATCCAGGCATGTGGCCGGGGATTCTGCCTAAACAAATGACTTCTGCAAATTGGAAGAAACTCTTTGGGAGATGTTAAGATTTCTTGCCTCTGAGAACTCTGAAAATGATCTTTTGAAATACTTCAAAAGATAAGGAAGAAACTGGCATATGGTATGTTGAAAAAAAAAAGTTATCTCAATCTAGCCAATTTTTAGAAAATGAGAATAAAGGAGTTCCATGTGGCAAATATCTCTCTGGTTTGCTTTCACTTCTCTACACTTTTCCTGAAATTCAGAATGTTTTTTATCTGTCCACACTAATACTAATTTCACTACAATACATTCTATTTTTTCCCTGAATTCAACTGAAATTTTTTCAACAATTAGTAAAAAGAATTATATTTTGTATATTTTAATTATGTTTCGTACTTTTGAACATCTTCTCTCTGGCAATACAATTTGAAATCATAACTATAAACTTAGAAAAAGCAATGAAAATTTGAGTATGTTAACAGAGTACTTTAAAAAAAAAATATTCGCCCAACAGTTCTGTTTTTGTTTTCCCTCTTTGCCACCACGTTTCTTGTCCAACTAATTAATATACCACTAGAGGAAAAAAAAAAGTGCTTGGTTTTAGTGACTTCAAGAAATATTGTATTTCTAAGCCTGACACTCAATGTTTAGCTAGATGGGGGAAAATACAAAAAGAGAAAGGCTATAAAACAGTAGTCTTCTCTAAATATTGAAACAGCAATTTTACATGGTACTACAGAATAGAGCATAGATCAGTGCAACCAGTCCTTTCTCTAAAGAGTGAAATTACACTTTTTGTTAAGACTTAAAAAATACAGTTTAACCAAGGCCTTAAGCTAGAAATGGTCCTGAAAGCATCTGGTAAAAACAAACACTATAACGTACAAGGTATTCATTTTCGCATTTACATACCTTTGGTTACATTTGGAGTTATGGTCGTATTTTTGATATCAGGAGTGACAGTTGTTTGGTCTGGCTGTACAGGAAATTCATTCCTACTGCGTGGCTGTAGTGGCTGAATAAACTTTGGCGCACGACCTTGAAAAAAGATTTTAAAACAATTTTTTATCTATACCTTAAGATGAATTTATTTCTTAATGTTTAAATATATGTATCAAAATTATAGTACAAATCTAGGTACTATTATTCTCACATTAGAAGCAAGTGTACCTTTGGTTACTTTGGGAGGGGCTGTGGTATTTTTGAGGTCACTGTTCTTCCGAGGAGGTGGAGGCTGAGTAAGTTTTGGAGGACGACCTTGAAAAATGGTTTACAAAATTTAATACATTTTTCTTTTAATAAACCACAGTTAAAAAGGAATATTATTAAATGTTTTCAGAGTGATTTTAAATCTCAGAGAATATATCAAGTATAAATATTATATTCTACATTAAGTATACAAATATACCAAGATTTTTCATTTTTAAATAATTAAATCATCTAAAAATAATCAGGATATTAAGAAGCAAAATGATGTTGAAATCTGACATTATAAAGGTATCACAATTTGACATATTAATTAATGTAGTAATTATGGAGAACAAACTATATGTCAGGCATTGTGGTAGTTTTGGGGGATACAGCAGAAAAAACGATTAAAATATTGTAAAATACTGTGATAAGTAATTGCCACTCTTAGTTAATGCAAAGTGAGAGGTACTTAGGCCTCAGTTATGGTTCTAATCTTCAGTGCTTATATTATAGTACATGAGACCTGATTAAAAATTAAAATTGAATCTACATTTGTAAAGTTGTATCAATATATTATCTCACAAGAATGATGCTACTTCTTTCACTTGTAATTTTGGTAATTCTGATATATAACTTTTTAATATGCCATTATTTTTTTTTTTCTTGTACCAGCGATGAAATCAGGACCTTGCACTTGCAAGGCAGGCACAGTGCCACTGAGCTAAATCCTAGATCCAACTTTTTAATATGAAAATCATCAATTTTAAAAAATTCTTATAAAATATACTATAATTAAACACAAAAGCACTCATATTTTATCACTCTCTCATTTAACTCCCCAGTAGAAAGAATTTGTTAATGTTCCCAACACAAAGAAATAATATATGTCTGAAGTGACACACGTCAACTATCCTGATCTGATAGTCACATCTTATACGCATTGATTGAAATGTCACACAAATGTATTTCATATGTGTAGTAATATAAACCTAATTATTGTGTGACAATTTTTAAATATTTAAAAATTAACAATCCATTGAAAATAACGTGTTAAACTGGGCGTGGTGGCACACGCCTGTAATCCCAGCACTCAGGAGGCTGAGGCAGGAAGACTGGCTTTGAGTTCGAGACAAGCCTGGGATACATAGTGAATTCCAGGTCAGTCTCAACTATGCAGTGAGACCCTGTCTCAAAAAGAACCAAAAACCAAACAAAAACAAGAAAATAAAGTGTTAAACACATCTCTTTACCTTTAGGAATAAACTGACATCCGAGCAGCTCAACTTTCATGGCAATTTTCTGCTGCCATTGCATAGGGATCACTCTAATAAAACGCGCAATAATTGGTGGCAAGAAGTTATTACGCACATCGTGGTGATAATCTTTGTTTCCTTGAAATATCTTTAAAAAAAAAACAAATTTATTGATATTTTACATTAACAGAGAATAGAGCTAAACTGTTCCATTTAAACATGTTTTTTGCTCTAAGCCTTAAACATCTGTAAAGCATCACAGTAAGAATTAATTTCTAAAAAATAAACTAATAATTTTAAAAACTTTTCATTACAAATTTATAAAATAAAAATATTGAATACAAAAACAATTCAAGAATTTAACAAGAGTGCTAACTTGGCAACTTTGGAAAAGAGTTTCAGTCACAAAGAAACATTTTATTGAATTCATAAATTATTAATTCTAGTCCTGTGAAACTCCAAATTATTTATATGTATTAGCTTTATTTTTAAAATAAAATAATTGATCATACAAAGTCATACAGGAAATAATTTGTGTACTTGTTATAATTGTTTTCAAACTGAAAGGGAACATATACTAGCTGATAACAGATATGTCCACCTCCACCTACTGGATAAACTCAATTAAGACAGGTCCCATAATTCCAGTTTTCATTACTCATTGCTACATGAACCAGACAAGTAACTCTATAATACCATGTGGTCTAATTAAATGATCATAACTCAACAGCTACAAATATATTCTATAAATAGCTCTCAGAGGGAACAAGTGACTTGTTCTATTAACTATTTCCAGAAAAATAATGATAGTATCTTACACTGGATCAACTGTTTATAAAGTATTTTCAGATAACTGCTTCAGAAGCTCTTCAGGATGAATCGGCATGGCACAGAAAGCTGACTCAAAGAATCTACTGGACAGTGCAATATTAAATACATAGTCCCAAAAAGCCATGAAGTGCCTTGCTTGATCCCTCCAGCCAGATCAACTAGGTAGTTTCTTAAGACCCATAATACAGTGGCATAAAATCAAACTCGTATTTTTTTCACCAGCTAAGTAGAATAAGTAAATGCTTAGTTTCCCAAATAATATGGCTATTTCTTCTTGGCTGTTTCATGGAATTAAAAGTCTCTAAAGATGAGCGAATATCCTTCATTTTCTAAAAGGTTCGTTTTGAAATTATAATAATCATACTTATAAGCTTCCATGATTTCCTTCAATATTTCTCTAAAATAAAGGCAATTATTTGTACTCTTAGAACAGGAATGAGAGAAAAACATCATTTTAGGACATAAAAAAATATTACTGCAAACATGTACCCCTCCCCCTAAAAAAGAGAATCAAGAGATGAGAAGAAGAGGGAGGAAGGGAAGTAAAAGGAGATGAAAGAGAAATTAAGATGTATAATGTACAAGTACCAATTCCCCACAGTGAATGTAAACATTATGTACTAAAAGCATATAGTAATAAATTAAAAAATGATTATAAGGTCTATATATTGTAATCTCAATTTTATAAAAGTCTTAGACAACAATTTTATAAAACAGTAAAAGTGATGTACTATAGTCAGGTGTGTTGAGAATCCCAGTATAGAGAGGTTTGCAAGATGTTATTAGGATAGACTAGAAAATGAAGTTTGAGTTTCTATTCTTCAAGGGACTTAAATCTTACTGGATGTTACCAAATATATATATGGCATATTGAAAGTAATAAATCATGAAAACAAGTTGTATATGTATATCAACCCTATTTTATAAAAATAAAATGAAGTTTAGTCTCTGTCTATATGTATATACAGTACAGGCTTAGGAAATCAACACACAAATTTCCTGAGATGGGGATAGATGAGGAAGCAGATGGACAAATGAGAGAAAAAAATTGTTATACCACATAGTTCAATGTGAGAATTTGTACTTCTACTTATGATAGAGCAACAAGGACTAGATTTATTCTTTGGCCTTAAACATGAAAAATGGAGCAAAATACATAAAACAATGGTTTTCTGACATTGGACAATGGACAGCTTAAGGCAATAATTGTACAGAAAAAGCAAACAAATGAGATGAGATCTGCCACCACTCAAGTACTACCTTGAGAAAGCTTCCAGGTCACAGTGCAGAGATCCTAAACAGGGCCTGGTGATCTCAGTTGAAGAGACAGCTCAGAAACAGCAAGGGCAAAAAGCAGTCAGAATTTGTAGAGCAGTATAGGAAAGATGAGAGCTGGAGAGAGACAGAAGGTAGGAGAGGGAGAATGAGGCTGACTTTGATGAAATGACAGTGGCCAGGAAAAGAACCACTAGGAATCAGCAGAATGATTCTCACAGATACACAGGTCTGGGAATACCTCATGTGGCCAACACATAAAATGGAGATACTTCACCTTGCCTTTTTTTTTCCAGTACTGGGGCTCAAACTCAGGATCTTGCACGTGTAAGAGCTAAAATTCCCAGCCCTACTCCATAATACAAGGGACACTGAATTGAATACTTAGAATAGTATTTTCTCAATGGTGGGGAAAAACTGGAACTAAAGGTTGCTCAGGTCCAGCCTAGCACAGTTTAAAAGCAAGCCTTAAAAAGAACAAACTATTTTCCAGTAGCCAAGCTACATTAAAAATAAAGCTCAAAAATGTGTAGTGGAATAATAATGACAATTTAAAAAATCTACCCCCAAGCAAAGACATAATGGCAGTTACTAGGTATGTTAAGGGCCGGGGATTTAGCTCAGTGGTGCTGCCACCTGCCTCACAAGTGCCAGGGCCTGAGTTCAATCCCCAGGACTAAAAAAACAAAACAAACAAACAAACAAAAACACATACTAGGCATGTTAAATAGTATAATACTTAATCAATGTAAAAAGATCCAAGTATAATACATATGATAAAATTGGTAAAGACATTGAAAGTTATATGCTCTATTAGCGAACTATGAAAGATACTCTAGATTAATAGCAGATGTCTCATGAAAAACAACATAAGTCAGAAAAATGGACCAATTTATTTAAAATATGGAAAGAAAAAAGTCAACCTAGAATTCTGTAGCTAGGGAAATTATCTTCCAAAAATGAAACAAAGTTAAGTTTTTTTCAGAAATATATAATTCAATGCTGTTGGGTTTCTTTACAATATAAGAATGGAACATTCTTAAAATTTTCAAACTTCTGGGCTGGGGATTTAGCTCAGTGGCACACAAGCATGAGGTCTTGAGTTTGATCCATGGGAGGGGGGAAGAATATGTTAGCATTAAGAATCACCAAATTTGGAGCATTAAGCAGAAGACAGGTACAGAGATGTACTGCTATTTGCTTCAACAGCTAGAGACTCAGCAAAGATGAAATTCACAAGATAAAAGCAAGATAAGAAAGAAGGCCATGAACAGTAGCACAAGAGTTTATATTATATAAAGATAAGGATCCCTGGAATTTTAAAGAGATTGATGAGGAAAGTGGAAATTGAAGATTATGACCAAATGAAACATATAATACAAAACAAAATATCACATAATCAAACTAAACTTAGTTGAAAATTTCATTGGAAAATTATGTTCATAGTTTCAAGTCTAGATGGGAGGCATCTATCTGGCTTGGGGACAGGGATTCCCCCACTTAAAAATCCCTGCGGTGGATCACAGGACATAAGCCCAGAAGAATTTTGTAAGTGAAGGGTGTAAACACCTGGGGAAATCCATTTCTAACTATTCTCCACATCTTATCTTCTCTGGCTCATATCAGACTTTTATAATCTTTTGCTAAGTGAAACAAAAATTCATAATTATCATTAGATGTTAAAGAAACACTTCAGATAGGAAAACAGAAGTTCTGTAAAATAAAAGGTGGTTAGATGATATTGAAAAGATCTCCCAACTCTTCCAAGATCTTCCAAGCACTTTATCTTTCACCATTTTTATCTTTTTCCCCTCTTGTCTAAAGAGCAGAAAACTGGAAACAAGCTAAGTTTATAAAGACAAGAAATTGCAAGTTGCTTTTTAGTATTTCTTAACGAAGTGACCAAAAATTTCAGTTAAAAATGCAGTCACAAAAGTCAGTAAAGTACTCAAAAAGGGATCTAGAATCAAGGGAGAATTTTCTAACCAGTTAGGGCAGACAATATATAACACTACCTAAAATAACCAGAAGAGGGCAGAGGAAGACAAAATGAGGGCATCTCCATACAGCTGAACTTTTATGATTTTTGGCAAAGGCCTATTTTAAAAAATACTTGGTAATCATTTTACCTTGTACGGCTCCATCCTCTTCTCACTATACTCAGTCCAATTCCGCCCATCATCACTGTACTGAATTCTGTAGGCAGATACATAATAATTGTGCTCTACCATAGTGGATCCAGTGGTGATAATGCCTGGAGAACAGTCTATATTAGTGCAGAGTCTGAGTTCCAGAGTTTTTCAGCATCAAAGCATGACCACTTCAGTTGCACTGTTAAGTGTTTTTGCCTACTGCTCATTTTTATCACCATGCGGAAGTTTTCACCACAATAGGTACTAAATCTTTGGCTTTGTTTCCTTGCAGAAATAGGAAGAATTATGGCTGTGCATCAGAAAAGAACTATTCTATTTTGGCAGCCAATGTTCACATGAATATAAAATATATTTCAGATTCTAAGTAAAAATGACTTCCTGGGAATGGGCAAATTAAAGGTGATGATTGATATTATTTTTGGTACCAAAGAAAAATAAATCTTTTAACAAAATTATTTAAACCAATCTTGACCAATTATTTGCTGAGTTGTAAATCAAATTTACACTTAGCATATATAGAACATTTGGTATTTATAGCACTTAAAATGGATTCTTCTTGAATATAAATTTCTCTTGATGAGTGCAAGAGGTGATTATTACAATGAAAAAATCATTTTTAAGAACTAAGTAACAGTCAAGGCATGCTGGTTCCCACCTATAATCCCAGCACTCTGAGAGGCTGAGCAAAGAAGAATACAAGTTAGGACCTTGCCTGAGAAACTCAGAAATTTAGTGAGACACTGTCTCAAAACTTAAAAAAAAAAAAAAAAAGTTCTAGAGATGTAGGCAAAGCGTGGGTTCAATCCCCAATATCACCGTGTTTCATGCAGCTATCTTGAGGCAGGAGTGGCGGCATATGCTTGTAATCCTAGCACTTCGGAGGCCCAGGATGGAGGAACACTGCTGCGTTCAGGGCCAGTCTGAACTATACAGCAAGACCCTTTCTCAAAAAATAAAATAAAAACCAAAAAACCCTCTTTAGGGCTGGGGATTTGCTACCTGCCTCACAAGCACAAGGACCTGAGTTCGATCCCTGGTACCAAACAAAACAAAACAAAAAAACAAAAACTCTCTTTAGTAATAGCAGCAGTGAAGAAAAACTGAAACTATATAATTAAATTTTCAGTGACCTAATTTTCTATGATTTAATTTTTCTATGAAAATCTTCGATGTTACCAGTTTCCAAATAAAATCAGTATTACCAATCACTATAGAAAATTATGCCTTTTAACCTGTTATCTTCTTTTCCTTATTCAGATCTATTTGTAACCACTGATTTTTATCAGTGGCCAAAGCAGCCCAAGGAGGTCCAGGTTTTTTCAGTCTGGCCTTTTCAGGTTTCCAACTGTTCTTCTGCCCTGTATGGTCAGTCCACTCCAGTACTGATGATGCTGTTATCTGAGAGTCAGCAATCACACCAGATTCCATGCCCAGTGTTCCATAACAACCTGAAAAAAAAAAAAATCTGGTTTCCAGATGGAATTTAAAACCTATACAATAAACTTACTTTCTATTACACAACTAGGCAAGTGCTTCTTGGATCCCTATCTTTGTATCATGAAGAATCTTACACATACATACCCCTCAATATCCACAGAAGATTGGGTCTGAGACCCAACCTCCTGTAACCAAGCAGATACCAAAATGCATAGATGTTCAATTCCCTCATATAAAATACTACATAATTAGCACATATCCTATATATTCTTTCTGTATACAGTACTTCAGTTCATGCACTTAATTTTTTCTATGCTATTGGAAAAGATGGCCATGTTTGTGTTTGTATGGGAAAGATGCCCAGAGTCAGGTTTATCACCTGATGTAGAATTTGCAAACAAAAACAAAATTTTGCCAAATACTGCTGTTTGCAAATCATATTGATTGCAATTAAAAGCATTTGTGAACAGAGGTACCACTTACTTTCAACCTTCTGTAGATTGCTTACAATGCCTAATACAATGTAAACAGTTGTTATACTATATTATTGAAGGAGCAAAAACAAGAAAAAGTCTGTCATGTTCAGTAAAGATGCAATTTTTTTCCCAAGTACTGTCAATGTGCACATATGAAACTCATGGTTGCAGAGGGCTGACAATGCATGTATAAGTAATGACTGTTAATGTATGGAGGTGTATCACCAACTCTGAGACCTCTACCAAGTGGTCGACCTGCTCCTTTACCTCTTTTTGGTCTTTGTTAACATGTAACACTCTTTATGAGGGCTGTGTATTTATTTTGCTTGCTGTTGTATCACTATCATCAGAATAATATCTGTCAAATGAAAAGTTGCACTCAACAAATAATTTCTGCTGCACAAGTTCAAAAGTTATCCTGTGTCCACAGCATACCACCCTGAACACATATAATCTCATCAAAGTCATCCTCTCTAAGGAAGCCCCCTTCTTACAAAGTAGAGAAGATCCACTTTATTGTGTAATTAAGTACCTATTTTATTCATAGTGTTGTTATGGCAAATAAGAAGGTGCAAAACAAAAAAACAAAACAAACCCAGCAGTGTTTGACTAACAGTTGGTGTTAGAAAAAATTAATTATTATACAAATAAATTATGTTAGAAATTCCATGAAAGGCTTACCACTCGTCTTAAATGTAAAAAGACTTGTAGATAAGTGTCCCCTGAAAAAGAAAAAGGTATTTTCTCATGATACACACATAACACATGACTTCCTATTAGTGAAACTTTCATGGCTAAAAATTAGACAACTGATGTTCTTTAAAAGAAAATCCCATTTCTAAGAAGAGCAATTTTTGAAATCAGGATAAACAGCTTTTTCTCCAAGAATTTAGTACAAAGCTTCACACATGACTATGCAAGTATGTGTATATAACCTTTACTATATATTTTTTTCATAATATAAATTAACTCCTAAATCTTTTCTGTGAAATAGCAAGTTTACTTTTGATGAAAGAATAAAGATGTATTTTCAGAAAAAGGGGCTCATGTTTCTTAGAGTAAAGAGAAGAAGAGCTGGCTACCAATAGATTGCATTCAGAGGGTGCAGTATTTCCAGTTTCAGTATTAGAATGTAGCATCACTTCTGAATTTCAAAGGAAGGGCCAGAATGGGTGAAGTGATGTGAATGGAAGAGCAAGACAAGTGAGAAGTTCACTAGATGGCTGGTCATAAGGCTCCAGGGAACCTAGAAGAATGAAGTCCTCAGTTACAATCTTGCAATTAACAAAATGTTAGAAGGGAATGTAATCTATTTACATGTTTTTGAAGTATGAAAGAATTTATATACACAAAAGTTCTTTCTAAAGGTAGAATAGGAGAAAGATATATATAAAGTCCCGCACAAGCCCAAAGAAAGGTAGCATAGTGAAACTCTGTTTCAAAAAAAACCCAAAACAAAAATAAAAAAGTCAGGCTTACTAATACACACCTATCATCCCAGAACTTGGGAGGCTGAGGCAGAAAATTGCCAGGATTTCAGGGTCAGCCTTGGCTATAGAGTACAAAGACTGCTTGAACTATATAGTGAGACCCAGTCTCTCTCTCTCTCTCTCTCTCTCTCTCTCTCTCTCTTCTCTCTCTCTCTCTCTCTCACACACACACACACACACACACACACACACACACAAAACAACAAAAACCAAAAAGAAAGGTAGCTGACTGGTAACTTTAAAATAGCAATGGAGAAATGACCGCCTGCCCATGCATGATCTCTTGGTATAGCCAGTAGGCTAAGAGTGATTTTTCCATGGTTAAAAAGTGGTGAATAAAGAATAAGTGACAGATATATGTAGCCCATAAAGCTTAAACTATCCACTAGCTAGACCTTTTTTTTTTCCTCATTGAGTTTATTGGTACTTTTTAAGTACAGTTACATTTATCATTTGGATCTTGTACCTTTACAGGACAGACCTTGGTTCTCATTTTTTCCCCACACCCCTGCCCTTCCTTCACCCCACCTCTCCTATTTACAAAGAGTTTGTTTCCATTTTTTCATTTTCTCATATTTTTTCTTTTCCCTTATTTCCTTTCCCCTACCCTTCCCACTTCCCCTACACATTCAGCCCTTTTCTTCCTATTTTGCATTGTTACACTTTTAGTTTTTAACACCAGAGAAACTATTCGGTATTTACACGTGTGTTTTATTTGTTTCACTTAAGAATATGGCCTCAATGTGCATCCATTTTCCTATGAATGACTCTAGTTTCTCATTCTTTATGGCTGAGTAGTATTCCATTTTATAGAAAAACCACAGCTTCCTCATCCAGTCTCCAACTGATGGGCAACTGGGCTAATTCCAAGTTTTAGCTATTACAAACTTTGCCACTATAAACATGGGTGCACATATATCACTGTGGTATAACTCTTAATTCATTTAGAGCATGGTCTTAATTCATTATGAGCATGGTCCATACCCAGATCAAGATAGAGCAGGAGTCGGTAGTGTGTTTTTTGGTGGGGGGGTAGTATTTGCTAGATCTTTAGAAAAAGACTGCCGACTCATGCTCTATTTTGACCTGGGTATGGACCATGCTCATGTCTACTGAATGAATCTGACTTAGGACCTCTGATGAAACACTGGCTTCAATTAGGCTTACTGTTGTCTACAGGACTGAACATACTCAGAGGCAAGATTTATAAAAATGCACTACATTTGTATATAATATCAACTTCTGCTTCTGATGCCTATTCTGTGTTTCATAAAACAGGAGAACACTTTAAAATCCATGAAGACATATTTTTCAATATCCTCTTGGGATGAGAGAATCATAATACCACTTTTGTGTCAAAATTTATTTTACACTCAAAGAATTTCAATCCATCCTGGTTTGCATGGACTGTAAGGGATACAATAGGCCTTCTGATTTTCACAATAAAGTAAGAATTTGGCAACAAATTTCTAGACTATTGGCCCAGATGTTTTTAAGACTTAGAACATGAAGAAACAAATCACCCTTTCAAATGACTTTTTTGAAGTATAATGATCTATAATAGTACAACACTGCCTAGCCTGAAAATACTCAACACAGTGAGAACACAAATGTGAATGCCTACTCCATGTTACTTCACAGACACCTTCTAAGAGTGATCTTGTTGAGATTGAGTTAGTCTCCCATCCCCAGCATGCTTATTATAAACAGTGTATGTACTTACATCACAGATGTGACGTTGTTGGCCAAAGAACTTTCATAGTATGGGATGCCTTTACTAATTACAACACTGATTTGGCCACCCAACATATCCGACACTACTCCTGCATGTATACCAGCCATGCATAATGGTGAAGACTTAAAGAAGGGAAGAGAAAATATTAATTTAAATTTTCTTTTCATATTCATAATCAAGACAATTCTGCTTCCTCAGGAAATCAGTTGATTGGGGCAGTTCACATAGAGTACTGATGCCATAACATTTTTGAAGAAAAAGAATACAACATTGCCTATTACTAAAAAGAAATAATTCCTAAAAATTAAAAGGTAAAAACATATAACAAATATACATCTAAATATTCTACAATTTTTAAAAAGTTACATTGCAACTTTAAAATAAGTCTATGTCCAACTCACATCTCTATATCCATGAGGAATTGTTCCAGATATCTCAGCAAAAGGAAGGAGACAACCAGGTGGGCAGTACTTACTGAAAAATGTAAACACATAATGGTTTATGTTAATGCTGTACTGTCTGGAGAAAAGCAAAAAATATCACACATGTATTTTTTAGTTCAATGTAACTAACTTGCATAATGTTACCATCCTGAGAGAATCATTTCGAAAAAGCTTCCTCAGCATTTTTTCTATACACACTTTCAGCATCTCTTAAGCCATATATTTACAAAAATATTTGCACATTCTACATATTGCTTTATCTTACTTTGTAATGAACGGCAGACATATTTCTATTATAAGATCTATTCATCATATTCCTCAAACTTATGGGAATGTCGATTATGTAGTCTGCTGAATGTCTGGTCTGGGCCTGAAACTGAGTTTAAAAAGGGTAACCAAACAAATATGGCCCTTACATTCTGGTGGTAGAAAAAAAACAATCAGCCAATATACAAATATTTAGATTTTGATTCTGTCATAAAGAAAAGGCACTCTGAAATAATCAGGATAATTCTAACTAAGTAAAAGTAATATAAACATTTAGTAAACTTGCTATGTATTGGACAATATCTTAAGTGTTTTAAGTAATTCAGGTAATTATTCTTTATCTTATGTAGATCCTGTGTATTATTATCCTAATTTTACAGATAAGACAACTGAACAATGATGTACCCATGTATGTCACAGAGCTGGTAGATAGGAGATGGTCTAGAGTCTGCTCTCTTACACAGGGCTCTGCATAGCCTCCGTCAGGGAATAGGGGTTTGCTAAGTGAGGTTTCAGCAGTGAGCTGCTAGATGCCACTGGAACAAGTGGTAGAAATGCACACCAATCACTAGAAAGAGCATGGCCTTGAGGCAAGACAGCTGGCAGGTGTCTTCCTGTAAGCGTGAATGGCCACTCCAGGCAGAGTACACTGAGCAAAAAAAGGAAGGCCAGAGAGATGGGCAGGGAGTAGATCATATGGAAGCCTTGTGGGAAAGGAGCATGGGATTATTTCTAAGTACAGTACAGAGGCGAATAAAGGATTTTGACAGCTTACATATGTACATAATTACCATGACGTGTGTGTAGTCACGTTTCTCTTCATCCACTATGTATGATTATTCTGGCTCCTGGGGGAGTGGTGCGTAAGGAATCATGAGTGGAGGCTGGGACACCATCAGGAAGGTAGTGCAGTAACCCAGCAGAGGGATGCTGGCAGTTTGGTTGTAAGTGATGGTGATGGAGCTGAACAGTAGAGGGAACATTACTCTTGCTAAATAGACTCCCTTGATGCAGAACAGGGCACTCTTCCCAAAGAGAAAGAGAACATTCTTGAAGACAAATTAAGGTTCTTTGGGAAAGGGAGCAAGTTGAATGGAGGCTAGTGAAAAGGGTTTTAAAAGATGAGAATGACTTTGCCAAGCAAACCAGAGTAAAGTGGTTCCAAGCAAGAGTTCTGACAGCTCACAGCAGTGTAAATCACAGCATATATGTAGATGAGATTGGAAAAGTGACCCAGGGCCTATTCGTGAAAGACTGATGATGAAGCTAAGGAATCTGAAGTTTTTAATCACAATAGTCTTGCAACATTTTTAAGGAGGTAAATGATCATTATGTATTTTTTAAAACTACTTGGTAGCATGAACAAAAGAAAGCTAGCAAAGATTAGAAATGGGAGATCAATTAAACAGTAATGCTAGTCTGGGCAAAAAACAAAGGTAGAAAGCATAGAAATAGTACTACAAATGCTACTTAATAAGAACACTGAAGAATTCAGTTACAGCCTCCACCATCCCCTCCCTTTTCTTAAAAAAAAAAAAAAACAGAGAAATAGCTTTTCTATTTTTAGCAATAGTTTTGTCAGATTTTAAAAAGCAAATAGTTCTACTTTTTTTTGTTTCATTTTTTTTTCCTCATTGAGTTTATTGGTACAATTTCAGTATATAGTACAGTTCCATTCATTATTGGGATCTTGTACCTTTACACAGGTCTTGGCAAATAGTTCTAATTTTAAAGTGTATAAAATTATACACTTTAATATCTAAATGTTACAATTAAAGCAGAATTTAAATATTGCAACTAAATAGTTTAAATTAGCTCTAGTTTACTGAAGTCTCCAAACAATGATTATGTGTCACACATTATATGATAATCTTCAGTGTAACACAATGAGAAGTAGATTAAGAGAAACATTTAAATACATACACACAAGTCACAAATATGACCATACCTGAACTCAGGTTCCAAAAAATTGGATGCAGTATCCAAACAAGTAATTAAATCTAGAAAAACAAAAATTAAAAAGCAAATTCAGTAATTCAGACTTACTGCTCTTGTTTAAATAGCAAGTACTACAAAATCTCAAATTGTTTTGACCTAAATTACTAATCTCAAAAAAATTTACAAAATCTCAACAGTACTAAAAATGTTAAATTTTTGTTCATCATAATTTCTCTTATTTGATATATCTTAATTTCTAGAGCTAAGTCCCAGATACTGCTTTCAATACCTCAGTTTCTCACTGCTGCTTTCTACTACATTCAATCTATATATTCTATGGTGTATGTAATATATTACCAAAGAAAAAATTATTTCATGGTTATTATTATGACTAAAAATGATTCTTTGTTCTTTACACAAAGGGAACAATGACAAAAAATGAGTTTTGCAGCTGACAAAATCTCAACACTTCTCACAACTTAAGATGCTGAACTCATCTAGACTTACAGACTCTCTGGAGGGGCCCCCAAATCTGTTTTATGAAGTCTTCTAGGTTATTCTTAAATATACTTAAACTGGTAAAGTACTACTGCTCTAAAGAAAACAAACTTTTAAAATTTAATGCTTTCTATTGAGAAACCAGTATTTCTGAATAAAAGGTAGCTGGCCTACAATTGAGACCTAATTTGTCTGTATAAAATAGAACTTTGAAATGAAAAAATCCAATGAGTTCTTAGAAAAGAGAACAAAGCCCTCAGTGCAGCCTACATGACCCTGAAATACCTGGCCTTGCCTTACTCCCAACTCTTGTTTGGTACCCACCTTGGTTTTTGTTACTCTAGTTCTCTGCATCATCTGGCGCAAGATGCTTTTTTACCCATAACCCAGGTGGCTATAACTGCAACTTAAATAAATGTCTCTTTCTCACAGACACGGCATGGACAAGTCAAACTTTTTGGCTCATGGTGGGCACCAATGTTTTGTTTGCTTTAATGAACAGATTATTATTCTATGTTCTCAGAGTACAATGGGTTATATAAAATTTGAGGGAATCAATTAGCAATATCTTTTTTATAATGCCCAGTCTCTGGACAAAAGCTGAAGCCGTATCCTCACCTCTGTACAGTAAGCAACAATTAAGAGTATAGCACACACAGGAAGCTAAATCAATGAAAGAATAAAAGTTTCTAATTGTTAGAAGATCTGGTAAAATCGAATCATTTGCTAACACTTAGGGAGGAAAATGTGGAAGAAGACCTGAAGACAATCACAAAATAGGTGACTTCACTTATACACGCTTGGTTAAAGAACCATGCCAAAGGGACCAATACACTGATGAAGAATATGGCAGCTGGCATTCTTCTTACCACACTGCCAGTATACAAATACGTTCCATTAATAGCCTCCCATAGATCTTGTAATTCGAAGGAAATTAATTTATTAAAATGAAATATATCTTTAAAGAAGGAAAGTATAATAACTGTGTTACACTAATGATACTATTACTATATACTATTTTGAGAGCAATGATATGCATCAGATATTTGTATAGTCAAGATAAATTTGTATTTTAGGAGTTTAAGAAGGTAGAAGCTTGGACAGGGGTCCATTACTATGTAGCTGACTGACTGGAAGTGACACATAAACAGAATTAGCCATACTCTAGTTATTTCTGTCAATCTTTGCACAGTATCAAAGAGAACCAATTTCCCATCTTTCTGCTGTATCAAAAGAATTTACAACTTCTTGGATTAGAAGTTTACCTGCTAAGATTAATAGCCTGAAATGAAAAGTACCTGTGTGGTCCAGCATAGGATGACTAACAGATGACTTCATTACCTTCAAGCCACATACCAGAAAGTTTGTCAATAATGGATATATTTGATTAGAACAGGGCATTGTTAGTTATACAGTGCTTAAAGTGCACCATGTGCCATACAAATGTGAAACTAATTGACCTTGCTGTCAAATTCCACTGGTCTTGAAAGAAGAACTTAGGGTGCCAATAAGAGGACCAGGAACTTAGCTTAGTGGTGCTGCTTCACAAACACAAAGTCCTGAGTTCAATCAGTGAGGGATGCAAGTAAGAATTCAAATTTAATAGTTCAAGGGAAGCCAAGAAGACTGAAGACAAGGAAAGGAAGCCACCAGAACATTCTCTGAAATTTACAATTCCACAGAGGCAAATAAAAGAACACATTAAGCAGGGGATGTTTTTGGAAAACTTTTTTCAAGTAAATAGCCTAGTCTTCCAGAAAATTTGTTAAGACTCCAAGCTAATAAGCACATCTAGACAAGGTAAGTGTACAGTTCAAAAGAAACCATCTACTTCGGAGACTTCAGATAGTAATGAATCAGATATTATCATAAATAATGGAATGGAATTAAACATTCTGGCATCTAGAAATAAACCCTCAAATGTACAGTCAACTGAATTCTAATTAAGGTGCCAAACATTCCAACTGGGTAGGGAGTTGGAGGTGTGTGTGAAGCAGAGGTTTGTTTTTTGGTTTTGTTTTGTTTTGTTTTATTTTTTACAAAAACTTAATATCCACACACAAAAGAATGAAATGGGTCACCTATCATGTATCATATACAAAAATTAATTCAAAGTGAATCTAAATTTAAGAACTAAAACTAAAAACTTTTAGAAGAATAATTTTCAAAATGATTTTGAATTCTTATTTGCATCTAAGGTGATCTTTCAAGTTCAGTGGAATTTGAGAAAAAGATCAAATGAGTAAATTTTGACCTTGTATCAAGCACTGGTTTTATATGTATGATGAAAAAAACACAAGCAACCAAATAAAAATAAATACACGTTCCTCAAAATTAGGACTTTTTGTCTCTCTTAAGCACCATAAGAGAAAGACAACACACAGGATAGGTAAAAATATTTGCAAATCATGTATTTGGTAAGGGTCTAGAGTATGGAGAATTTAAGAAATGACATTAAAAAGACAAATGTGTATATATGCAATAGAATATTATTTGGTCATAAAAAGAAAAGTATTGGTAAATGCTGTAACATGGTTGAATTCTGAAAACATGCACACTGAAAGAAACCAATCATTAAGGACCACATAGTATTTGATCTGATAGGAAATGTTCAAAGTAAGCACAGTGCAGACAAAATGCAAATTAATGGCTACTTAGGACTGGTGAGAATTAGGGAAAGAAAACAGAAGTGAGTGCTGATAATTATGCAGTTTCTTTTGTGGTATGAAAATATTCTAAAATTTACTGTGCTAATGATTGCAAAGCTCTGAATATATTGAAAAAAAATCAATGAATCGTATACTTTGAGTATGAGAATTATATGATGACTTATTTGTTAATACAAATGCTATTAAATTTTTTAAATAAAAAGAAGCCATCATATAAGTAATAACCATTACCTTTAATATCTACATAGACTTTTTTTTTAAAGCCCAATAAGAGTTGGCAGTTCATTCAACAAATATGTGATAAGTACGTATTATGATTAGGTATTATTCTAGGTATTACAGATAAAACAAAGAATCACCAGACAAAAATCCACAAATACAGGAAGAATATTTCTAATGGAGATAAGCAAAAATAGACAATGTTAGTAAGTAAAACATGTTGTGTTGAAAGGTGATAAGTACACTTCATAAAAAAAGGAGAGTGTTTAGGAAAAGTTAAGGACTTGCAACCTTAAGTAATGTAGTCAGGTTATACCTCCCAGAAAGTAACATTTGAATAAAACTCTAAAACAGATGATGGTGTGAGGCATGAGATATGTACATCTGCAAATCAGCAGTGAAAAATCACAAAGGCCGGGTGGAAGCATGCCCAGTATGTTTGAGGCCAACATGAAAAAGGAAAAGACAAATAAGTGATTAAGTCAAATAAGAAATTGGAAGCCAAGCCTAATCCTATGGGTCTTGGAGGTAAAAACATGGGGCAAAGCAAGATGGGACTTTCACTTTAAGAAGATCATAGTGACTACTGAATTGCAAGTAGACTGAAGGGAGAAAAGGTCAGAAACAAACATCAGTAACAAATTTTCTGTTATAACTGAGGTAAAAACTGATGGTAACTTGAAGTAGAAAAATAACAGTGGAACTCTTAAGATGTGGTTATATCCTAACATATGTACATATATATTCGGAGAAGTGGCAGATGCCTGTGATTTAAGTAAAAGAGAGGAGTCAAAGATAATGGTCAGATTTCTGGAGCAACTTAAAAGATGAATGTGTAAGGGCTTATATTATAATAAATACAAATAAAGCAAAAAATTACCATGCTAAATCCACTCAAACATATCCTATAATCCCAGAACTTGGTAATATGTTAAAAATTCAAGGCAGTATGTAATTTACAATATATTTTTTTTTCCCCTCATTGAGTTTATTGGTGCATTTTAGATATACAGTACAGTTACATTCATTATTGGGATCTTGTACCTTTACATGACAGGTCTTGGTTCTCATTTTTTCCCCTCGTCCCTGCCCTCCCTTCACCCCCACCTCTCCTCCCTATTTACAAACACTTTATTTCCATTTTTTCATTTTCTCCTATTTTTTTCTTTTCCCTTTCCCCTACCCTTCCCACTTTCCCTACACCTTTAGCCCTTTTCTTCCTATTTCACATTGTCAATTATCTCATTAGGATCTTATGTACTATTATAGTTTATTCATAGGAAAATGGATACATATTGAGGATATACTCCTAAGTGAAATAAGTAAGTCACACATGTGTAAATAATGAATAGTTTCTCTGGTGTGAATAACCTATAATAGTACAATATTCTTAACTAAGGAAGAGCCCCTGCATAGGATTTTTTTTCTCCCTTTAGTAATTTTAGTCAAATAATTAACACATTCAAAAGACTATAGAATATATGTCATGACATTAAATACTAATGACATACTTCACATCAATGCTCTGGACCAAGGAAAATGGTTAAGAGTACTAACCAGAATGCTCTTAAGGAGTCTACTGAGGCAGATTGGCATTCTCTCTTCCTTAGGAAGCCCAAAGAGAAATAGCACCTACTGAGTCCATTCTACACACCTTAACTGTAGAGTCTAATACAAAGGGAGTATAATCCTAATTTCCATAAAGAGCTTCTGGCCTTCCTCATTATCTTCCTCCTTACCCCCTGAAAATGAAGCAAGCCTGAGAAGGGATTTGAAGGTAGTATGAAGTGATTGTGCCAAACACCATGAAAGAATACAAGTACAAAACCAAGACAGTCATCAATAATAGAATGAAAGGTCTCAGACCTTTTGTAATGAAGACACTAAAATAACATTTCTTCTGAGACAACTCCCAATTCAGGTATGTTACTATCTGTTCTAACTGATAAACAGAGGTTTGTTTTGTTTCGTATTTTTGAGATTAAAAGTAGGAAAATTTATTGAGAGCAATAGCGTCTGAGAGACAGGAGACTTGAAAGTGGTTTGCCCTAGATACATATTGTTAAAATTTAAGTACAATTTAAAAATATCGAACACATAATAATTGCAAAGACTGGAGAACTTTATAACTGCTCTTTGAAATATTTACTTAAATATGAACTCTTAGGTGGACCCATACATGATACTATACTAAATCAGCATTTTCTGTTAACAAATCAATAAAAAAATATTAGCACATCCACTGATTACTCTCTTATTTTTGACTGACAGCATTGGATATTTCTGAAACTACAGAATTGCAATTTCTTTTTTTTAGATTTTCCTCCAATTAATAGTCCTTGATTGAACTGAAAAAGCTCAGTAATTTTAGCACTCATTACTCACCACATGTTCAGTATCAGCTAAATTTGCTCCTGGGTGTAATTTTTGCTTAACTGTAACAATTTAATACTAAAGAAATGGAAGCCTGAGTATGTATATTTATTCTAACTTTTAAAAACCCATAAAGATTACTTATAAATGACTGTATTTATCAGAAATAACAGGGCCAAGGATTTACCCCACTGGTACTGCACCTGCCTTGCAAATGCAGTTCGATCCCTAGTACTAGGGGGGAAAAAAAAAAACACAAGGGAAAAAAAAAAAGACAATGTATACATAAAAATTCTACTTCTTTCATTTGTTGTGAAATTCTCTAAATAACTAACTTCCTAGAGTTTGAAGAAATACGTAGCCTCGCTTTCATAATTTACAAACTTGTCAGTAATGTTGCTCTGTAGGTTTGTGTAATATCTTTGTTCAAGTACTACAGGATATAGGGTAAGGCTGACCTTGCTGTTCCATTTTCCTGATATTATTGTATTCTCTTAGATCTAGCTCCTTATTACCATGATAGCTATCTGGCAATAATTTGTACTAAGTGCAATTCTGTTAAAAGAAAGTTATATATATTGTAATCTATTCATAATCAACTAAAACTTACTAAATGCCAGATACTATACTAGGTATTTTGCTCTCCTCTGCTTTTACATATTTAGAGTGATTATATCTTAGATTTTTCTTAGAAAATTTACAATGCTGTCTAAGGTGAGTGTTCATAGTAGGATAGCAGGAAAGATTTTCTGAGATGAAAATATTTAGAGCTTTCTTAAGGATAAGGTGAGCACAGCTCAGCAATAAAACATGTTGCTAGATAAGCCATAAGAAACACAGAGGATTGAGTCAAACCAAACCTTTTAAATACCTAAATTCCCATACACTAAAAAATAAATAAGACATATTAAAGCTACAATTTCCTGTGTCCTATACAATATCTAGGATACTAAAACATACATCAGTACTTACCAACAATGAAGGATATGCCACTCCATAGTAAAAGACAGTAGAAACACATAAGTGGTCCCTTCACAGAATTCTTAATGTACTGAAACACACACACACACACACACACACACACACACACACACACCTGTAAACTCACTATGATGGTTTAAGATTGTTTACATTTTACTTTATAAACTTTATTCTTTAAGCTCAATTGCTTTAGGTTAACACCATTTTAACAGATAATTCTTTTAAAAATTATTTTTTCTCTAAAAACTAGTACCATTTTGCTAAAACCTTTATTCTATAAACTAAGTTATTTTTCAGTACATTATATTACATACACAAAAACATCATGTATATTCATTATCCATTTGCCTATAAATCAAAATACCTAAAGATATTAACATAAACAAACTTTATAAAGATCTTGCTAAAATTAGTTCAATAGTTTCAGGGTTCTAAAATATTTGCTACACACAATAATGACAAAACTATGCAATATAACATAAAAATTAAAAATAGAAACCTCACTAAGTGTAGAGCTTAAAACAAACAGATTCTATAAAATGACTGTACAGTTAAGGCAGCAATCTGAGGAATTCTCGTCAATTTTCAAAGGCAAAAACATTCCTTATAGAAAAACAAGTTACACAAAATTGAATACTATTAGAAAAGAGCTCTCTATTCTAAACTTTTTCTCTTAAAAGTTTGCATAATCTGATGGAAGAAATGGAAAATACTGCAAATAAAATGGTTTAAAAACGTAGCAATCAGAAAAATTTATGTCATTGGGGTCAATTCTAAAAGTAATCTATCATATAGTAATAATAATCCATCAAATAGGAATATAATCCAGATTCAGCTATTCACAAATCTTAGGCACAGTTACCAGATTCTACAGAGTAGCAGGCAAAAAATGAACACATGCTTATGAAGAACATTAATATCTACATTGGATCATTTTGTTTCACAGGAAATTTTAGACTTTTCCCCCATAAATCAGACAAATGTTAGACTGACCACTATAAAATTCTGCTTCAGTGAAATCTGAAGTAATGAGGTTTAACATTACCTTTTAAGAGATGATTCTAAGACACAGTACCAGGGTTATCACTTTCCAATCCCGCCTACAAAACACATACAACCCCAACATACCAATGGTGGTACCAATAGAAATTCCACTTTCAAAGACTGCTTTCAATACAAATGTAGAAAGTCTACCCAGTTTACCATTCTGTAACTAAAATAAGTTTTAAAATGACCAGAATCCTTGAAATGTTGAGCTCTTCCTAAAAACTGACCTTTGTTGAAGGGACTGCAAAACAGAAACTGACACCACACATCTATACGTTCATTTTTCAAGACAACCTTAAATGCTATGGTTTTAAATCCTCTTTTTAGAATGAAAATATCAGCAGCATTTATTACTAAACTGGACAGTAAGATCTAAATTTCCAAGTTGTCAGCTCTGCCACTCTCAAAAAGACTGTCAGTGACTTAGGTGCTTCTCTTTATGGAATGCCTTATAACAACTACATCACACACATCTTCAATTTCTAAGAAACTCTAGTTGGAAATGGGTGGGATTATACCACCTTAAAGTGGAAATACTAATCCTCTCGTAATTGTGGGAAGTGTTGCTTCATATTTATGTCTGTTTTTCTTGCTCCACAATGGGAAAAGGGAAACTTTCCTTTCACTAGTAGCTATAATTCCAAAATTGGTAAAGAAAAATATTGGAAACTATTGCTCAAAGATAATTAAAATAAGATGAGGAGGTGATCCAAAGTTTTATAGAAACTAGAAACAACTGAAGGAGGATACTAGGAGAACAGTAGGTATAATGCCCAACAGAGAACCTGGCCATTAGAGCACTTCTGAGCCTCATCCTTACATCCATCCATAGGCTCTTACTAAACTTAAACTGTAGTAATTCTTGGAAACATTTCTGTGCAAATATGACTAATGTCTTTAAAAACTGGCATAATTCTGCTGTGTATGTAAGAAGACCTCATCTGGTCTCTGCTAATGTTGGCTTACAAAGCCTACTCACATTGGTTCTTACTCCTCTGACTTACACTTCAGAGTAAAGGGTTAAAACAAACAAAAAGATAAATCAAGTCATATTACTACACTGTTCTACCAACCTCTGTGCACCTTTTTGTTTTTAATGATTTTTTTGGGGGGGGGGTTTGAGACAGGGTCTCACTATGTAGTTGAGACTGACCTGGAACTCACTATGTAGCCCAGGCTGGTCTCGAACTCACAGTGATCCTCCTGCTTCAGCCTCCCAAGTGCTGGGATTACAGGCATGTGCCACCACACTCAGCAGTGATTTTTAAAATTAATTTTGTTGGTACATTTAATGTATACAATATAATGACATTCATTGTTGGAAATTTGTACCTTTATATAATCAGTCTTGGTTATTTTGCCTCATTCCCCTGCCCTCCCTTCTTATCTACAAAGACTTTATTTCCATCTCTTCATTTTCTCATATTAATCCCATTTCCTTTCTTCCTTTCCCCTACCTGTCCCATTTTCCATTCTCTGTCCCTTTTCTTCCTATTTCATATCATCTATTATGTTTTAGTCCTTATTTGCAGTTTCAGCTTCTCATACCACAGAAACTATTTGGTAGTTACACATGTGTGTCCTATTGATATCACTTAAAAACATAACCTCAATGTGAATCCATTTAGCTATAAATGTCTCTAGGTTCTCATTCTTTTTTTTTTAGTTTCTCATTCTTTATGGCTAAGGTGTACTCCATTTTACAGAACAAAAAAAAATAAATAAATAAAAATAAAAAAACAAAAAAAACCCCACATATTTTCTTTATCCAGTCTCCTTTTGATGGACATTTGGGCTGCTTCAAAGTTTTAACTATTACAAATTGTGCTGCTATGAAGAACATGGGTGTGCATATATGACTATGGTGTGATTCTTTTAATTCTTTAGAGATGATACCCAGCAGGGGAATAGCTGGGTCAAATGGGACTTCCAATCCTAGTTCTTTGAGGTACCTCCATACCACTTTCAACAGTGGTTATACCAGTCTGCACTCCCACCAGCAGTGGAGCAGAGTTCCTCTTTCCCCACAGCACTGCCATCATTTCTTATTGGTTGATTTCCCAATATCAGCCATTCTTTGTGGGGTGAGGTGGAATCTCAGTTTTGTATTCATTTGCACTTCTCGAATGACCAGTGATGTTGAACATTTTTTCATGTTTATTTGCTACTTCTACTTCTTTGTCTGAGAAACGTCTGTGTATTTCAGATGTTCGTTTTTGGATTCGGTCTTTAAATTTGGGAGGTCTGATTTTTTTAAAGTTCTTTATATATTCTAGATAGTAGACCTTTGTCTGAGGAACAGCTGGAGAAAATTTTTTTCCACACTGTGGGCTCTCTCTTCACACTCTTGGTCATTTCTCTTGCTGTGCAGATGCTTTTTAATAAGAAGACATCCCACTTATTGATTGTGCTAGCTCACAGGCAACTGACTTTGTTCATAAAATATTTTCACCAAAGTCCACTTATTTCAAGAGTTCTATCTAACCTCTCTTCCAGCTGGTTTAGTGTTTGTTGTAATATTTAGATCTTTAATCAATTTTGATTTTAGTTTAGTGCACGGTGAAAAATACAGGTCTAGTTTTCATCTTTGGCAAGCTGAAACCCAGTTTCTCCAGCACCATTTATTAAAGAGGCTATCTTTCCTCCACTGAGGCTCTTTGGTACCTTTGTCAAAGATGTGGTGACTGAGTGTATCTGGACTTGTTTCTGCATCTAATCTGTTCCACTGGTCCTCAGGTCTATTTCTTTGCCAGTATCATGACATTTTTATAACAGTAGTTTGTAGTATAGCTTAAAATTAGTGATTGTGATACCCCCTAACTTCTCTTCATTGCTTAAAATTGCTTTTGCTATATTAGGTCTCTTGTTCCAAGTGAATTATTTTCTCAAGGTTTGTGAAGAATGCTGCTGGGATTTCAATTTGGATTGCATTGAATCTATATAGCAGTTTTGGAAGTATGGCTATTTTCACTACGTTGGTTCTTCCTATCCAGGAGCAAGGGATGTCTTTCCATTTTCTGATATCCTGAACAATCTCTTTTTTCAGAGTGCTGCAGTTTCATAGTTGATGTCTTTGATTTCTTGTTAGGTTGACTCCTAGGTGTTTCAATTTTTTGGATGCTATTGTGAAAGCAATTGATTGCACCATTTTTCTCTTGATGAGTCTTTCCATGTACAGAAAGGGTATTCATTTTTGTGTTAACCTTGTATTCAACTACTTTGTTGAATTTAGTTACGTCTAGAAGGCTTTTAGTGGAGTTCTTGGGGTCTCCTATATAGAGTATCATGTCATCTGCAAATCGTGACAATTTGAATTCTTCATACTTATCTTTATTCCTTTTATTTCTTTCTCTTGTCTAACTGCCATGGCTGATATTTCCAAAACTATATTGAACAGGAGTGGTGATACTGGACATCCTTGTCTTGTTCCTGATTTTTGCATGAAGGGTTTCACTTTCGACCATTTAGTATGATATTGGCTGTTGGTTTTTCATAGATGGCTTTTATCAAATTGAGGTAGACTATTCCAATTTTCTGTGGGGTTTTTATCATAAATGCATGTTGGATCTTGTTGAATGTTTTTTCTGCATCTATTGAGATGATCACACGATTTTTTTCATGGTTCTATTAATATAGTGTATTACATTTATTGATTTGTGTATGTTGAACCATCCCTGAGTCCCTGAGATGAATTCCACTTGGTTAGGATGTATGATCTTCTTGATGACCGTCTGCATTCTATTTGCCAGTATCTCATTGAGGATGTTCGCATCTATGTTCATTAGTGAGATTGGCCTATAGTTCTCTTTTTTTGTTTGGGTGTTTCTCTGCTTTTAGGATCAAGGTGATGTTTGCTTCTAGGAATGAATTTGGGAGTATTTCTTTTCTCTCAATTTAATTGAAAAGTTTAAACAGTAGTGGCAGTAGTTCCTCTCTTAATGTCTTGTAGAATTTAGCAGTGAAACAATCAGGGCCAGTGCTTTCCTTAACTTAGTAAGTTTTTAATTACATTTTCAATTTTGATGATGAATATTGGGTCGTTTAGAATGTTTAGGTCACCTTCGTTCAACTTTGGTAATTCATACGAATTTAGGAATCTGTCCATTTCTTCTGTATTTTCCATCTTACTGGAGTCAAGGTTCTTGAAGAAGGTACTGATGATTCTTTGGATTTCTGCTGGGTCCCTTGTAATTTCACCCTTTCCATTCCTAATTGCATGCATTTGGGCCTTTCCTCTTTTTTTTTTTTTTTTTTTTTTTTTTTATAAGGTTGGCTAAGGGTTTGTCAATTTTGCTTATTCTTCCAAAGAACCAATTCTTAGTTTCATTGATTTTTTTTTTGTATCATTATTTTAGTCTCTATTGCATTGATTTCTGCTCTGATCTTTACAATTTCCTCCCTTGTATGAGCTTTCAGTTTGTCCTGCTCTTTTGCTAGAAATTTGAGGTTCACCATCAGGTTGTTTAATTGCACTTGTTCTGTTTTCCTGAGTATTCACTGCTATGAATTTCCCTTGTAAGACTGCTTTCATTGTGTCCCGCAGATTCTGATATGTTGTACTATCAATATCATTTAATTTTAGGAACTATCTGGTTCCTTTTTTAAAATCCTCTATGACTGACCCACTGTTTGTGGAGGAGTGTGTTGTTCAATTTCAATGTGTTTGTGAAATTCTTGCAGTTTTTTTTGCTACTGATCTCCAATTTCATTGCACTACATTCTGGTAATATACAGGGGGTCACTTCAATTCGTTTGCACTTACTTAGTCTTTGTTCTATGAGCAAGTTTGTGGTCTATTTTGGAGAATGACCCATGTGCAGCTGAAAAGATGTGTAGTCTGATTTTGTGGGGTGGAACACTCTGTAAACATCTGTTAAGTTCATTTGTTCAAGAATTTGACTGAGTTCTAGTATTTCGTTATTCATTTTCTGTCTACTTGATCTATGTATTTTTGGCAGTGGGGTATTGAGGTCCCCCCATTACTACTGTGTTAGTGCTTATTTGATTTTTCATGTCCATTAGTATTTGTTTTATATAGTTGGGTGCACTAGTGTTTGATGCATATTTATATATGACTGTCATCTCTTCCTCTTGGATCGTTCCCAAGGATGTAGTGTCCTTCTTTGTCTCTCTTAATTAGTATTGGTTTGAAATCTGCAAAGAGAGCTTACTCCTGTTTTTTTTTCAGGTTTCTGTCGCATGGAATATTGTTTTCCACCCTTTAACTTTTCAGTTTGAGTTTCCTTTTGAATTTTGTTTCTTGTATGCAGCATATTGTTGGATCTTGCTTCTTGACCGATTTGGCCAGTCTATTTCTCTTGATTGGTGAATTGAGACCATTAACATTAACAGTTATAACTGATAAGTAATGCCTTATCCTTTTCATGACTTTTTCTTTTGATCTCCCTTTGCATTTACTTTGTCATACCTAATGGATTTATTCTGCTGGGCTTCCTGGGGTGTTATCCTCATCGTCATTTCCTAGGATACTGTTTAAAATTTTTTGAAGTGCTGATCTGATGAAGTTCCTAAGGTGCTCTTTGTCATGAAAGTATCTTATTTCTTCATCAATTTTGAAAGATAGTTTTGTAGGGTACATCAATCTCAGTTGGAGGCACTTTTCCTTTAGGGCTTAAAATACATCACTCCAAGCTCTTCTGCCTTTAGGATTTGTGTAGAGAAGTCTGCTGTGATTCTGATGGGCTTTCCTTTGTATGCGATTTATTTCTTTTCTCTGCTTATATAATTTTGTTTTTCTTTTGGGTTTCTGGAATCTTAATTATTATATGCCTGTGTGATTTTTTTTCTGATCATGGCTAATTGGAGTCCTATATGCCTCACTTATCTGTATGTCAAATTGTTTTCCCCTACTTGGGAAGTTTCTGACATTACTTCTTTGAACTGTTTTTTACTGTCGTCTACACTCTCTATTTCTTCATTGTCATCAATCAGTCTTATATTCTTCTTTGCAACATCTAGCAGTTTTTGGACTGATTTCTCATAGTCCCTATTTTTAAGAAATTTTTCTTTTCCTGGTGACTAATGGTAATCCTGTCTTCTATATCTGAAATTCTACCTTTGCATTGGCTCATCCTGATGTGTATAAACTTTCAATGGAGTTTTTAATCTCCTAGAAATCTGTCTGCATCTGTGTTATAGATTCCATTTGTTTCCTATGTTAGGATTTCATCATGTTCCTCACCTCCTCTTTTTAATCTTTGTCCACTCTAGAGTTATTAATCATGCCTTGTACTATGAGCACAATCTCTGCTATTATCTTAGAAATTATTTCTGACTTCATTTTTTCCAGATCCTCTTTTGTTGCCAGTTGAGGGAGTCCAGGTGGTTATCAGACTGCTCCATCTCATTTCCCTTTGGGGTTGACTTGGGTGATCTGGAAGCCTGGCTTTGGGACTTGCTTCCACGTCTTCTCATTTTAACAGATGCAGTCTACTGTGCCTTTATTTAGACAATTTTTTGCTCACCCAGTGATCTTCAATTCTCAGCTAGCCACCAAGAGACCTTTCCTCTGCTGCTCAGCAGTACACCAATTTCTGGGTTCAAATCACTGATGGTATGGGGTGGGCCTCTGACTGAAGCTTGTGCACATTTGGCAGCTCTTACCTGACTGGGCCTTGGCTCGGCCGGCTTGTCCCGGCACTTGGGGTCAGGGCAGATCCCTGGCTGGGATCTGCCTGCAGGTGCACTGGACCAAACTACTGCTCCCCAGGATCTGCACACACTCCTCTAATTTCAGGAGGTTTCAACATGAAAGAAAATCCAGATGGTCTTCAGCTTCATCCCACATAAAAAAATGACTCCTCTAAATAGTTTGTAGAGGCATCAGTCCATGGTCCACTGGTTCCAAGGCAGCATGACAGAGGAGAAATAGTTCAGGGCCTCCAGCACTCTTAAGACAAAGATCCACCTTATGTTTTCAGTAAGGAGACCTACTTAATTCCCTATTCACTCCGCCCACAACGCCACCCCCCCAGTTTTCCCAAAGCTCCTTTCTATCACCAGACCTTTGAACTTATTGTTCTCTTCCCTATAATGTTCTTATATCCTTGTCTACCCTCGAATCTCCAATTAATCCTTTAGTCCTGAGGTTAAAAATGACTTCCTCAGGACAGTGCTGTTCCTCATCGATCTTCCTTGTACCTCTCTGGCCTCCTATCTTAACTGCAAATAAATAGCCATTTATTTAAATGACTTTTTCCCAATCCTATACTATTAGCTCCATGAAGGCTTTGGTTGTGTCTGTCTTCATTATTGTTATTACCCTGGGACCAAGCATAGAGAAGGAAAAAAGGCTTTGAAGGGAATATGATTTTCCAATGAGCTCCTGCATAACATAATTAATATCAGTCTATCTTGGATGAAATCACCACTCTAGCAACAACACATAAAATAGTAACAAGTCTTTGTGGTTGTGGGACTTTTCAACAAATAAAGTAGCTGCTGAAGTAAGACCATTCACATGTTTATTCCCAAATACTCTAATCTTCAACCAGATGGTAAGCTAGGGACATGCAGTGATGATCCTTGAAAATATTATGGAATTTAAGTGGTAGCTAAATTTTCTGGACAGAGACAATGTGAGGATCTCAACTACAGCCAACCAGTCCTCAAATGCATGAATCACTACAAGAAATAGTGATTGAAAGGCCACACAAAAGTAATAAGCAATTCAGCCAGTGTTCTCTTGAATTTAGGCAATTCACTTTAGTTCAAATGAAATAAATGCTTGATTAAAAAAAAAAAAAAAAAAAAAAAAAAAAAAAAAACTTCATGAGATAGCTGTGAAATGATGATTTCCCAAGATGATTAGCACTTTCAAAAATCTTACTATTTACATGTTCCTTTAATTAAAATAGACATTTCAAAAATTTCGGAAGTGAAATATCTGAAATAGCAACAGAGCTTTTTGAAATCTGGTACAGAGGTGTATAAGTCTACAGCATACTGATTCTGTTGAGACCACTATCAATTCTTTAAATAAGCTTAATGTAGAACATTCACATATCTGTGGTTCAAAAGCTCTGTAATTTAAATATCTATGTAAGAACCTTTTTTTTTTTAAAAAAAGAGGATATTTATTTTCTAGCACCCTATAACACGATAGATAACAAGAGGAAAAATATTAGTCAAACTAAATATGTTACTTGATATTAAGCCTAAGAAACTTAAGAAGTAAAATAATTTATTTCTTTTCCTCTCCTCTATCAATCTGAGATTTTCAAGGAGTGAAACTGAAATGATGGTCATCTACTACTATGTCACTACGGATTCTCTGTCTTAACCTTTTAATATTTGTGTGGCATGGTCACTGTGAGTGTTTACAGTGGTGGATGGGGGTGGTAAGTACTACTATGTACCTACTATGCCTAGAGATACTACATCATTTGGTTTGTCCCACTGAAGTGAAATGATTTGCAAGAAGTCATCAGTCTAGCATGCAGAGGCAGGTTTTGATCCCAGAGATATCTACAATATTACAATGCCACTATTTTCCTAGCTCGGTCAAAAATATTAATTATTATTTCTATATTATTCCATCCAAATGAGTTTTATACCCTCTCTCACTTTGGTTTTTTTATTTGTGTTTTTGAGACAGATTCAGTATGAAGTTCAGGGTAGCCTTAAACTCATGTTGCTCTCAAACCTGGAGTGATCCTCCTGCTTCAGCCTCTGGGTTGCTTTGATTACAGGCATCTGCCAACATATCTGGCTCTTTTTTAATTCTCTCTAAAAGATGTTAGTAGCCTTCACACCTCATTCCATAGCTTAGAAACTAAAGCAAAGCAGACTGCTCACCATGCAGAAAACCCCTCTGCTTAGAAATCATATTCTTCTAAGACACAGTATTTTTTCAAAACCATCACCACTGAAGACAATAGCTTACTTGGTCCTCAGTTATACCCACTGCTCAACATTCTCACACCCAAGAGTCTTGATACTGTTCTCATTTATACACTATGTACTAAATGCTAAGTTCTAAATTTAAGTGGTCAACTTAATTCATTACTGAATATAAACATAATCATAGATTCCTAATTTAAATGAGTGTTTTGATATATCCTTGTAGTAGCAACACCTTCTCACCATGCTCTGAATAACAGAGGGGAATGAATTTAAGCCACAGCAGCCAAAAAAGGAGTTTTCATGTAGGTCTTACACTTTTATCTTATAGATTTAGGTAAATTTTACAATCTATTCTACTCAGTAGCTTTGCTTTTAATACCCCGCCCTTAGATTCTAAATATTAACAGTTCAGAAATGCCTCCTGTTTATTTTGTTCTGTCTGAGAAGTTACCAGGATGCCCCTGGTGGTATAAAAGCATATTTGTTGAAAAGCATGGCAATATGGTTTTTAATACAGAACTATGAAAATGGTAAACTGTGGATATGAAATCTTAAATTGATATGGTACCTCTTAATAATTCACAGATTTTTAAACACTTTTTATACTTTCTGTTTCAGTCTTATAAAAGTAAAAAGTTTTTATTTCTTCTACTAAGAAAAAGGAAGCTTATAGGCTTTACATAAAAGCTAATATACTTACTTTTGGCACTCTGAAACTGATGTATTTGTCACATTTGTATATGTCTTATTAACTGTTCTGATTTTCTGCTCTATTCTAATTTCAGGTAACAGGAATCTGAAAAAACATTTCATCTCTATCAAAAACTGCAAAATGTAGAAGCCAATGCATAAGAAAATAATTTACCTTGTTTATTTATAACTGAGTATGCAGCGAAAAATCCTCGTCCAGAGTTATGGTCTCCACTCATGAACATCACTGTAATTTCATTGTTTTTTGATTCAATTGAATGATTCACTTTTAACCCCAGACCACAGTATTTACCTAGAAATGAGAGAAAGGTACATATTCAGTATGACTCATGAAATCAATATTTTCGATGTCACTATTAAATTAGTAAAAATAATGAGTAGGATGTTTAATAATAAAAATTACATTACTCCAGAGGGAAAAAAACTTCAATAATTTTCCAAATAATTTTAAAAACGCAGCTATCACCGATGTTATGAAGACTCAGTTTTTAGCAAAACATATACATATATATATATTCTATAAAATAATGAATTTTTTTTTTTTTTTTTTTTGGTACCGGGGATTGAACTCGGATCCCTTGCACTTGCAGGCCATTGAACTGCTGAGCTAAATCCCCTGCCCTAAAATAATGAATTAAAAAAAACAAAACAAAACATTTCATACAGGCAAGTAACCACAACATGCATAACATGCTTCTCTCAGGGCCTCAGGGCATTCCTCACTTTTTTGAACCACTCAACTTTAATTGTCAGACTTCTGTTAAATCCTGTCCAATTACCAAATTTTATAACTCCAACTTCCACCCATAGCCTCTTCCTTGAACTTCAGAGCATATAAACAAGTACCTGCCTAACTTCTACTATCTTTCAATGTCTAACAAATATGTAAAAAACAACATTCTCAGGACAGATCTAACAATACTAAAAAGCAAAAAGAAAAAATAAGCAAGAGATCCACTGACAGATTATAAAATAGGTTTCCTAAAGTGGCTAGTAATTTGTCCAACAAATTATGACTAAAAAGTTCCTAAAATTACTTTAAGTTACAGTGGTATTACCTGATATAATGTGGATTCTCAGAGATATCATAATCATGAGGGAAATGGATATTAAAACTACAATCAGATATTATGATATAGCCATAGAATGAGTATAGTAAAAAAGACTGATAATACATCAAGCACAGGTAATGATATGGAGAAATTAGAATCTGTATACACTAATGCTTTTTTTAATATGTACTAATACTGTAGTAGAACTATAAAATAGATATACTTTATGGAGATAGGAATTGGAGCTGGAGGGATATAGGAAAGAGGGGAGGGGAAGGACAACTAAAAAGGACCAAGATGCCCTATGTATCCCAGTACCCCATAATGAATAAATTCCTTGTGCATCATAAACATGTACTAATAAAAATTTATAGCAGTTTGGCAATTTCTAAAAAGGATAAACGTACACATATATAGCCTAGTAAGTCACTTCCAGTCATTTACCCAAGAGGAAAGACAGATGTGTCCACATAAAAACAATGCAAAAGGTCCTAATAGTATTATTCATATCTGATTCTAACTGAAACAACCTGATTTACTCAACAGCTAATAGATAAACAAAATGTGGTGTATACCCATCCAAAAGAAAACTACACAATAGTACAAAGGGAGACTGATATGTACAACAACTTAAATGATCCTGAAAAGTATCATGCTAAGTAAAATAAGCTATATAACACTTATAGAAAAGGCAATAAAGCAAGTGACGGAAGCAGATCAATGGATGCCTAGGGCTGAGGATAAACAGAGAATTTATTTCAAATGGGCATAAGGAACCTTTTGATATTGCATTAAAACTTCTATACCTGGATTTAGGATGTTTGTACAGTTGTATATATTTATTCAAACTCCTCAAACTATACATTTTAAAAATGCGTGAATGTTATGGTAAGTTATATTTCAACAAAGCTTACATAAGAAATACAAACACTAAAACAATTTTTATTACAAGGACTCATCATATATTAATGAATTCATTATTACTGTTTTCTGCAAGATAAAATAGGTATCACAACCGAAAGACTTTAAAAGGCCTATTACAAATCCTCTGTTCAACAGTTGAAAAACTGAAAATCATACAGATAGCTACATAGCCTAGTCAATCAGAATTTATGCTCTTGTTGGGGAATCAATGTGTCTTTCCCACATCATTTTATTGAAAACTGTGATGTGATAATATTTGGGTTTGACCTTTTGCGAAGAATAAAGTTATAAGGGTAGAGCTCTCATGATGAGATTATGTCCTTATAAGAATAGAATCATTGAATTGCTTCTTCTCCACTGTGCCTCATGAAAGAAACAAGGGGAAAAAATAATTACCAGACGTAAGGCAAGAAGAGGGCCTTGATCTGTCTTCTAGCTTACATAACTATGGAAAATGTTTATTACTTAAGCCACCTAGTCAATAGCATTTTTGTTATAACAGCAATAACTAAGATATAGTAGTCCTCTCTTGTCTTTTTTCCTTCCGTCACCAGCATTCATTTGGAAAAAAAAAACAACAAAAAACTCAAGTTTGATAACTGGATTAAGGTACTCATTACAAATACTTTTAGGTACAAATGAAAACATCATATTTTAAAATACCTACCATATCATACAAATGCTTTAACCTCTACATTGAAAATGAAGTACTCTGAAAAAGGTGATTGAAGAGGATATCAGAAAGTGGAAATTGTTCTTGAGTCACCTGTTCTTGGGTAGGAAGAACCTATGGCCATACTCACAAAATTGTTATACAGATTTAATGCAATTCTGATCAAAATTTCAACAGCATATCTCATAGAGAAAACAATCCTAAAATTCACTTGGAACCAGCAAGAGCAATTTGCCTAGACTAGCAAAGGCAAGCCCTGACTTGAAATTATATTACAGAGCTACTGTGATAAAAACAGCATGGTAAAAAAATTGTATGATTCTACAAAAGAAAAAAAAGCAATAACAAACAAACAAAACAAAACAGAATGAGGATGGATGGAATAGACTAGAATATGCAGAAACAACCCCCAGACACACTCAAGCACATTATCTTTGACAAAGGGGCCAAACACATTCACTGGAAAAAAGGCTCTTCAATCAGTGGTGCTAGAAAAATTGGCTTTCCACACACTGAAGACTAAAATTTTAAGACCCATGTTTCACCGTGCACTAAAGTAAAATAAAAATGTATCAAAAATTTAAATATTAAAATAGAAACATTAAATCTGTTCAAAGAGAGAATATGCAGAACTTTTGAACACTTAGACATAGGCAATGACACTTAATGAACAAAACTCCAATCCAATGGGAAATAATACAAAGAATCAAATGATATCTCATCCTACTAGAAAGCTTTTGCACAGCAAAAGAAATCACCATCAGAGTGAAGAGATAACCCACAGAGAGAAAAAATTAGAGCCAGTTGTCCCTCAGTGATAGGACTGATATCTAGAATTAATAGCTAATAGACTAACATCTAGAATAATTTTCAAAAAATTGAAAAAAAAGGCGTCTCCCCAAAATTTAAAGACCCAATCAAAAAACAGGCATCTGAAATGAACAGACAGTTCTCAGATGAAGATGTGAAAATGGCAAACAAATATATGAAAAAATGTCCAACATCACTGGTATTCAAGATTTGCAAATTACTACACTAAGATACCATTTTATTCCTGAAAGAATGCTTATTTCTAAGAAATCAACCAAGAACAAATGCTGGCAGGATGTGGGGACAAAGGAACCTTCTTCATTGTTGGTGGGAGTGCAGATTAGTACAACCACTGTCTGTGCAAATTCCTCAAAAAAACTAGGATTAGAGGGCCCAAATGACCCAGCTATTCCTCTTCAGGGTATTTTCCCAAAAGAATTAAAAGCATCATACCAAAGTGATATATGTTCACACATTTATAGCGACAAAGTTTGTGATAGATAAATCTTGGAAACAACCCAAATGCTGAATGGATAAAAAAGATGTGGTTTTTCTATACAATAGAATACTACTCAGCCATAAAGAAGGATAAACTTGAGACATTTATAGTGAAATGGATGTTATCTTGAGAGCATACTCTTAAGTGAAATAAATCCAACATGTGTAAAAATATCGCATTATATCTCTGATGTAAGAAACTGAAAGTGTAAATAGGGACCAAAGTATATAACAGATAATGTGAAATAGGTAAGAATTGTTCAAAAGTATGGGGGAACTAGGGAGGGGAGTGGAGAAAGGAAGGAAAAAGGAAAAAAAATGGAAGCAGGACTTTTGTAAATAGGGAGGGGAAGAGAGGACGAAGGCAGGGGAGGAAAAAAGACACATCATGAACAAGTACAAATTCTCTATGATGATTGTGATCATTATTTATATCTAAATTGTATCAATAAAATTAAAAATTTTTAAGTCTTTATAAGAAATGCAGGGGCTGGGGATTTAGCTCAGTGGTTTGGTGGTCTGCCTTGCAAGTGCAAGGACCCAAGTTCAATCCCCCGTACCAAAAAAAAAAAAAAAAGTATGTATTTGCATTATTTGCTGACAATGTGATACTCTACAATGAAGACCCAAAAAAACTCCACCAAAAGACTTCTAGATTTAATTGACACTTTTAGCAGAGTAGCTGGATACAAGGTCAAAAACCAAAAATCAATAGTCTTCTTGTACACAAATAACAGACTCACTAAGAGAGAAATTAGGGAAACAATTCCTTTAACAATAGCATCCAAAAAAAATGAAGTATCTAGGAATCAATCTAACAAAAGAAGCAAAATACCTCTACACTGAAACTACAGCACTCTGAAAAAAGAGATTGAAGAGGATATAAGAAAATGAAAAGATATCCCCTGCTCCTGGGTAGGGAGAATCAACATAGTGAAAATGGCCATACTACCAAAACTGCTATACAGATTCAATGCAATGCTTATTGAAATTCCAACACTATATTTCACAGAACTAGAAAAAAGAATCCAAAAATTCATTTGGAACCAGAAGAGACATAGAATAGCAAAAGCCATCCTAGGCAGCAGACACATGGCAGTGGGTATAACAATTCCCAATTTGAAACTATACTACAAAGACACTGATAAAAATAGCATGGTACTGGCAAAGAAACAGATCTGAGGATCAGTGGAACATATTAGAAGACACAAAAACAAATCCAGATGTACAAAGCCATGTCATCTTTCACACAGGAGCTGACCATCCCCAGTGGGGGAAAGATAGCCTCTTTAATAAATGGTGTTGGAAAAACTGGATTTCAACCTGCCAAAGATTAAAACTGTACCCTTATCTTTTACCATGCACTAAATTAAAATACAAGTGGATTAAGGATCTAAACATTAAAACTGAAACACTAAACTTGCTGGAACATAAGTTAGGCAGAACTCTTGAAGACATTTGCATAGGAAAAGACTTTTTAAACAAATCCTCAGTAGCACGGGAACTAGCACAAAGAATCAACAAGTGGGATCTCATCTTATTAAGAAGCTTCTGTACTGCAAAAGAAACCATCAACAGAGCTAAGAGACAACCTACAATGTAGGAAAAAATTTTTACCCGCTGCTCCTCATACAAAGGACTACTATCAAGAATATATAAAGAACTCAAAACCAGCCCCCCCAAATATAAAGACCTAATTCAAAAATGGGCATCTGAAATAAACAGACATTTCTCAGACAAAGAAGTAAAAGCAGCAAGTAAATATATGAAAAAAATGTTCCACATCACTGGTCATTTGAGAGATGCAGATGAAAACAACAGTGAGATTCCACCTCACCCCACAAAGAATGGCTGCTATGAAGAAATCAATCAATGACAAATGTTGGCGGGGTTGTGGAGAGAAACGAACCCTTCTCCATTGTTGGTGGGAGTGCGGACTGCTGAAACCACTATGGAAATCAATATGGAGATACCTCAGAGTTGGGACAAGAGGTTCCATTTGACCCAACCATCCTGCTGCTGGGTATCTTTCCAAAAGAATTAAAGAGATCATACCACAGTGATATATGCACACCAATGTTTATAGCGGCACAGTTTATAATAGCTAAAACTTGGTAACAGCCTAATTGCCCATCAGTTGGAAAATGAATAAAGAAGATGTGGTTTTTCTATAAAATGTAATACTACTCAGCCATAAGGAATGAGAAATTAGACTCATTTATAGGAAAATGGATACATATCGAGGATATACTCCTAAGTAAAATAAATAAGTCACACATGTGTAAATACCAAATAGTTTCTCTGGTGTGAAAAGCTGTAATAGTACATAAGATCCTAAAGAGACAACTGACCATATGAAATATGAAGAAAAAGGCTAAAGGTGTAGGGAAAATGGGAAGGGTAGGGGAAAGGTAATAAGGGAAAAGAAAAAAATATGACAAAATGAAAAAATGGAAATAAAGTTTTTGTAAATGGGGAGGGGAGGAGGGGGTGAAGGGAGGGCACAGACAAGGGGGTAAAAATGAGAACCAAGACCTGTCATGTAAAGGTACAAGATCCCAATAATGAATGTAATTGTACTGTATACCTAAAATGTACCAATAAACTCAATAAAAGAAAAAGAAATGAATGTATATCAATACTAGAAAATTCCAAAATTTTAAACTTAAAAGTACTGTAAGAAAAACAGAAAATACCTTGACGAAAATACAATTTGAAGCAAAACAACATCTTAAAAACTTAGGGTTTTTTAAATCCCTTTTGCTGGGGAAAATCATGAAAGTATCTGCTATTGACATTGTAGTTTCACCTCATTGTTTGTAATTATCTTGTCATATGAAATATGAATAAATTCAATCTGTGATGGAAACATTTTTAAAACCACTTTTGTTATGTGAAACTCCAAAGGCGGTGCTAAGCACAGATAATATTAATTTTAAAAAGAAAAATGTATTAATTGCTAACTTTCTAGATGCTTTCAAGTCTAATCTATACCAAGAAATAGGTTCCTTTACTGCTTAATTGCAGCCAAGATGACTGTCCCTCTCACTTGGCTCCTCCTTCAATAGCAGATTTCACTATATACAAGTAATGTTAAGCACTTGACAAAATACTTTCAGGAAGAAAGAAAAATATTTATCTGTAACCTGGCAAACTAGTTGATTCTTTAATTCTAGACCCACAGGTTGGCCCTTCGAAGTTGTTTCTTTTTTTTTTTTATTAAAGATCACAAACATACATGACAACAAGAAATGAAGATACTATAGAAAAATTTCAAATATACATATATACGACAGCAAAAAAAGGTTATGAAATAAACAAAAATTTATACAACACAAACTGATAATCCAAATACATTATTAGTTTGATATGATTTTCAAACATTATATGTTCTTTCTCATTTTCTTTTCACATAATATTATTGAAATAATGTATTTACAAAGTTATTTCTAAATCAACATAAAGCACTTAACTGCCAATAACTGTAGGCTCTGGTGGTTCTCAGAGCCAGCTAAAATCCCTAGACTTCTCATGATGAAAAGGAGAGCTTTAAAAGATAGTTTATGGATACATCCAGAAAATTACAAATATACAAGTAAATCATGTATCCTAATCATCATAAACACTGGTTTAGAAATGCAGTCAAGGCCCCAGGGAAAAAAAGTTTAAAAATCATTAGTCATGAAGGAAATGTAATGCAAATCTACAACAAAATACTACCACTTCACAACCACTAAGATTTCTAAAATTAAAACAACAGTAACAAATACTGACGAAGATGCAGGATTAGAAGATGTGCAGCCACTTTGGAAAATTGTGACAATTCTTCAAAAGGTAAAATACAGCACATGACACAGAAATTCTCCTCTTAGGTATATATCCAAGAGAAATACAAACATAAGTCCACATAAAAACTTATATAATCCTTTGGTATACCTGGGAGATGGGTTCCAGGATCATCCTCCACCACAGAGACCAAAGTTAAGCCCTCAAAACAGGGTGTAGTAGAATATAATTTAGGGCAAATCATCCTCCTGTATACTTTCTATAAGACTTAACACAATGTAAATGCCATGTATATAGTTTTTATATTGTTTAGGGATAGTCAGCTCCTTTTCGTTCTGAGTATTTTCTATTCATTGTTTGAATTGGCAGATATAGAATTGCAAATACAGAGAACTAGCTGTACACAACTGCTCACACAACATTATAGAGAGAGAGTAGTCAAGAGGTGCAACCAAGCCAGCATCCTGCGGTTCCAAAAAAATAATCCTTTGGGAACAGATTGAGCTGTGAGAATTGAGATGACCTACTCACAATATGCTAAGAGAAAAGGTGTCTCTTGACTTGCAGGGAAGAAAAGGATATAAAACTCTCAATGGGAATAGATGCAAGATTTAAGTGGGTTATCAGTGTAGAGGCCTAGACGTTGGAGGAGGTTGGGTACAAAGGAAGCTCAAACATCAATGAATCAGAAATCTGACAGAAGTGGCTAAGGACTCCATAAAAGCACCAAGGAAGCCTGACTTAAGGGTTTAGGAAAACATGATAGGGGCTAGAACCAAATTCTCTAAAATAACCCATGCAAATGGATAAACTAGTTTAGGCAACTATTTATTTTACCATGGAAATTTAAGTTTCCAGTTTTCCCATGTTAAATAAAGATGTAACAGACTTGCGGCCAGATTCTCTGCAATGAAGTTATACAGTTCTCTTGCTTTCCAAAAGCTACAATACTTTAAACTATTATCATAAATATATAGTGAATCTTTATTTCAGCTTTGTGAATATTTTTCCTGGTACCCCTATCACCCCAATACTAGGGATCGAACTCAAGACCTTGCACTTGTGATGCAGGCACAGTGCCACTGAGCTAAATTCCTATTTTTTCCTGTTTAAAATGTATTAAAGGGCCAGGGATTTAGCTCAGTGGTTCCACCACCTGCTTTGCAAGCGCAAGGTCCTGAATTTAATCCTGGTACTAAATAAATAAATAAATAAAATATAATAAAAAAATCTATAAACTTTACAGCAAATTAAGAGTATAAAGAGAAAATAATAATCATTCCTAGAAAATTCTATTACATGGAGATAGTTACCAATAACACTTTGGAGTGTACCTCTCTATGCCTCAGCTCTATCTGGTAAACGAACACAGCAATAGTATTTATCTCACAGGTTTATAATAATTGTTAAAAGATGTATATATGTGTATACATAGGGTATTGTTTATCCTTCTGCTCATTAATTCATGCAGTAATATATACTGCTACTGAATGATTTTCAGAAAGGCTATACCCATTTATTCCCTATCCCCTAACAATATTAGATATAAAAGAAAACAATTAATTAATCAATTAGTGAATTAATTAGTGACTAATTAGTGAAGCTAATCTTCTGTATCTTTAAAAACCTCTTCTAGTATGTGGTCTTTTTATATGCTTCTAAGGTGTTTTTTAAACAGAATGCCCCCTTTTACTTTTAAATATTTGCTTGTTACCCATACAGTAAAAGGAAAGATTTTTATGAGTAGGTCTGCTCTAATCAGTTAGGCCTTTTAAAAGCATGGTGTGGTCTCTCAATCCCCAGTACATACACAAATAGGTGTACACACACACACACACACACACACACACACACACACACACGCACATGCACAAACTGTATGGCATTTACATATCTTTTATCTTAAAATGAAAAAGAACCACATGTACCTTGACACTTTGACTTTATGGCACATGTTATACACAACAGTCAGTCTGGAAGAATTGAGGATAATATCTGCAGAAAGGAACATAATAGGTCTTTAAAGGAAAACTTTGAGAAAATCTTCATGACCTAGGTACGGGCAAAAATTGGTTAAACAGAATATAGAAAGTGTTAAACTATAAAAGAAGATAATAAAAGTGAACCACATTAAAATATGTTTATCAAATTACACCAATAAGGCAGAAAAATGGCAGCCTACAGAAAGGATGAAGATATGAAGAACCCATAACTAGACTACATACAGAACAAGCACAAATGATTAAGAAAAAGATTACTTAATAGAGAGATGGGTGCCATGGAATATGCCTACAGTCCCAGCTGCTCAGGAGACTGTGGCAAAACAGTCACTTGAACCCAAACCCAGGAGTTCAAAGTCAGCCTGGGCAGCACCAAAGGACCCTGCCTCAATAATTCAAATAACAACAACAAAAAAAAAAATCATCCATTAGAAAAAAATGTATGAAAACGGAAACTCTTCACAAAGATATTCAAAGATTAATAAACATGAAAAAAGCACATCATTAACCATCAGGGAAATACAATGCAAACTATATGGTGGTATCAGCACATACATATCAGAAAAATTAAAATCAATGAAATCCAACAATGGTAGCTGGAACCTCTATGCACTGGGGGTGGGTGTAAATTGATATAACCATAAAAGCACACAGCAGTACCTACTAAAGCTGAACCTATGTAAATAATGATTCCCCAAATTATTCTTCTAGATGCAGAAATTTGCATTTATGTTCATCAAAGAATAACAAAATGTTCATAGCAATAACTATTAGGTGCTGAAAATATTGTAAGTGGACATACCTTAAACATTTCCTTACTGTGGAAATTTTGATTGCTTTCAATTTTCCTATATAGTGAATAATGTTAAGAAAAATGCCTTTGTAACACAACTTCATTCTTTTAAAGTATTTCCTTAGCACTGATTCTTCAAGACTGGTACCCAAGTGAACTATACCAACTAATATATTCTTACTATAAAAAAGTGCCACTTTTATCATACAGAATATAACACACTGAAGTTTGAAAAAATGTTACTAATCTAAAAGGGAGTTAATGAACCTAGCAACTTTCCTCATCCCTTGCAAAACTTCTACTTTAATAAGGGGTTTAAGAGTTATCCTATGGAAAACCAACTAACTTTCAGATACAATAGAGAACAGGATATTGTTTCTGTCTCTTCATTAAATCTCTTTAAAGTTAGTGAGCCACAGTCCTAGCTCTTATGCTGATAGCTTCTTTTAGAATAGTTGGCAGTTTCTCATGCCAAGTATGCTAATATAAAAGCGATGAGTCATAATGTGTTGACTTCAGCGAAATAGCAAAACCAGATTTGTGAAACACACATAGAATACCAAGAAAATTTTTTCAAAGCTTTAGTGAAAAGTAAGTTTTTAGGGCCAGGGATTTAGCTCAGTGGTTATGCTGCCTGCCTCACAAGCTCAAGGACCAGAGTTCGACCCCTGGTATCCCCCCACCAAAAAAAAGAAAAGTAAGTTTTTACTACCTAGGAGATACCAAAGACTTTGAATATTTCCTAGAAAGGCTCACAAAAATAGAAATTTGTGATAGGCTTATCATCAAATAGCACAGTAAGTTCCACTCAGTTAAATACTAATGAGAAATAGGATAGTTCTCAGTTCTTCAGTAATCTTCCCAAAAACATTAGAGAAAACATTCTGAAGTACTACTTATACACAAAGTTTCAAAGTATCTCCTCTGTTCTAGGCCACAAACCAGCCTCACTACTACAGGGCACAAGGGTTCACACCAAGATCTTTTCAGTTGTATATGGGTTCTGTACTTTGCAATGCAATAAATAGTATCCTAGGAGATTTCTGCATTAGGGACAAATTTCAAAGCACGTTGAAGTTCTCATCAAGTGCTCTCATAACATAGCATACATAATAATCAATGTGTTTTCAGTATGAACAAACATGAGATACCTCAGCCAGCCTAACTTTGTCTCAAGACTAATGGCCTTTACTTGCATGCAATTTTGAAACTCTAACACCCATCGTATAAGATGCTTATTATCATTAACATTAGATAACATTTAATTCTGATTTGTGGGTAATTAAAGAAAATGTAAAATGTTAAAACAATGATGACAGCATAGCAATACTGTTTATCAAAAAGAAGCCAGGAGTGGTGGCTCACAGCTCTAATTCCAGCACTCAGGAGGCTGAGGCAGGAGGATCACTCCAAATTTGAGCCCAGCCTGGGCTATTTGTGAGTTCAAGGCCTGTCTGAACTACCGTTTTAAACTACTGTTTTAAACAAAACAAAATGACAAAAAAAGCAACAACAACAAAAAATAACAATTTAATTTCACATAATTATTTTCATTAAGACAATTATAAGTAATAGGAAGAAACTCAAAACAAAAATTACTTTGTTTTCCCTGGGTTCATAACTTCATCCATACATTTCATGGAGTCTAAGAATCCCAGGGTAAGGGTTATTGAAAGGCTCATTATAAGGGAGATGAAGATTATCAAGATATCCTATGCAATTAGAAAACCCTGGGGGAAAAAAAAGAAGAAATTCTACCTTCAAATGAGAGCAACGACTATAGGAAAGAGATTTATGAATGCAGAATTCTAATTAGGACAATTTTGGAACCTTAGAAGAAGTAGGTGTAAAGTAATACCGGTCTACTTTGGAAACTGCAAAGTGAAAGAAGAAAAAAGCAAGAAGGGGATAAATGTAGCATCCTGAAAGGCTGCCCCTTCCTAACAAGAAGAAAAAAATAAACAATCGCTCCCTCAACTATTGCCTTTTCCCAAAAATAAGTAAATAAATAAATCCAAAAAATAGATGAGAGAGTTATCATAAACTTCAAACTGCCAGAACTTATCACATGAAAGCAGAGGTACAGTCTTAATCTATTTTAATATATACTATAAAAGGAAAAAGCTTAGAATCTTCAATTTCATTTTATAAAACAAACTCCCAATGGCAAAGCAGAAGAAACTGTGACATAACAGCCTAAATGTAATTAAATGTCTGCAATTAAACAAACATTTAGAATGCAATTAAACACCTAGGAACAAAAATTCAAAAAGAACACTAATAGATGAAAATGCAGAAAGAAATGAGTTCATTGATCTTAGCAAAGAAATTTGAGACAAAATTATATAAAAAATGAACATTGCAAGACCATATTGTAAGGAAAAAAGGAATGGATTTTAATGAAAACATGAGAAAGAATACTAAAAGAAAAAAGGATAAAATGGCAAATAAGCTCCAATTTACATATAACTCAAGTCTCTAAAAAAGATACACAAAATGACAAAAAATATTAAAACCAAATAATATACAGAAAGGACAAATACGATTCTGTCAAACTAAAGAAGGCGTCTGCACAGCAACAAAACTAAGAGACAAAAGTGACAGCCTAAAGAAAAAGAATATACATGCAAATAATCTATCAAGTAAGGAGAGAATATTCAAAATATAGAAGGAATTCAACCCAAGAACAAGAAAACAAAATTAAAAGGGGGCAAGAAATCTAAGCAGACATTTCTCAAAAGAACATACTCATTGCCCACAGGTATATGAGTGCTCAACTTCATTAACCATAAGGGATATGCAGGGGTCATCAATACCGATTATACCCAAAGCATGCTGTAAGCAGTGCAGACTGTAAAGAGTTAAATCCCTCAAACTGGCTCATTTTAAGAAGTGAATCTGACTAAAGCTTATGTGACTTATAGAAGCACCTCAGTAGCACACAGGTTAGCATGGTGTTCCCGCTAATGGCTACAGCTCAGACCAAATAATGGCTTATGAAGCTGTGGGGCTCAGTATGAAAGAGCACAGTACCTGAGGTTGGAGTATCCCGAACACAAATTCCATTCCCATGGCTAGAACCTTGATAGGACAAGGTTCTAGTTACAATCCCATATTTTTATATATTCTGTTCCTAATTTGAGGATGCTCAGTCTTTTTCCTTTATGAGCCTTGCCTACAATAGTGTCCACAGAAACTGCACGAATGCACCTCTTCACATGTAGTCCCGATTTCACATGTAGTTTGCCTTTATCCCAATTGATTACTAATAAAAATCAGTGGCTTGGACTTACCAGGGCCTTTGCTAGTTGCTCAGCATTGGCTACTCTGGCTCCCCATTTCTGTCTTTTTAGTATTGTTGTTCAGTTTTTCTTCAGCCTTGAATTGTAAAATGGGCAGGAGACTGGAACCTACTGCAGAGGTTTCCAGTAGTGCAATGCAAATTAAAACCATAACCAGACAACACCTCATACGGATTAGAATGGTGATTATTAAAGATACAAGATAATTTGAGTTGGCGAGGATGTAGAGCATGGTACACTATTGTTGGGAATGTAAATCAGTACAGTCACCATGGAAAATAGTATGAAGTTTTTCTAAAAGTAAAACTAGCGCCAGGGATTTAGCTCAGTGGTTCCGGCACCTGCCTCACAAGCACAAGTGCCTGAGTTTGATCCCCAGTTCCAAAAAATAAAAACAGAACTAGAAAGATCATATGATCTAGTAATACCCTGGTACTATATATATCCAAAGGAAATGAAATTAGTGTGTTGAAAAGATATCTGTACTTCCAAGTTCACTGCAGCATTATCACAACAGCCAAGACAGGGAATCAACCTACATGTCCAGCAAAGGATGAATGGATAAAGAAAATGTGGTATATATACACAACAGAATATTATATATTCTTTAAAAAGGTCAACTGCCAGTGGAACTATGGATGAAACTGGAGGACATCAGATGAAGTGAAATAAACCAGGAATAGAAAAATAAATACTATAATTCTCCTTTGTATGCAAAACCAAAAAGTCTCAGCCAGCAGAAGAACATTGTAATGGTTACCAGGGACTGGAGTAGAAGAGGCCAAATGAGAAGCTGTTGATCAAAGGACACAAAAATTGTAGTTATACAGGAGGGATACTGTTCAACACAGTGACTATAGTTATTAGCAATGTATTATATATTTGCAAACTTCTAAGAGATTTTAAATATTCTCAGTAACAAAAAAGTAATGTATGTTAATTAGCCTGATTTACTGTCTCCAATGCATACATAAAAGGTATGATCATAATATACAATGAATGTTTACATTTTAAAAACGTAAAAGACACAGTGCCATTCACCCCCCTCAATATACTCTCTCACTTTAAACAGAATTATTTGATCATTCTCGTCACTTTCTAAAGAAGTTCTGGAAGTCCTCTTTCACGTATCTTTAGGAGATGTGATGGAAAATATAATGAATGCTGCTATAACATGCCATCTAATTGGAAAGATGGGCTCATAAAACATGTTGCGTCCCCGTCTACTTTATTCACTAGATCTGGGACTGCAAATTCTGGCTCTTTTCCAAAGACAAAATGACATGAAAGGTAAACATTTTGAATTGATTTAGGACAAGGAGGCAGACTCAAGAATGCAACTGAGGGCACTTCCTGAACTGTTTCACAAAATAGCAAGAAGGATGGGGTAAGTCTGTTCAAAGTGAGGATAAATATTTTGAGGGGGATTAATGACAATGTGCCTTTAAGTGTAATAAAAATTTTAAAAATTTACCTGTCATTTAAAACTGTAATTTAAGAAATTTTTCTAGAAATAAAAAGCAAGACCTGAAACTGTATATTGAAAGAATCCACTCAATACTAGTAAAACTAGCCTGCAATGACCAATTTCAGCAGATATCCTTATAAAAGTATTAGACTTTTAAAAGAAAAGAATATTTTCACAATCTTTATACAAATACCTTCTAAGGATAAGAAAGTTAGGGCCGGGATTTAGCTCAGTGGTTCCACCGCCTTCCTCGCAAGCATGAGGACCTGAGTTCAATCCCCGGTAACAAAAAAAAGAAAGCAAGTCTGGCAGCAGACTTCTCAAAAAATATAAAGCAAGACAATAATAAAAAATCAATTTTTTAAAAATCAAAAAATCATGTCAAACAAGGATTTATTTATTTTTATTAGTACATGTTTACATTCCTTGTGTGGAGTTGGTACGTGTATATACAGTCCACCTTAATTCCTTTTATTCATCCCATTTCCCTCTTCTCCCTCTATTTAAAGTATATGCAGCAGAATGAACTAATGTGAGGACAGAATATTAGATCTAGAAGACAGGATTGAAGTTAGTGATCATGAAAAGAAAGATTTCTTAAAATAACAAGAGACTAGGAAAAATTAATCCAACAACTGCTAGATGATACAAAGAAGAACAACATAAGATTGATCAGTCAATAAGAAAAACAGTATATAGTGTAAACAACAAAAAAAACTTGTTCACAGGCCGGGAGTGGTGGCACACGCCTGTAATCCCAGCACTCAGGAGGCTGAAGCAGGAGGATGGCCTTGAGTTCAAAACCAGCCTGGGCTACATAGTGAGTTCCAGGTCAGCCTCAACTACATAGTGAGACCCTATCTCAAAAAACCAAAAACAAAAACAAAAAACAAAAAAAACCTATTCACAGAAGCAATGCAGAAAACACCTCAAGCCCGGAAAAAAGTTGACATACAGAAATGATGTATATAGAAATACAAGTAGCCAAAT
>NW_022900936.1:43437175-43462748 GCF_012274545.1 Fukomys damarensis
CAGCACTCAGCACTCAGGAGGCTGAAGCAGGAGGATGGCCTTGAGTTCAAAACCAGCCTGGGCTACATAGTGAGTTCCAGGTCAGCCTCAACTACATAGTGAGACCCTATCTCAAAAAACCAAAAACAAAAACAAAAAACAAAAAAAACCTATTCACAGAAGCAATGCAGAAAACACCTCAAGCCCGGAAAAAAGTTGACATACAGAAATGATGTATATAGAAATACAAGTAGCCAAATTAAAAAAAAAAAAAATCTGCCCCAAGGCATATAATATTTAGGATTCCAGAAATTCAACACAAGAACAGAATATTTTTAAAAACCTCGTGGTCAGGGCTGGGGGGATTTAGCTCAATATCTCGCCTTGCAAGCACAATGTTGTGAGTTCGATCTCCAGCACATAAATAAATAAATAAATAACACCTTGCAGGCATAACATAGGTTATTGGGTTATAACCACCTATCCCATATTCTTATACTATAAATTTGTACTTTAGCATAATGGTAGTCAACTGTGCATCTCAGAGGCTGCATCTGGGGGATATAAGAACAACCACTGTGTTTACCCACTTGGTATGATGAATGGCAAGGTTTGTGCATGTGCGTAAAAGTGTCAAACCTGGATTTTCTCACATAATGCTCTAATAAGTTTTCTGTATGTTTACCTGAGTATCACAGGAAGTAAAATACACCTACACTATACTTCTGTTATGATAACATGTATTTTATCATAATGGAATGGGGCTATAACTCAGTAGCTGCACCTGAGGAAGGCAAAACCCATATGTACATTCACCCACTTGACAAATGGCAAAGTGTGTACAAGAGGCTTCAAAGCAGCAACAGGTGAGTTTTATCCATGAAATGCTCACTGCTGTATTTCTGTGCATTTAGGATTTGCTTTAAAGGGTTTCTTTTGATTTTTCTGGCAGCAGTAGCCCAAGTCAGTACAATGGGACATGAAAAACCAGATTTGCTAGTTTTGGAGGTCAAAAGTGAATCATCAGCTTATTCATGCATGGATAATGATGAAGATGATAATGATTTCGATGTTGTCCATGTGAGCCATATTTCCTGTGACAGTGAAATGGAGCAAGGACTGATAGACACAGGGAATGCAGACCTCCTTGATTCAGATGATGAAGAAAACAGCTATTTGAATGCATATTTGACTAGTTGAAATGTTGCAAAATGGTCATGCAACCAAATGGAACAATCCAATGTTAGAACTAGGTCCGAAAATATAGTGAAGATATTGGCAGGGGTGAAACCTTTTGGACAGAATACCAGTACTGCCATTCAATGTTAGAAATGGTAAGAAGCAAAATGCTACAAGATGTTGTGAAATACATCTGAGGCTGAAATACAAATAAAACATACCGTATGCACCAAAGGCCATATTCAAAAATGTATTTATTATGACACCTCACTAAATGAACTGAAAGCACTCATATGCCTGCTGTACTTGGCAGGGATTTCTCATAGTAATCACAGAAATGTAAAAGACTTACAGAAAAGCAACTGGTCAAAATATGGCATAAAAATGTATGCCCTTGTAGACCCGAAGCTTATTATGCTTTCAATTTAGAAATTTATCCTGGAACTCAGGCACCAGGTCCTTGTTTGCATAGTGATAAACCATAAGATGTTGTGAACAGACTTGCTGCTTCCGTCTTGCAAACTAATCAGAATGTGACATTCAACAGTTGGTTTACCAGTTTCCAGTTGATGTTGCATTTGCTAAGACAGCACAAGTTAACCAGTATAGTTAGTGCACACAGGAATATAGCAGAAATTCCAAATGAAATATTGCAATTTCAAAACAGAGAACTGTATAATACAATCTTTGGATTTCAAAAAGATTCACACTGGCCTCACATATAGCAAAGAAAAACAAACTGGTACTGCTGCCAACATTGCCCCATGATGGAAATACTAATAGGGAAACCGTGACAAAACAGAAAGAGCCTGAGATGGAAACATTCTACAACAAAACCAAAAGTAGAGCATCGCTGATGAGTCATGCAGCAACTGTGATGTCACTTGAAACACAAAGCAATGGCCAATGGTTGTATTTTACTCTATGCTAAACATGCGTGGAATAGTTTGATAGTTTACAAAGAAAATAGTAAGTACAAAATACAACAGAGAAATTTTCTTTGGCAATTGGGACAGGAATTCATAAGAGATAATTTAGAGCAGAGGAAAAGCAAAATGTTTCTGCCCAGGTAACTACATGAAACAATTGTGGGGCACACTGGAGAACTGACAGCTTAACAGGCAGGCACAACATCACGAAGACCTACTACAAAAACTCAAAAGATATCAACTGTGCCCTATAAGAAAGGACAGGAAAGAGATGGGGATTCAGCTCAGTTGTGCCATGACTGCCTGGTAAGCACAAGGTCCTGAGTCTGATTCCCAATACCAAAAAACAAACAAACAAAAAACAAAACAAAACATGTGCTATCAGTGTAAGCGATACTTGTGTATAGAGTATGTGTTTTCACATGTCAAGAATGACTTGGATGTGACAACTGAGGCAAAGATTATTGCTGTAATTGACTTTTATTTGCATTTACATTGTAATTGACGTAGGTTTTTATTTTTGATATTATCTTTTAGGTTTGTAAGCAAGCAAAGAGCTGATGTGAAAGCGTCGATATTTATTTAAATACACAATGCATATTAAGAATTTTATACTTTATTTTTGGGCCGGGAATTTAGCTCAGTGGTTCCGCCACTTGCCTCACAAGCCAAAGGTCCTGAGTTCAATCCCCAGTACAAAAAACAAAACCAAAAAACAATAAAAAAAAATGTTTTATACTTTATTTTGGTATTTTATGTCCCTGCTAACTATACATTGTATAATATAATAAGGACCTCCTGATAAAATACCAATGCCAGCAAGATGTCAATTATGTCTTACAAAAGTCAGGAAAGCAAAACACAGGTACTGTCAGTGTAAGTGCTATGTGTGTATGGAACGTGCTATTGTCATGTACAAAGACTGCCTTAGGTGTGATAACTGAAGTAGATTTCTTTTTTTTGTAGAGTGCTATTTGTATTTTCACTGTAGTTCATACTGGAATTTATTTGTTATTTTTTAAAATTTGTACACCAAAAAATAGTGGATGTTGAAAATTTTGATGCTTTTTAATAAAACTCAATGAATAATAAAATTCAAAAAATGTTTTGATATTTCACTTTTAAGTATTTAATATAACTCAAAATTAAAATTAATAATTCAATAGAAATATTCTAAAGAATAAATGTGGGTATTATATAGCCAAGTTTATGCATCTTTATGACAAAATTGTCATTATGCCCTGCTTAAAAGCTTTAAGAGAAAAGAAAGAAATCACCTATAAAGGACAGCCCATCAGAATTACAGCAGACTTCTCAACATAAACCCTTAAGTCAAAGAGAGTTTGGAGTGAAGTATTTCAAGTCTTTTAAGAAAAAAACCTCCAATCCAGATTGATGATCCCTGCAAAACTTTTTCAAAACTGATTGAGAAATAAGATACTTCCATGATAAATACCTGAAGAAATTCATGACTGTCAAACTAGCACTCCAAAATATTCTAAAGGACATTCTAAAAGGACACAATGAAGACTACAACTCCATGAACCCCAACAGGATGAATCCATCAGGAAAGGGAAGTAATTAAACAGAGGGGAAAGAAAGGGTACCAACAACAGGAAAATAATCTGGCAAGGGTAAATCAATACATATCAATTATAACCATGAATGAAAATGGTTTCAATTTACCAAACAAAAGAAACATACTGGCAGAATGGATTACAAAACAAGATCCAACAATGTTGCATACAACAAATACATTTAATTCAAAAAGACATTCATAGACTGAAAGTCAAAAGATGGAAAACAATACTCCATGTGACAGGAACCAAAATTTAAAAAGCTATTTGCAGATAAAATGGATTTTAAACCAAGTAAGAGAGACAAAGAATGCCTGCGTTTGATCCCCTGTACAAAAGAAAGGGAGGCACTACATCCTTGTAAAGGGAACAATCCAAGAGGAAGAGATGAAAATCATAAATTTATATGCACCAATACTAGTGCACTCAATTATATTAAACAAATATTGACATAAAAAATCCAGAAAATCTAATACAATAGTAGTGGGGGACTTCAATATCCCACTGTCACAGATAGATCAACTAGACAAAAAAATAAACAACAAAATACTAGAACCCAACCAAACCTGAACAATAATCTTCCTGCAGCTTTATATTCACTTCGGTGAAGAGAGAACAAAGGAAAAGCATTAACTATGAAAATAAGGGACAGCTGAGATTCATTCAACATTTACTACAGGCCAGACACTGCAATGATTTATTTCATCTATCCCTCGTAAGAAGATAACTCTGCAGTCTGGGCAAGTTCAGTGACTTGCAAGGATTCACAGCAAGAAATTCCTGAAGCCTTGACTACAGAACGTATAGGCAATTTAAAACCTGTTCCTAAAATTTCTCCCATGTCACTATTTCCCTCTATTTATAGTACCACTGTTCATTGTCCAAAGACAATTATCGTGTCTTCTAACTAAAAAAAATTCATTATGAGAATTTTCAAAACAATACAGAAGAGTGTGACAACTCTTATGTGCCCCATATGCAGCTTCCCCAATGTGTCTTCCTTGTTTTGCTTGCCTTTTTCCAAAAAAAAAAAAAAAAAATTTTCAAATACATTCTAGACACTTTAAATAAACTGCTAACAAATTAGAATAAAAATAGAATTTTAACATTATCATATCTACAATAATCATTTTTTATTATCACTGGCTACCTAACTCCTCTTAAAATTGCTCTGAGAGTGTGTAAGTGAGTGAGAGACAGACACTGTGTGTATGCTGCTAGGGATCAATCCTGGGGATATACACACACTAGGTGAACACTCTACGGCTGACCTACATCCTAAACATCTGTGATATCTTGTCAGTTAACTTATATCAAGACTCAAACAAGAGCCAGGTGTGCTGGTCCATGCCTGCAATCCTAGCACTAAGGAGGCGGTGGCAGGAGGATCACAGTGAGTTAAAGGTCAGCCTGGGTGGGTAAGCAGGTCCTGCAGCTGTGGCAGAGGCCGAGGCCGAGGCGGGGCGGACTCTTTTTTCACCACGGTGTACAATGGAGGGGGATTGTCTACAATAGCAGTGTGGGCTGAAGAGCGCTGCCTTTGTGGGGTTGGCAGCTGAATTATGTGCTCCTACAGGGCAGGCACTATGCGGCATTCATCTCTGTACCTCCAGCACCTAGCAGTACTGGCATGTGGTAGGCACTCAAGAAATGCGTGTTAAATGAAGGATGCCTGTGCCAAGCAACTGGACTTTACTCTTTCCTGACCCTTGTTCCTATTCCACTCCTTCACAGAAGAACTTCTCTAGGGAAGCTGGAAGGGAAACAGCTATAGCCAAAGACATCCTGGGTTGCACTTTGATGAGCTGAATAAGTTGCGGGTGTTGGACCCAGAGGTTACCCAGCAGACCACAGAGCTCAAGGAAGAGTGCAAGGACTTTTTGGACAAAATTGGCCAATTTCAGAAAATAGTTGGTGGTCTAATTGAGCTTGTTGACCAACTTGCAAAAGAAGCAGAAAATGAGAAGATGAAGGCCATTGGTGCTCGGAACTTGCTCAAATCTATAGCAAAGCAGAAGCCCAACAGCAGCAACTTCATGCACTAATAGCAGAAAAGAAAATGCAGCTAGAAAAGTATCGAGTAGAATATGAAGCTTTGTGTAAAGTAGAAGCAGAACAAAATGAATTTATTGACCAATTTATTTTTCAAAAATGAACTGAAAATTTCATTTTTATAGCAGGAAGGCAAAAAAAAAAAAAAAAAGCCCCCCCCAAACCAAAAAACCTCTACCATTCCAGTGACTTGACTGATGACCTGAGTACGTCATGAAACAGTGTATAAGGGGTGAGCCCCCAAAGGCAGTAATGCAAGTCTGGGGGAGCTGGTGTTAAACATCAGTGCACAGCCACTGCCAGTGGACACACAGGGCAGGTCCTCACCTCTTGCATTATTACAAACTAAGCAGTCTGTAAACTTTACTCTTTTTTGTAAATTCACAATACTGTGGAAGGAAAAACAATAAATTATTGTTTTCAAAAAAAAAAAAAAAAAAAGGGTTAGCCTGGGCTACATAGTGAATTCAAAGCCTGCCTGGACTGCACAGTGAGACCCTGTAAAGTACTACAGGCTTGACAAGGCTGGACTCACTTTTTCTCAACATTGTTTCAAGAATGCTCAGGTGCCCACCCTCTACTGCATTGTCAGGAGGCATTTACTATTTAGTTGTCATCTACTGATATTATTGAAATCGTATTTCTATATCTTCAGGTGATCTGAATTTCTAAACATTATTCAACATCTTATATTGATGGAACTATGTATGTGGTGATCAAACTACTATATTAATCAAGAGTTGATGAGACAATAGAGGTTACAACTCATCAATCAGGGAAATAAAGCAGAAACTTTTTCTTTGGAGGACAAGGGGAGAGAAGTCAAAAGATCTGGCTAGAGGGGGAGGTCAGAGAATGAATGCAGTATGGTATTTAAAGAACAGGATCCTAGGTACCTAGTACAGTTCTGAAAGACATTTTACACACCAGCACCAATAAATGTTTCTAAACAAAGAAAATTCAAGAGTTCTTAATTTTTAACATTACTTCACAAAAACTGCCATATAAATCTTTATTCCTTAAGAGAATGTTACTGATCTCTAAGCCGAAGATTCTAATCCTTGGCTGCAAAGTAAATTTTCCTGGAAAACTTTTATTATACTGAAGCTTTAGTCTTCCCCAAGCAAAAAAAAAAAATTTGTGGGGGGCACCAGGGATTTAACTACCCCCAAGCAATTCTAATTCAGTTTGTCTACGACTGGAACCACATATATAGTATTTTTTTGTCTCCTCAGAAGACTGCAGTATGTAGCTAATAATTGAGGACTACTGCTTTGAATGATTAACAAGGATAGCTACTATTTACTAAATATATATTATGTCTAGTATAATTCTAAGCACTTTATACATAGTAGTTTCATCCCTGTTTAATAAATGATAAATTAGAAAGGTCAGGTAAACTGCCCAAGTCACAGTCAGCTAATGGCAGAATGAGGCTTTAATCCCAGGTAGTATGGATCCAAAACCCATATTCTTGTTATACTGCTGCCTAAGTATGAATTATGATTTCATTTGCTACTATAAATAAAATTATGAAGGAAAACATAAAAAAATGAGATTTCTTCCTTCTTTGTAGTATAGCAGCATCCTGTGCAAAGATACCAACATAGGCTTATTAGAAAAGTAAATAGACAAGAATGTTTATTTCCCAAAAGAAAATTCAAATTTGAATTTATGCACGGTTTCAATAATTTCTCACCTATCATCTCATGCAGCAGTTATTCAATGCTAAATATGAAATGAGTTTTAAAACTTAAAGCAACAATGTACAACATGTACATTTTTATGAAAATGTCCTACCTATTTCTGTTATTCCAAGTCCGATTCCATTATAAATTTTCAAGTAACTAAAGTGACAAGAATCAGTATCTTGAATGTCAATGTCACCCAATTTGATGCGAATTCGTTCTCCCATCTTGACACGGATCTCCCATTTGCAAACAGTACTGTTGGGACAGGTCTGTGGGTAGTTTATGGATGCAAAAGTTCCGCTTTCAGGACCTAGTACAGTGTGTCCACATCCATCACCTTAAAAAAAAAAAAAGTTGGGTGATAAACTGTTTTTACATCTTAAACACATAAGAAATCAAGGTTTTTTATGATTTAAAAATACATATGACATCAGGTGTTTTATACCACTAATATATCTTTATAGAAGATAAAACAAATGATAGTTCTTAGCATATCTACTCACAAGAGCCAAGAAAAATCAAGTCAGGTTCAAATAATCAGTAATTAGTTATACAACTTATGAATTTCAAGAACTTTGCAATCTGAACAAATAAAAGTAAACAATTTAGCAAATAGTAAAAAATACATAAATATATCATACTGAATCTAATATTTAAAAGAATATCAATTTACAGTAATTGAGATAAATATACAAAAAATGTGAGCAGCTTCATTTAAAATCACAAGCTCCTAAAATCTCTAAGATTTATTAAAAATACTATATACTAAAAGTAGATTATTGACCCTATTACAGACTGTAAATCATTTGAGAGCAGTTAATTTTGAGGTTTAAATTTATATCCTACTGAAATTTGTCTGCTTTATAATTCCTTCTCCAAAGACTTATTTTTTCTTATAGAATGAAGAGAAAATAATTAATAACACCTTATTAAAGATCAGAAAAGAACTACTCTTGTATGAGGGTAGTGGCATTATTTTCTTCAGATTTTTTTTTTTTTTAGCAACTGAATACAAAAATTTAGGTGAATTAGCTTGTTTGTAAAGATAAATATTTGCATCCTTCATTTTATCCTTTTTTTTTTTAAGTGAGTATATGGGAGGCATTGATCAAATGTGCATTTACAAGTTTCAGCTACTGCTCCAACTGTACTATTTATCATGTATTAATGAGATTCAAATGAATCTAATAGTATGGCAAATGTATTCTTTTAAAATAGTAGCATTTTCTCCTTAAAAGAGCTTTTTATAATTATGTTTTGCAATAGTATAGTATTTAAAAATGTTAAATGTGACACTGCTGAGTTTTAACCTCACTACGGACTGTAAGATAATTTTCTTTTTCTTTTTTCCTGTTACTGGGGCTCAAACTCAGGACTCTGCACTTACCAGGCAATCGCGGCAACACTGAGCTACATCCTGACCCTTGATTTATTATTTTTAACATTGCTGGTATCACTTATTAGAGCAGATGAACTTTCTAAAAAAGCCTATACATGAAAATGTTACATAGTACCTAGCAGTAGTAAATGCTGAATAAATATTAATGGTATGAACAGAGAAACATTGCAAACTAGTCTCAAGCTAACTTTAATGAAGGAACAAATCATTTCAATCTTATGATAATACTTAAAAGTCATACCTTTCATTAATAAATAAATAATTTTTACTCTTGAATCTGTATTAGTATTCATCCTTGATCTTTTAGAGGCTGACATTAAAATTCTGGTTTCCTAAATAACTGTCATATAAAACTTCACTTTTATTCCACATTATATTTTAGCTATCTTCTGCACCTGCTTTCATATCATACAAAATATTTAAAAAACCAATATAAAAATATATCAGGGAAAAATGAAATAAATATGTGAGATTTCATTCAATACACCCATGGATCTCCTTACAAATATATAACTTAGAATATTCTACAATAAGAAAAGATACCCACAAATTTTCCCTGAAACCACCATGAAACACCTTAAACATCTCTGCTGGATATCATCTAAATTAAAAGCACAGGGAATATACAAGCTTCCACTGTGAAAAATGAATTGAAAGACAAACAATCTTACTAACAATCATTAACATTTTTCCCTAGAGAAAAAACGTCCTGAGACAGCTTCTAACATTATGAAACTAACATGAAATATTCCCATACTATTCAGGAGATGAAAATGTGCTTGCTGGAAGCATTTCAGTCTTTAAAAACTAACCACTGGATAAACAAAATAACTCAAAATATAAATGTATTTTCTTTGATAAATAGAAGTGAAGGCAGCTTTTAAAGTGACTGAAAAGTGTGAATCCCTAACTTTGCAGTGGCATATTGTTTCATTTAACACATCCCCCATAGACAGTTATTCAACCCAAGCTTATTTTAAAATGCATTTTACAAAAAGAGTATAAATAGAGCATTTAAGTAATTTTTAGATGTCTTTATGCTTGTTTGACTTCCAATGAATACACACGTTTCTTGTCCTTTATATCATAAACATAATTTTTATGTTAAAAAATACTAATTTAAACAGGGCTTTTGCAACCATGCTGCTGAAGAAAAAAATTAAAATGGAGCTGTCTTTTTTTCAGAATTTTGTGTGGGGGACAGAGGGCATGAACAGTCCACAAGAAATGTGCCAAGAATGTTCTAAAATATGTGATGGAGTTCAGAGCTTCCTCATCTTGCAAGCAAGATGGTATGTATCAGAAACCAAAGTTTAAAAGTCATTCTCCAGTCTAGTGCAATGGACAATTCTGAATAATCCATTATTTCAAAGAATACAGTATTTAATAAGCTCAACCTGATAAATAAATAAATGTCACCTACTGATATGGAGAAAATGCTTAGAATAACCCGGTTAAAAAGAGAAGGTTGTAGATTCATTAGGCCAGCTGTCTGTGTATGTTTTTCTATTCTGAAGTGAGAAATATATTTTACATTGTGACCCCATACACTTCCCCATGCATATTCCTGACCCACTAAATGATTCCATGACCCACTAATTGGCTGCCGCCTGCAGTCTGAAAAATACAAAATCCACCACTCAAGGTCACAATGTTAAATTCTCAAATGAAGGACTTTGTCCTTTTACTTCTAAAATAACATTTTTCCAGTTTTTTTTTGTTGTTGTTGTCCTTACTGAAGCAAAATACTTGAAATATGACAAAATATTCTAAACTAAAACCTGGAAAATATTCTTTATTGATAAACCATCTAACACACTTAGAGCAATGTTTCCCAAAGGGGAGGTTCAAGATCGCATAGGAGTGATTTTACCTCCTATTTGGCAGTATCTAGAGACATTTTTAGTTGTCACAAATGGGGGGTGGGAGAGATGCTGCTGACATCTAGTTGGAAAGGCCAAGAGTACTGCTAAAATATCTTACAGTGAGCAGGACAGTCTCCAGAACAAAGAATGACGGGCTCTACATGCAGTGCTGAGTTTCAGAAGTGCTAACTTAGAGCCAAGGTTAGGAAATCTCAGGCTGAAGATCTGTTTTAGTTCTTGGCTCAGTCTCATTTGGCCCAAAGGGAAATGCTGTTCTGCTCACTAAGCAACAACCCAGGGAATAGTTTTCTCCCAAAGATCAGCAGTTATGCTAAACAGTTTTGTGTTTCCACTTTCCAATTTTAAAACAAGTAAAATGCTTCATTTTTCTTTAAGTAAAAGATGAAAAGAATTATTAGTCTTCAGATCTCAAATTATTTTTTCCCTGCATCAAGAACTTTTAACATAGAGGGAAATGGCTATCAATAGGATCTGCTAATTTATTAATGTTCTATGCTCGGAAAAATAATGATGTGACCAGGATACACCACCTACTTTTACTTACAATCACAAGTCAGGAAGTGACCAAAAACTATTACAACTTGGAAAGTAACTTCCAAAACGCATGTCAGAGGTCCAGGTTTTACTCTCACCAATTACTCCACCATACCACCTCCTTTTCCAACTTTATCTTCACCACCATCCCTGTTAACTCAAGTATTTTCTTCTCCCCCTAGATTGATTCCACTAGACTATTAACTAATCATAAAGGATAGAAGGCTATGAAATTTTTAAGTTATTTTATTCAAAGCAGAAAAAAAACACTGAAATTTGATCTTATTGTTCCTTATTGTTCAGATGCAGAATTTATCTAGGGGATTATGCACAGAACATGTGTTCACTTCCTCTGAATAGTGTAAGGTCATTGTGTTAAGCCAGATACAAATTTTGAAACTGTTCCAGGGAAAGAATGCAATTTTTTAAACTCTTTATCCCTAGAGAAAACAGAAAGAATATTGTACATATTCAAATGCCAATAGAATACAACTTGAAATGCAATCTTATCATAGACTATTCTAGTTAAATTCCAAATTAAGTGTTTTTTAGGTAAGAATGTTGTTCTGATACTGATTACATATGACCCTCCAGCCATTCATATTTTAGACATATTACTAATATGTATTAATTACTGATTTTTAATAATTATGAACTCTGTGACTTGCAAAATTACTTCCTTTTTACAGCAGACAACACAAATGCAGGAAGCTTATACAAATGTGTTAAAAAAGAAGAGCAATGTACTTTTCATCATAATTTTTAGAGCATTTTCAAGAATTTTTTTTTTTAATCACTGTGACCTAGTAAGTCTGACAGTACTTCTCTAAGCAGGTATCACTTCTGTTATATCTCGTAATACATCTGTGAGATCTTACAATAAAATGAGAAAAAAAAAAGCTGGAGCATTTAGGGAGTAGGAAAAATAAAGCTCAAAAAAATGAAGTTGCAACAGTTAACTTAATACATGCAAATTCATATGGCTACAGTGAAGCTTTTAGTATATTTGGCACTGTGAATTTTGAGGCCAGAAGTCCTGTAACTGTGAGGTTTATTAATTTCTGTCACTGTGTGTCTCAAACAGATAACTGAAGCAGTACTTTAATGTCCCCTTTGTCCCTTCTAATTTTCCTTTTTCTGAAGTTAATTTTATCTGAAGTTAAAATATAGATATTCTAGTTTATTTCTGATTAGCATTCACATGGTACACATTCTCCATCCTTGTATTTTTTTGTTGTAGTAGTGGTGATCAAATAAACATACCACAAATTTACCATTTTAAAATAGATTTTATTTTTCAGAGCAGTTTTAGGTTCACAGCAAAAAATGTATGAAAGGTGCAGAGATTTATCATTTGTCATCTATCCCCTGCCTCCACATCTGCAAAGGCTCCCCCATAACTAACATTTCTCACTGAAAGGGTGCACCTGCTATAACTGATGAGCCTACACTGATACATCACCACCCAGAGTACATTACTTGAGATCAGAGTTAATTCTTCTCTGTTTTGTATTGGGGATCGAACTCAGGTCCTTGCACTTGTGAGGCAGGCGGCAGAACCACTGAGCTAAATCCCCAGCCCCCAGTTAATTCATGATGTTAAGCACTCTATGGGTTTATATAAAAATATATAATGACATGCATTCATCTTCAAAATATCATAGTGTCACTGCCCTTAAAAAAATCCTCAGTGTTCTACCTATAACAAACCTCCTGCCTACTTTTTTTTTTTTTTTGCACCCAGTTATTCTTTGTCCAGAATTTCAGAGTTGGAATCATATTGGTATACAAATTTCTCAACTTGGCTTTTTTTCACTCTTATGTTATTACCTTTCATTTTGTTTTTGTTTTGAGACAGGGTCTCACTATGTAGTCAGACTGACCTTGAACTATGTAGCCTAGGATGGAACTTGCAATGATCTTCCTGCCTTAGTCTCCCAGGTACTGAAATTACATGTGTGATCCACCACAGCAGGCTCCTTTATGTTTTTTTTTTTATGGCTTTATTGGTCTTTTCTTCAACTCATCTACTCCTGACTGAAGTTGTCATGAAATACAGAAAGATACAAGGTCTCCAATCTCTCAAATTTGTTATCTACTGATAGTATTACAAACTTTTGCTCACATTTCAAATATTCTATGAATTTCTACATGCCAGGCTACAATACTGAAAAATGACAAGCAAGGTAAGATTTTTATAGAGTTTACAGTATAATGATTACAGACATAGCAAGTAATTCCAGGAACAATGAATAAGTAATGGATGATTTATATATTGTATATGTGTCTATGCGTGTATGTTTTATAAACAACAGTAAACTAAGGCAGAAATCTTGGTAGATGAGATAAGTGGTGAGCAGGAAGAGGAAGAGGGCTTCAATAAAAGGCTGTGGTCATTAAGTTTGATATGTCTCTTTAATACTTTTGAATTTAGTCCCTGTGAGCAAGGGAGCCCCTGTAAAGTTCTGATAGGTATCTCACTCCTTTCTTCCCTCCCTGTAATCCACTGCGCACACTCACTGTTACTTTACTTAAATATTAGGAGGAGTACACAGGTCCCTTATTTGAAAATCCCTCAACTGCTCTTCACTGCTATAATGAAGATCAAACTCTTCAGGACACACAGTCTCTTCTATTCTGGTTCTTGATTTCCATTCATTCTCAATTCCTCACTTTTCATACTTCTCTGCTCCAGCTGTGGAACTATGGGTGATCACACACATACACATGTGCGCACATGCATACACGATGATACTCCTACCTCTGGTCCATTGTACTTGCTGAGAATAACACCTTTCTTCCTCTCATTCACAAGGAAACAAACACTTGCTCAATGTTATTCTATGTAAAATTTTTCTGAAGCCTTTTTCATCTTCATTATCACGATCTCTTTACTGTACTTAATATGCTTAATTATGCATATCTATGTCAGCTTACCATACCCAATAGTGCTATTGGGAAGGCAATCCACTCTATTCACCCTTATAGCTATAAACACATAAATAAAACATAGGAAGCTCTTACCACATGATGTTCAATTTGAAAATAAAAAAATGCTAGGCAAGAAACATGCGAAAGGCATTAGAACCATTCATCTTTTGAAATCTTCGGCACTTAATCTATATAATCCTGTATAACCTCAACTGAACTTGGCTGAACACCACTCATCTCACAAGCATTGTGTGGGTTCCAAAGAAATTTAATTCTACTAGATTTTGTTAGTTTTTTGTATTGTTTTGAGACAGGCTGGCCTTGAACTCCCTTTGTAGCCTAGGATGACCCTGAACTCGAAATGATCTTCCTGCCTCAGTCAACCAACTGCAGGGATTACAGGCACACCCACCACAACTACTTCATCTACTCGATTCTTTATAAACATATCATTCTTCCTCCCTGAAGAGGCTGTCTATATATTTAATATGTGTTTTATTGCACTGGAAACTACCCTGCATTTTCCAACAGTTTTATATAATCTCATGCCCCCCAATTAACTAGCTAATTAACTTACTCTTCCCTTCAATATCTGGACCTGGTACAATAAAGAAAATCTCAGTGTTTCTCCAAGTTAGAGCTGCAAGCCTTGGAGACTGCAGGTAGCCATGATTCTTTCCATGCAGAGAAAGACCAAAGCAAGGGAGAAGAACTAGGCTGAATCCTTGGTTTCTAAGGCCCAGCTGCACCCTAACCTTAACCCTGACCCTGCTTTCCCCTTAGCTTAAACTGATCCAGCTTTATTCTATAAATTACCCCAGAATCATCCCAAGACTTGAATTCCTGCTCTCCATAACCTCAAGAGTTCTAAGATATTCTTGCTCTACCCATTCACCAGAATGTCTCTCTCACATCTAGACAACCAGCTTCTACAATGCAGAGTAACCAGAAATAAGGGCATGCCAGAAGGGAAGTTAACCACGAACCAAAATTACCAGAAACAGTGGACACCAAAGAAAGTTAAAATATACTAAAAGTTATAAAGTTGAAGGTCAGAGCAAAAGTAAAAAAAATGAGGGGCAAATACAATAATAAGATGTACATTAGTGAGCTTTACATTGCTGGGACAAAATACAATGTAAAGAAGGAGAGGATTCTTTCAGTTCAGTTTGAGGTTTCTGTTTGTGATCAGCTGGCTCCAATGCAGAGACATCATGACAGAGGAAAGCTGTTCACATCATGGCATTTGGAAAGTAGAAAGTAGAAGAGCCTGACAAGAAGGGACAGGGGACAGACATAGTGCCTCAGTGTTATGTCCTCATCACCTACCTCCTCCAACTAGGATCCACCTCCTAATAGCTCATTCAGCTATGAACTGATCAATGCATTAATGCACTGATGAGATTAGCATTCTCACAATTTAATCACCTCCCCAAGAGTTTCTTAATCCAGTTAAATTAGCACTCAAGATTAACTAGCACAAGTAGTTTTGAGGTCAATTAAGTACAAATCCAGTGAACAATCCTTGCTGTCACATTCTCTACCACATGGTCTGACTCTTCTCATTGAGCCACAGTGAAATTCCCAAAACAATAACTGGGGTAGGACTAAGGCACAAAGGATAGAAAAGTGAATCTCAACCAGGCATGGTGGTGAGTGCCTAAGCACTTAGGAGGCTGAAGCAAGACAAGAGGTCTGTTCTCAGTTAGAGGCCAGCCTGGGCTACCTAGTAAATTCAAGGCCAGCCTGCACTACAAAGTGAGATTCTGCCCCCAAAAAACAAAACAAAACAAAATGAAACAAAACAAACAAAAAACACTTGAAAATGGGAGATTTTAACTGCAGAGTAAAGAAAAGTGAGACAGTATTTTCACTTCAAGAGTGACTCACTCATTGAACAAAAAATTTATTGCCTACCTGAACAGTTTTGATGTCTACCCTCATTATATTCTAAAAGGAGAGTTTAGTTATATATTTTTTAAAAATTTAGAGCAGTTAAGTGGATCTTAAAATTCAAGATAGCTAAATTTTTAAATCTGGTATACCTGAGGCAAAACCCTCTATACTTTCAAAGGTCACTAAGGTTAAAAAAAAAAAAAAATTAAGACAGGACAAAGCGCTCAGATTTTTCAGACTAAACAAAAGCCAAAGCAAACAAAATCTGACAATTTAAATGACAGTTTAAACAGTTTAGTAGAAGACTGCTAGAGATTAAACAGGAGATTAATCACTTAGCAAATATATAGTGTGCCAAATGGAAGAAAAAATGTATAGCACAAATAAAGTCTCCTGGAAGTGTATCACTGAAAAAAAAAGCAGAGATATAAGCTATCTGGAAAGTAAATTATTGAATAAAAGAGATGTATAAAAGCCAGTTTTATTTGGTGTTTCCTGACATAGAGTAAAGTACCATATTAAGTGTGAGGTGCCCTAATATAAAACTTCTATTCCCTGATGGAGTGGCCTTCTGGACAGAGTGGAAGACAAAGTTTCAGAAAGGAGGAAAAAGGAAATAGGAAGAAAACTCATATTGTGCCAGATAAAGAACAGGACAGGTGCCGGGCGTGTGGTGGCGCATGCCTGTAATCCCAGCACTTGGGAGGCTGAGGCAGGAGAATCACTGTGAGTTCGAGACCAGCCTGGGCTACATAGTGAGTTCCAGGTCAGTCTCAACTACATAGTGAGACCCTGTCTCAAAAAAAACAAAAAACAAAACAAAACAAAACAAAAAAAAAACAGGACAGGAGCTCAACTCCACAAAGTATACAGACAAAATTATGTTGCTGACTAGTAATTCTCAGTTGAGACTTGATAGGACAGCCCTCATTTGTGTATAGATGTGTCTAGCTCTAATCACAATGGCCACATGACTTTCTCCAGTAACTGCAGCTATCCAAAACCAGAGAAAGAAGACAGAGGAGAGTGCCATCTAGGCCCAAGTTTGAGGTTTGCCAGGAACCACGGTAAGATCACTGGCCCAATGTTGGTCTTGAGTGCTTGAGTTTGAAGAGGCAGTAAATCCAGATGGTCAAATGGACTAGGTAAAAGAGGCATGTAAGGCTGATGGCATGCCTAATCTCTCATTTACAAACTCCTTGGCCCATTAATGGAAAGCTTCCCACAACAAGGCACCCATCAACTTTTCCAGCTTTAATTTTTCATTATTTTCCTGACACCCGATTATTGAAACTACATGAATGTGCCATAAAATAAGGACACAGGTATACCCAGATTTAAGTTATCAGCCACGGTGAATTCTGAGATCTTCCTAACACTCTAAGTATTTTTAAATATATAATTCATTTCTAGAACTCCTGAAGGTTAGGATCAAATTTGTGTAAATCAGTATATTTTTATGCAATAAGTAAATCAGTATATGAATGAAAATTATTTTCTACTTTTCCTTACGGAGATAGCAAGGAAAAAAGGAGAACAAGTATTAGAACCAAAAGCAGGAGCTTTTATAATGCTAAAAATGGCTAATTAAGTCCCAAATCAAAAGACAGGGTGATGCAAAAAGTACACTGAACTTGTTGGCACTGATTTAGGCCATCAAGGTTCTTAAGGAGGACTTTCTTTGGGGAGCAGGGTGTGCTAAGTAGCCATGTTTATATTCAGAGCTCCAGCTTAAAGAAAGGCTCCTCTAGTACTCAAGAAAGTACAGCAATGTGAGTTAGTTCCTTTTAAGAGGAGAGCTGTGAAAAACGGGGCAGATCATTAGGCCTTGAGTAAACAACATGTTAGGTTCAAGAGAGTGCTGTATTCCCAGGAGACTGAGAAACCCAGGCTCTTAAATTGACCAATACTTGTAGAGATGAGGCAATAACTAATCATCATAAGAAGCATATGCAAGGGGCTGATAACAAATAATGCACTCCAGGGTAAAGGATTCATTTCAGAAGTGGGGTTCTTAATACACATATTTTAAATGATAGATACCATGGTAAATAGAAATTTTAAAATGAGTAAATCTCTACATTGATAAGAATATATATACTTAAAATACAGTGCAGAAAGTACTATCTGAAGATGTGTGTGGCTGTTGGTTAGAGAACTCTTCCTAGAGGTGATAATGCCCCAAGAAAGGTTTTTAAAAGATATTTAAGAGTTTACTAAGACAAGGAAAATAATTAAAGGCATTCCAAATAGGGAAACTGCATCAGGAGATGGAACAGCACAGGGAATAAGACAAAATAGCATGTGTCATCCTTAAACTAAATTACCAGTTTGACTGGATTAAGAGACACCTAAGGGAATAGTGAAGCACACTTCTGGGTGTGTCTGTGAGGGTGTTTACAGAGATGACTGGCATGTGAAAGAGAAAACTGAGGGGGAAGATCTGCCTTGTATGTGGGAAACACCACCCAATAGGGTGGTGACTTGGATAGAATATAAAAGGAAGAAGCCAGAAGGCACTTGCTTTCTCTCTGCCTCTGGGTGCTAAGAGGTGAACCGCTTTGCTCTGATAGAAGCTTCTACAATGATGTTTCTATCTTGACATGTGCCTAAAAGCAATGGAGCCAGCTAACCATGGACTGAAACCCCGGAAACTATGCACCAAAATAAATCTTGCTTCTAAATTTTCTCAGAGACAGAAATGTGACTAACACAGCATGAAATTATATGTTAGAGGAATAAAAAGTAGCTAAGTCTTATACCTGAACTATAAAGTGTAAGGGGTGCTGGCATGAGACGAGGACAGAGAAAGCAAAGGGCCAGATTATAAAAAAATTATACATGCAATATTTTAAGGGGTTTGGATTGTATATTACAAGTGATAAAGAGATCCAGTATGGGAGGAACCATGGAGGGCAATACCCCAGTACAGTATGTGGGACCATGCTGGCCTATGATTAACAACCAACAAATATTTGTCCAGTAACTGGGCAGAAGCACAGAGCATGAGGCTCAACGAAGAGTAAGCCAGGACCAGTGGCTGAGAGGTTTGAAATTCACTGTAGTAGGGAAGACTGCCACACCTCCATACTTTCTTGACACCCCTTGTACCTAGTCTTGTGATCTTTTCAAGTGTCCACCATCCCTGTGGATTAGAAACCTACCAGTCCTTCAAAGCTTGCCCACCTAAAATTACTTCAGCAGTAAGGCTTCTCCTGCTTTCCAGGCATTGTGAGCTTTCTCTCCCTTGATACATCTACATACAATGCATATTTCCTAAGTTGTTATTTTATACATATATTCCTACTTGGACAAAACTACTTCCTCAACTGGACTACAGATTCTCTGGAGATAATGACACTGTTTTTCTCTTTTCTGAATGTTCCAGGACTGTAGTGACTGACATACATATACACTTTCCTAAGAGCTCAAAGTTGCTACTTTTCTATGCTAATAGTTCTTAATGACAGAACAGTAAAGAGCACCAATATCTTTTTTTTTCTTTCTCAATCAATTCAATTTTAACTAGAAAGTTGCATGCATTCTATCAACAAAAGGGAATTCTGGGCCACTCTCCTTGACTGAAACTGTACATGGGAATCCTCCCAATAATTCAAGTAATTAGTTAATTATTCTTTCAACTACATACCCTGACAAGTCCATGTTGATTTGGTATGTAATACTTTAGAAGTCTTGGGAGATCACCTATTATCTCATCTGCCTCAATCAATGTGCACTACACTGGCATTCATTAAGTAATTAGTTTATTAGAATATCTATATATTTTGTCCTTGTGGATTTTCATTTAACTCAAATTATGAGGAAAAATAATCTACAAAATTAGCATGAGGTATGTCAGTAAACTAACACTTTTAACTGAGATGCTTTATTAAAGATACAATTGTAGCCAGGCGTGGTGGTGTATGCCTGTAATCCCAGCACTCAGGAGGCTGAGGCAGGAGGATCGCTGTGAGTTCGAGACCAGCCTGGGATATATAGTGAGTTCCAGATCAGTCTCAACTACATAGTGAGACCCTTTTTAAAAGAAAAAATAAATAAATAAATAAATAAAATTAAATGAAATAATGCAATAGCAGTTCTGAATGACACAGTACTTTGAGTATCTTCTGATGAAATTTTACATATTAAAAATTTTAAATTGCTGCATATTTTAAGTATTCTTATTTGTGCAAATTAGACCATAAATTTAACATTTATCATGGTGTTACTGAACACATTATTAAAATTAGAACTATGTAAGATTATGTAGGTACATGAATATGGAATAGAAAGGAACAAGCGAAATTGTAATAAAGAGGTAGAATTGTGTACGATTATCTAAGTTTTTAGTTTTACACTATCATTGTCATGTGCAAAACATTTAAAAAATAGATGCAAAATGCTATAACCAAATGGCTGTTACAAAGAAACCCAATTTAGAAGCCACTCAAGAAAACCTGCCAGCTCATCTCATTTTGTATCTCAACAATCACACTTAAGAAAAATTATCTTTATGAAGCTTATCCCAGTCCTTCTACTCTTATGTCATCATTCCATTACCGTGCAACTAGTCAAGTGGAAGCAGGCATTGTCTATTTGCATAAATTAAATTAATGCTCAATCTGACTACCAAAGCTTTCATATCTTAGTCATTTTGCTAGTGTAATCCTTAAATTTAAAATCTATCCTCATGTAAACCTAGCCTCCTCTCATCACACATGATCTGATAATGTCTTTCCATAAATCAATCCATTCATCTGTCACTTTAATTTTAGTACTTGTTACTTGTATCAATTTCACCATCTTAAGATTTTTTTTTTTTCCATGATGGTTGCTGGTTTTACAAAAGGAAGCTCACATATTCAAAAAGAATTATCAGTTGGGAAATAAAGTTATTGTTTTGGTTTAACATTGAGAAATTTAACTAATCATTTTTTCATTCATGTTTCAAAAATGTGGATTTTAAATCCAATCACTAGCATATATACAATGTGTGCTATGTTTCTAATTTTCACTGTGCAAAATTAATCAGAAATATAGCAGAAAAGGATGGTCTGATTTTTTTGCTTCTAAACAAAACTATATGTAACATTTCTTATATTTTATCAAACCAAGAAAGACACTGGAAAATCTAAATTAATCTAGTAATATTAGAAATTATTACAAATATTTCTTTGCACATAGGAACAAGTTCTTCATCACTGACAAAGTCACAAATACTGTTCAAAAACTATTTTCCTGCATCACAAGTAAAGGTATTACATGATATTCTACAATATTTTTTACCTATTGATTCCAAAAATCACTGTGAAACTGAATTATTCTTTTCAAGACTGAAACTGATGTATTTCATATTTATTAAATTAAACAAAATCAATGCCCTCATCATAAATGTTATATTAATAGGTATAAACAAGTCAGTCTTAATGAGTGTTTAAAATTAATTTCCAGATATTTCAGCACAATCAAATCACATTCTAACCCAGAGGGTAGGCCTGCATTCCACCAGGAATGAGGAAAGCTGAGTTCCTAAGATGAGGCAACCTAAATTCCTAGCCCTACTGTAAACTGGAGACATAAATTTGGCATAAGACCAACTTCCTTTTTAAGTAAATCACAGTAGTAAATATGCAAATATCATAATTTCACCAATTTAAGATTTTTGGACATATACAAACAGGGTGTAGTGACACATACCTGAAACCCCAGCTACTTGGAAGGTTGAAGCAGAAGGAACTGGAGGCTAGCCTGGCTAACTTAGCCAGAACCCATCTCAAAATAAAAAATAAAAACGGCTGGGGCATTGTTCAACAGCACAGAGCATTTACCCAGAATGCACAAGGCTCTACATTCAATCTCAAGCACTGAAAAGTATGTATTTACAGAAAAAATGTTTTCAAGAAAAGAGAATTAAGATTTCAAATTTAGAACTCAAAAATATATGCATATAACCTATACCTAAAACACTAACATACAACAAGCAGAATTAAATAAATTAGTGAAACAAGAATGGCTAAAATATGTCACTACTGTGAATGGTAAATAAGTTTTCAAACCAGACAAATTTAATTTTGAAATGAATAAAAAGAAAAATAATTGTCAGCAGAAAATCCGTTGAGGAACAGCAAAATACTGCATTAAATGGAAAGATAATATAATCTGCTATAACTGTATATGTAATTAATTGGAATGAAGATAATATATTGTGCTATTTCAAACTAATGTTGGCAAAACTTTCAAAAAGTAAAATTAACTAACCCTGAAGCACAATTCTACCTGAACAGATACATGATGTGCATTTCTACCTACTCAGGCTGAGAAAAAAAAAATCATCAGAAAACATTCTTCAGTTTCTTATTCTGACCATATGCAAATGTGCAAAAATTTGAAAAAGTATAAAGAGCCCATAATTCTACCACCGAGACAATTGTTATTATTTATTTCCTTCTAGTCTTAAGATTTCTTAAGAGAATAAAAACTACACCTTGTACAACATGTGGAAGGTCACAGTATTAAAAATTCTATTAAGTGTTTGAAAGCACTGATTCTCTTTTTTTTTTTTTTTTTTTTTTTTTTTTTGTACCGGGGATAGAACTTAGGACCTTGCGCTTGCAAGGTAGATGGTGGGACCACTGAGCTAAATCCCCGGCCCTGCTTCTCATTTTTAAATGAGACTGCTTCTCAGGTTATGTGAGAATATACCAGTATATCTTGAAGCAATCTGTTAAAACTGGTAAGACTGGGTTGAAAGGAATTCCATCTCAGACTGCTGTAGGGTTCTTTGAGTAAGAATTACACTTTAAAAACTAGGAAATTCAAATTTCACATACTTTCTCAGTTTTCAGGAATTCAGGATGATATTTACCTAACTAGCCCTTAATTTACAAATTTAGTAACTCGGGATTAATGATGATCATTTAAAACTATACTGTGCTTGTCTTTGCAAAACTCCTGCATACTATAATTTCATTTTCATTAAGCTATGAAACAAGTATTATGGTTTAAACAATGTAGAAAACTGAAAAGAGATTAAATGACAATATATATCCAGTCAATTTTTTTAAAAAAATCTAGTCTTGCCGGGCATGGTGGTGCAGGCCTATAATCCCAGCACTCCAGAGGTTGAGGCAGGCGGATCACTGTGAGTTCAAGACCAGCCTGGACTACATAGTGAGTTCCAGGTCAGTCTCAACTACATAGTGAGACCCTGTCTCAAAAAAAAAAAAAAAAAAAATCTAGTCTTTTAAAAATGTTTTTTGTAAAATCTAGTATTCAGCCATAAAGAATGAGAAACTAGAGACAATTATAGCTAAATGGATGGGACATCGAGGCCATACTCTTAAGTGAGATAAATAGGACACACAAATGTGTAAATATCAAATAGTTTCTCTAGTGGGAGAAACTGGAAGTGTAAATAAGGATCAAAATAATAGATAATGTGAAATAGGAAGAAAAGGTCCAAAGGGGAATTGGGAAGGGTAAAGAAAAGGAAAGGGAAAGGAGTATGAGAAAAGGAAAAAATGGAAACAGACTTTGTAAACAGAGAAGGGTGTAAAAACCAAGATGTATTATGTAAAGGTAGAAATTCCCAATAGTGAATGTCAATATATTGTGTACCTAAAATGTACCAATAAAATTAATGAATTTAAAAATATCCTGTCTTTTAATAACTATTATAATTTTCTTACTTTATAATGATGTGCTCCTCCAAAATGATGTGTACGTCGTTGCTACACATCATTTCATGCTATAAAAGAGCAAATATTTGTTTAAATGCTCTGGCAAAAAGTGATATAAAGCCTACTAAAATGTGATTATATTTCATGGGTAGATATATTTCATGTTTGATTAGGCACGAGAAAATTTCAAAGCAAGGCAAGACAAGGGTCTAACTTTGGGGAGGAAGAAATATTGCTTTCTTCACTGAAAAAATTTGTAAAAACATGATGCAAACATACATGTAGAAATAAGCAAAACAGGGACTATTGCGTTTATGTAATCATACTCATTTCTCTATGAACGTACCTTACATTCTTTATTTCTGGGTTTCCTTATGTTCAAAGAATATCAATATCTACCTTACTGGCTGTGAAGAGGATTAAATGAGTGAGTTTACATAAACCACTTAATCCAGTTCTTTACACAAAGGAAGGTCTACAGTGTTTGTCTTACATAAACCTATCTCTGTTCACCCCCTATTAGAAAGAAATGCATGCGAAGACTCTAAAACTTGAACAGAGCTTCACACTCTTTCGACATGTTAAATATTGATGAAATCTGCATACTAAGCATCTAAATTTTAAGTTAGTGTAGAAATGTGCTACATCTGTACAATTCAGTTCAACAAAATACATCTTTTCCCTGAGAGATTACATTTCCAAACGGCTGTCAAAAGTTTCAGCATCTTCTCTATGACAGTCTCATGGCCCTGATTCCATACTTTACTGAAAACCATATGAGAGCAACATTAAGCTGGACGTAAACGTGGACATCAATTTTTTAAAAATCTTCCCAGCAACAAGTAACAATCCAATCTTCATCCTTCCCACTGCAATAAAATGGGAAAAGTGAAGAAAAATGTGTTCGATAACTGATGCCAAACGGATTCAATAATTGTGGTACACTGCCAGAAGTTACCCCCCCCCAAAAAGTTGAGCATTAACTTTCCATTCTGATGACTATTCAATAAACAGTTTTGCTCATTTCTGTAATGAGTTTTTCAAGGGATGTAGACCCAAAAAAGTTGTTTAACTTTCTGGAAAGTCTTACCCTTTAATGTGCAATGCTGCATTTGGGCAACATCGTATGTTACCCTGGGTCACACAGTGCTTGAGCAAGGTAATCTATATACAACTATCCTCAATAATAGGCAGAGATTGTAAAGAACATGTTCAGAATACAAGCTCAGAAATCACCACAATCCTCTTTATTCGCTAAAGAACACGGAGCACTTTCACAAAAGGTAATCATTTGTCTTGATGAGATTTAAGATGCTATTTATGTTTCTTGCCTTCCTACTTATTAGGTCCATCTACCTATGTGGCTTAATCCTAGGGTTCATAGCTCAAAAAGTTCTTTGCTCCCCCCAATTTTTCCAAGGATGGAGGCTTCCACTGCAGGGTGTCAGGTATCTTCTTTCCAAATAAATGACTGGCCTTGCCAAAATCTAAAGCCGCGCCAACTCGGGAGACTGGAAGGGAGAGCCCACCTTTGCAACTCCACCCCGCGAGTGTCCTCGAGGTCTGGCCACGCACGAGTTGCCCCGCACCTCCCGGCGTCTGCAGATTCGTTCAACAGCTAAGAGACCCGGCGCCCCGACGTGGGACTTCGGGAGCGGCGCTCTGTCCGGGGACCACTCACCTTGCTGGGCCCCGGCGTCTTCGAGCAGCAGGAGCAGGAAAAGTAGGAGCAGGAGGAACAGAGGCATGGAGGAGGAGTTGGAGCCGGGAGGGAGGGAGCGGGAAAGGGGGAGCGCGGCCCGGGTGGGGGCAGCGGCTGCGGCCCGGACTCGGGGACACTG
>NW_022900936.1:43463049-43513887 GCF_012274545.1 Fukomys damarensis
AAAAAAAAAAAAGCCGTCTGCGCCAAGCTCCTAGCTCGAACCCCGGCTCGCCGCGCTCGCCCGCGGCTGACTAGCTGGCAGCCAGGCCGGCCGCCCGCTCACTCACGCTCTGGCCACGCCTCCTTGGCCAGTTTTGGCCAATCCACCCTCCACTCCGGTCCGTCTCCTTCCTCATTACCCAATCAGCATGCTGCCTGCTCGGTCGACCCGTTAGCTCGCCGGCTCACTCCTACAACCCCACCGCCCCTTACCTGCCTTCTCCAATCACCTTCGGGATACGGCAGCGTGCCACCCACCTCCCCAATCCTAGTCCCGCCCCCAAGCTCCGGCCTCGGGTGGTCCCCGCCCAGTTCAAGCGCCTGTTATTGTTGGGACCCGAGACCAGAGCGAGTCCGCTGAGGCAATCGCTTTCTCGGGTCAGTGACTTCCGGGACTTCCCCCATCCCGTTCTCTCCTTGTTCTTCGAGGCAGGCTTGCTGGTCGCTCCTCCCGCCACCCATCAGGCCATGGAAGGGGTGAAAAACCTGAATCCTGGAAGATTTTAGGTGAGAGCTGAGGACATTTTTTTTTTTTAAATACAAGAGTGTGTTTCTTGTCTTTTTACATTAAAACTACAACCAATTCTTGCAACAAACTCCGAGGCACAAATATGTAGGGTTTTATTTTAAAATATGCATTTCCTGTTTCTTATGCCCTTTACCAAGAGAGTGTAAAAAATATTCATGCCTCTAAGATAATTTAAACCTTACATTTGAACACTTATCCAGCGATGCCACAAAATTGTTGAACACCTGCCATCTATTTGCAAACATTGTGCTGGGAGTCCTAGGAGTTGAAGCGATAACGCAGAAATGTTTCCCGATCCAGAGTGGGAGAGAGACAGCATTACATACAGCATTCAGGTTAGAATGAAGTTAAGTAGGGATTACAGTCAGTAATTTGATGGAGATTGTGAACGGTCGGAATGGAGAAAACAAAACAATCTAAAGAATCCACAGGAGTAGACAATGACTGATTTTATAGAGAAGACTGGTGCCAACAGTGGTCCCTAAGGAGGATGGTATCATTAACAGAGGAAATTAAAGGTGACACATTTGTATGGGAAAGGAAGTTGATTTGAGGCATATAGGTGGTTCTGACTTTTAACAGTGGTTCAGTTCATGAGTTTTTCCTTCTCCAGTGGTTCCAAAGTGGAAACTATACTTCAAATTTTGAATTTTAATTTTTTCCTGGGCTAGTGATACTTGTTGTTTTACCCTTCCTTGATACTTCGTGGGGGTAAGAAGCCACAGCTTCCAGTCAGCTACACATTCATAGAGTAAACAATGATATGTGTCAGTATACTTCATGACTCTGATGTGATGTTTGATAACTTAATTGTTCTAAATATATTTTCACAATATTTTTTATTTACAGTAGTTTATTGGGTGTAACCTATCATAAATTGAGGAGCATCTGTATAAGAAGGTGAAATGCCAGCTCAGCTAATACGGGAAGCTGTGTGACAGACGTTTTGATCAAAAGGCTAGGTTGAGAAACACACTGAAGTACAGATACAGTATTCATGGAAGGGAATGATAGCCTCAAGTGTAAAGAAATTTGGAAGTCATCTTTTTCAATCCCCTCTAGACTTCTCACCCAGTAAGCCTTTCTACCACATTCATTCAGTAAGCATTTATAGATAGTTAAGAAAATTGAGAAGGTTCCAAGTACAAAGATAAGGCCTGTTATCTATTGACTAAAATACTCTAGCTCTACCTCTACTTACTCACAGAGGTTGAGCTGACTTTCGTTCTGTTTCCTTTGTTCCACTCAGACCTTCAGGCACATGTTTCTAAATTACCTGAATTTTTCTTAGAAGGAACAAAGGGATCTAACCAGAAGGAAGGGAGGGGGCCCATCTATTCCACAGAAGGGGAAACCATAACTTTTATCTAAAAGTGAGATTTCCTGGTGTCCTTGAGAACGAAGTGGAGAAGTGAACTGGAATGTCTCCCTGAGGTTTTAGGAAATGAGCCCCTGAAGCAAATGACTCTTTAAGAATAGTTCGAGATAAAAGGCCAGTGCCCAAATGAGCCTTTGATCAAAGTGAGAGAAAAAAAAAGGCAGGCTGGGGTATGTTGCTACACACGTAGGAGACCAAGTTACTGATAGTTCTTGCTCCCCAAAAGAATGCGAAAATTGAATAAAGTATTGGGAAGAACAGAAGAGTGGAAGCAAAAGAGACATGTTAAACTTTAGGTCACACAGATGGAAACTGCATGGTGCATAGAAGTTTTGCCTACTGGTCCAACTTGTGCTTGGAATGAGTGACAAAAGACCAAACCAAACCAATTCAAACAAGGAAAGAGAAGAGATAAAGAGAAAAAAAAAAATCCCAACAAGATTTTATCTTCTGGCTGTCTCACCAGGAAAATGTTATCAGATGGTTGGTCCTAGCAGAATCCTTTCCAGGTTATTGGTATCCTGAATAATTGAACAAGACATGCTGAAAAAGTAGGGAGGATATACTCTTATTGAAGGTGGAAAAGAAGTACACTCTTCAGAGTGAGGAGTGGGCCAGTGAACAGATTCACGACCACCAGGATAGCAGAAAGTGGTCTCTTGAAACTGGAATTTCTGAATTGGTTTCTCCCTCATGTAAATAAGGCATTAGGATCCTTGTCCTATCAAAAACTCATTTGACCTGGAACCAGATTTAAGCGGTGCTATTGAAAGATTTGATTGGCTTTGTGCCAGATGTAAATAAAGACGTGCAAATAGCACTTTTCTGATTGCTTCTATGTACAGTGTTCAGGAGCTGCAGGGTCATCCTGGATCTTGTGTTCTAGGCATATGCATTAGGTCTCCATGACTTTGACAGAGTTCTTCCGAGTTGTTTGACTGGTTTTGCCACAGTAGTAATCTTTTACCTCAGAACTAGCAATTCTCACTCAGGACCCAAAGTGGATACATCATAACAGCCAGAAGCCACAAGAAGCAATCCCAGGTTCCAGCTCCTTCCTACAGTGTCTCAAAAAGAAAATCACTTTAAACCGGTCGTGGTGGCACACACCTGTAATCCCAGCTCTTGGGAGGCTGAGGCAGGAGGATTAGCTGTGAGTTCCAGACCAGCCTGGGTTACATAGTGAGTTCCAGGTCAGTCTCAACTACATAGTGAGACCCTGTCTCAAAAAACAAAAAACAAAAAAGGCACTTTACAGTTTTTCTCAAATGGGAAACCAACAGCAAACCCAAATTGAGCAGTGTCTTCATTGTTCATGAGTTCATTGTCATGGACTAAGACTTGAAGCAATCCTGTTGACTACAGGATTGGTAGATGAATTATTTAACGCTTAGGATGTAGGCTGTGGGGAAGACAGGGCTTCAGTAAAGAACTACATGGGATGCTTAAATATAACATACCAAGAATTAAAACATGTATCATTTTAACATATTTATTCCATATTAAGAGACATTTAATATAAAAACATCCTCAACCTAAGTTCTAATTCACCAAAGCGTTCTCCCCTTGTCTTCTTTCTCTTTCTTCCTTTTTTTCTCATTCTTTTTTTAAAATTCCTTTATTCTTTTAATAGGCAGAGTGGAGGAATACTGGAAAAACATGAAATTGATCTTTAGAGGGAGGTAGTGTGAAAAGAAGAGCCACACCCCGTAATTTCTGCTGTCAGGTGAATCCCAGTTTAGCCAATTGCTAAAGAAATGAGAATGGACGAAAAGCCCCTGGGGGTTGGTGCCTTTGCTTCTGTCCATGCAGAGACATCTGGGTTTTAATGGTATGATATGGTAAAAATCATTTGGCACCATCATTGCTAGTAAATTTCTGTCAAGCATTAATAAAACAGAAGAGGTTCATTTAAAATGGCATTTATACTGGAAACCTCTGGTTGATAGTATGCAGTGAATCACTAGTGGGCTTTATCACTCAGTGTGTATTTTTGGCAGGGTAACAGAAAAAAAGGAATGAAGAGAATTTTATCTTTCTGTGAGATGACAGGGAAAGAAGACTGTGAAAGTTCTGGGGAAATACTTAAACTTCTAAGACCAGAACTCTAAAATCTGGTTACTATTTTCACAGGAGCATTGACTTTGTCCTGTTGAGTGGACAAAAGTCTACAGCCAAGTTTGTTGCTGAATGTCTGAATTCTGCTAAAGAGACTTTCTTCTTTTCTGTGAATAGAAGTGGTTTAGATATATTATTCTCTTTATCTTGCATGCTTCTATCAGTCATTTCAGTTAAAACTTTCAGATTTATATTCACAATTTTTTAACATTTGTAAACTTTTAAAGGTATCAAATACAAGCAAAAGTGTTAGAAACCCAATTTATTATGAGAGTGTTCAATTTCTACTAGTGATACTTAAATCTACTTTTCTCATAAAATTAACATTTATATATGTCAATACTCATTTATTTATTTATTTTTATTTTTGGGGGGGTATTGAGACAGGGCCTCACTATGTAATTGAGACTGACCTGGAACTCACTATGTAGCCCAGGCTGTTCGGATCTCGAACTCACAGTGATCCTCCTGCCTTACCCTCCCGAGTGCTGGGATTACAGGCATGTACCACCACGCCCAGCTTGTCAATAACTCTTTTGATAATAAATCTATTTGCATCTTTATCCACTACAGCCATCTTCCTGTCTTTTTCTCTCTCCATTTCCCATGCCAGTCTCTCACACCCTTGACTTCTCTAGGAACATGAGAAATTTAACCAATTCATTCTTTTGTGAATTTTCATCATCAAAAGATATTTCCTGGGGCTGCGGATTTAGCTCAGTGGTTCTGCCGCCAGCCTTACAAGTGCAAGGACCCAAGTTCAATCCCCTGTACCAAAAAAAAGATGCCTGCAGTCTAGTATTTTGTTTCTGACAGAATGCAAAATTTTTTTAAAAAAAGCATATAAAAACTGCCTTTTAAAACATCAACATCATGCCTAGAAATTAGAGAATTAATAATGCATGAATGGTTAGCATAGCAATAAAATAGGAATGATGAACATACTAGAGTATCTGGATAATATGAATTAGGTATGCAGTAGCTGCATGCTTCCCTCTCTGCTTTATTCTTGTGCTCTTTGCTGTGAGACCTTTGCTGGCAAAACAGATAATTAGATGCACAGAGTTGAAATGCTGTTTGGCTTCTGAAAAGAGTTCTTCATGAGATCATGGAAACAGTGTGAATGAAGCTCACTTATCTAACTGCTGCTTGCTTGAAAGTGCTGTTAAGTATCTAGCAAGGCTCCCAAACTCTAAGCCTCAGTTTCTTCATCCATAACAGAAAATGGTTGGATATTATTACAAGTTTAATTATTCTCCCAAACTTTTACTATCTGGTAGTCTTTTTCATCTCAGATAAATTCTAAGTTCTTAATTTCTAAATTGCTATCTAATGTTAGAAGGAAAGGAAAGCTGGTAACTGTAGAATTGGTCTTGAAATAATTGTCTTTACTGGCCAGAAATGTACCTTAAGGGATGTTTAGTTTGGAAAATGACCTTCACGTAACTCCATAGGAGCAGTGCTTTTATGAACAGTTCTGTGAAGGAACAAAGCCTTGGAGTGGGAGAGGGTAACATTATGTAGGAGATGAGAGAGGTCAGAGATAAAGCTGGTCAGCATTGTGGCAGGAAGCTGAAGGTGCAGAGAGATGGGAAATAGAATTTCCTAGTGGTACTTGCAAAATTGCCCTTAAAACTAGATATAGTTAATAGGTAATTTTAAGGTATTTCCTGTATATGCTGTTTTATATTTTTTTAGTACTGGAGATTGAACCCAGAGTCTTTGTACCAAACAACCTTCCTAGCCTGCCCCTGCATTTTTTTTGAGACAGGATCTCACAAAGTCCCTAAGTTGCCAAAGCTGGGCTCAAACTTTTGATACTTCTGCCTCATTCTCCAGAGTCCTGGAATTCCAGGCATTCGTGACCATACCCATTTATACAGTAATCTTTGTCTTACCTTCCTCCCAAATGTTCCATTACATTTACTACAATCACAGGCCTTAATTAAATGAAACTGGGCAGCAGAGAGGTGATAAAGTCAGACTGCTGTCCAGTTTATTGGAAAAAAAGGAGGATCACATCTCAATTCTTTTTAAGTCCCCTTCTTTTCCCTACCTCCTTTCCATCCCTTGGTCACCTTCCCATTTGCAAAAGATCTATGTCCCTGTTTCCTATTATCTGTCTTTTATTTATTTGTAATTTGGGTTTCTCATGTAAGAGAAACCATATGATATCTCACGTGTGTGTGTGTGTGTGTGTGTGTGTGTGTGTGTGTGTCTGATTTATTTCATTTAACATTATGGTCTCAAGGTACATCCATTTTCCTACAAATGACTCAGATTTATCCTTTATAGTACAAGAGAACTCCATTGTGCATAAATATCACTCCCCACTATCTTGATAAGAAACTAGGTTTCCACCCCTATCTAGGTCAAAGTATTTGAATAGGTGATCACCGCCATCTAGAGTATTTGTATTCACTGAGACATTTCTTCTTTTTTTGGTATCAGGGATCATCCTCAAACAAGGCAGGTAGTGGAACCACTGAGCTAAAATCCCTGGCCCCATCTAGAGTATTTGTAATACAGGCAACTGAAATCTATTTCACTAGGATAAACAAATAATATCCTTTTTTATTTTCTACGAACCAAGAGAATAGGAACAGAATTTGAGATTTTTTTAAACCAACAGATTATTTCTTTCTACTGTTCCTTTCAAATCCTATCAGTTTAATAAATCAGCAAAACAGGAACATTTAATAGCAAAGCTTTAGAAATTTAGTTTTTAGAAGGAAACTTGAAGTATTTAAAACAACAAAGTACTTCATCTCCTTTGTATCACATTCACGATAAACTAATTTTAGCCTGCCTAGCACAGTAAGATATAAATGAGATAATGATATATTATGCATTTTCATTTAGGCATGTCTTTTTACTTTTGGCATTGTATTAACTATGTTTTGTGAAATGACAGATTGTGGATTAAAAGGAAATGATACATTATTCAGATTAACCTGGCTTTCCATGAACTTTTTCATTAATAATCAGGTTTTAATAATGATGTAAGTGTCACATATGACTGAAATAGTCATTCTGCCTATTGTTAACATACTGCGTAAAAATGAATATATGAAAGCTTGATTGCAGACAGAGGTAACTCTTAAGGAAAGAAGCAAAGGAGATAAAATTTCCCTGAACTAGCTGATTCCCCCACCCCTGTTGGTTTTTGTTCTTTTATCTGTTTGTTTTTTAATTAAAGGACTGGTCTTGCCTAGTACACATAGAATTTTGAATAAATAGAACTGTTTTCATACTACATATCTCCACATAACTGCTATTAATGGTGCTCCCTTGTGATTAACGTGTAGTTTCCATTTGTTGATATGTAGTATAGAAATATAACTAGTATATTTGATACAAATGGTTTATACTACTGACTTGATATACTACTGATAATGGAGGGTAAAGCATGCCTTTTGTAAAAGTCATAAATTCTTGAGTCATAAAAAGTCATATAGTAGCAAATATTTTTAAATATCCTATGTATTTGGGACTCAGTTGAAAGGCACCCTCTTTTAGTGACAAAATCTGTTTACCTGTTCGATTTGAAATAGTAAGCATATTTTTCCAAAAATAAATTACAAAATATAGGAAATTCAGGACTCACTTCAGCCTTTTTTTTTAAATTTGACATTACTCTTACATTGATAAGTAACTAATATTAAAGCTTTTCATTATCATAACACAAAATATTCATCCATAAATATATCCACTGTAGGTAATATCCTCACCAGATAGCCACACTGCATCACTCTTCAGATTTTACTTTATAAAAGTGACAACACTATAATTAAACTGAAATTCTCTCCAAATGAACAAAATGAACCAACTCATATAGCCACTCATGATGATTATGGCAGCCATCAATTTAGAGAAGAAATTATACATGGCCCAGAATCAAATTTTTTTTAAAATTGAGTTTCTTGGTACATTTTAGGTATACAGTACAGTTACATTCATTATTGGGATCTTGTACCTCTACGTGACAGGTCTTGGTTCTCATTTTTTTCCCCTTGTCCCTGCCCTCCCTTCACCCCCTGCTCCCCTCCCCATTTACAAACACTTTAATTCCATCTTTCCATTATCTCACACTTTTTTCTTTTCCCTTATTACCTTTCCCCTACCCATCCCACCTTCCCTACACCTTTAGCCCCTTTCTTCCCATTTTACAATGTCAGTTATCTCATTAGGATCTTATGTACTATTACAGTTTATTCACACCAGAGAAACTTCAGTATTTACACATGTGTGACTTAATTATTGATACTATCTTTATTTCCTAATAGGAAATAAAGTGAAACAAGCCATGTTTGAAGGTAAGCAAAAATAAACTCAAATCCCATCTATAATCATATCTTCTCTTCTGAAAATTGTTTCCCAACTTGCATGTCTATATGTTCTGTATGTAGAAAATTTGATTTACCCAGGATGATTTTTCCGGATCCTGGAATTATTTTCATAATTAGAGGTGTCATTTTATTCTATTACATGAAATATTGCACATCTCTATTTTCCCAGCCCAAATAATATGAGATAGGTAATATTCATAGAAGGTAGAGGGACTAAATGTTTAGATGCCTTACTTTAAAAATTGTCTTCATTGACTTGATGTAGTTAATAAAAAACATAAGAAAACCAAGCTGAGTATGGTGGCACATGCCTGTAGTCCCAGAACTCTGGAAGACTGAGATAGGAAGATTTCCAAATCAATGCCAGCTCGAGCAACTTAGTGACAGTGAGATCCTGTCCCAAGAGAAAAATGAAAAAAGGGAAATAAAGTGTTTGTAAATGGGGAGGGGAGGAGGGTGTGAAGGGAGGGCAGGGACAAGGGGAAAAAATGAGAACCAAGACCACCTGTCATGTAAGGGTGCAAGATCCCAAAAATGAATGTAACTGTACTGTATACCTACAATGTACCTATAAACTCAATAAAAGAAAAAAAAATAAAAATTTCAAGAAGGATTAGGGATGTATCTCAGTATGAAAGTCTTGGGTTCAATTCCCAGCATAAAGAAAGAGAAAAATTTAACAGGAGCTACTCTACTGATAGATAGGAAGTACCAATAGAATCACCTGGGGCTTTCCAAGTTTTGAGAACTCCTAATGGAAACCTGTGGCCTCTTTGAGTAGTGGTGGGAAAAATGTGGAGAATAATTCAGGTAATAGCTTTCATTATTCAACCAGAATGTGTGAGTTCAGTAGAGTGTTATCAGATTTACATTTTAAAATGCTGTGTGTTGCTTTTGCCAACAAAGCTTTTGTCAATCCTTGATTATATATCTTCTCTATGCCTTCTCCTTTGCTGTAAGTCTTAATGAAACACTTTGATCCATTAGTGGAAAATAGTTGATCTAGTGCCCTCTCTGTCACAACGTTGATTCACAGCCACAAGGAGCAGTGGGCAGCAAGCCAAGCTACTGATAGACCTGGCAACGGGTCAAACGTGGTGCTTGCTTAATTGGCTCTTCTGTCTTGAGCAAGCAGCTCGCCTGTCATAGTGAGTACAACTTTTTCATTGTAGGAATTAGCTGCACACAGTTTTCTGTCATCAAGATTTTTCAGGAAGCTGTGATAAGGCAAGGTCCATTCTTGTAGCAAATCATATACTCAAATACTGGGTCTTTTCCCAGGATCAGCAGCAACCCCAGCCAGTGGAGGAAAGGAAGGAGATTCACACTCAGTGTTAGGCATTTTATACATGTATTATTGATTCTCTTGAGCTTTCAGTGAGGTAAGTAGATTTCAAAGACACAGACACGCTGGTTTACTGATTAGGTTAGGACACAGCTGGATTGAGACTCCAGTCCTCTCTAGTGAGAGTACTTATGTTTTTTCCCCCTTGAATACACTGTTTGCATATTATTGGGGAACTTTGCTAGTGTCACTCAGTGATCAAGATTCTTTCTAAAGCCTCCTAGTTGGCAGCAATCAAAATACGTAATTAAAGTGCATGTTTTTGGTTACAAAAGTATTATTTGGTACAAATGGCAATTTTGAAAACTGTGTTAGTAAATGCCCAATTTTATATTCTGCATTTTCTGAAAATTCAAGTCTTGAATTGTTGAAGACTGTGCAAGCCCAGTCCTGGAGTTGTATGGAGCTGAATTACATGTTTAGAGAATGTACTATCATTATTCCCTTTTATCTGATGTAGTCCTGAAAAGACTTGAAGAATCAGAGATATTAATTTCTACTTTAATAAGGTGGATTCATATAAATGTTTATTACTTTTCTAAAAATGATGTTAAAGTGACATTAGAAGAATTAAAAAGGTAAGTGAATTAATAGAACACGTGTAAATATACTGATGTAAGAAACTGAAAGTGTAAGTAAGGATCAAAATGAATAATAATGTGAAATAGGAAGAAAAGGTCCAAAGGGAAAGTGGGAGAGGTAGGGGAAAGGAAAGAAGGGAAAGGAATAAATATGAGAAAAGGAAAAAAATGGAAACAAAGTCTTTGTAAATATGGAGGGGTGGAGGGGTTGAAGGGAGGGCAGGGGAATGGGGGAAAATTTATATATATGTAAAAGTGCAGAGTCCCAATAATGAATGTCAGCATATTATATACCTAAAATGTACCGATAAAGTTAATGAATAAAAAAAAATACTTTCGATGAAGTGTTAAGGAAAATAAACAGAAGGGAAAGGGCCACAGTTTTACATATTGAGGGAATATTAGGCAGAAAGGCTGGAATTTAAGAATCTACCCTGTTCTCACAATTCCATACCACAGCATATAGTTAAAAAAAAATTAATTGGTCATTCTGAAATTTTACTGAGATTCTGGAACATTCTGCCATGCCAGTACTATCCTGTCCATGCTGCTTAAATTTTGCCTTGAGACTTCTGGGGGTTTGAAATATGCTAGTTCTGATCAATGGATAGTTTTGTCCTATAGTACAGAAGTCCCAAGACCTACAGTCCCAAAACCCTGTTTGCAATTTAATAATCAGCTTCATAGTGAGTGTGTGTTAAATAAGCACCTAATTAGTCAGAAGTAGCAAGCTAATTTCTGCTGAGCCTGTTGGACAACATTAAAACATGAGCTTTTCTGGTGAAACATAGAGTTGCATGACAAAATGAACTGGGTTCTGATGGTATTTCTTCTGAACTACCACTAATAGGTGTTAGATTCACCCTCAACTACTATTACCCTAAAAGGGACAATTACTCTATCCAAAGTTGTGGTGTTTGTGTACTTTATCCTAACTCTTTTTGTTCCCATATTTTCAGCATAGTTTGCTACATCCAATTGCATGAAGTCCGCCTACACTCCACAGTGTGAGTGAATGCACACATAGACTATAGTTACTGGAAATTGTACATACAGCTTTACACTGCTGAATTCTCTTACTATATTTAAAGATTTTAGAGAGTCTGCTCTAGGAGCTTAATTTTTTTTTTTTTTTGTATCAGAGATTGAACTTGGGTCCTTGCACTTGTGAGGCAGGCAGCAGAACCACTGAACTAAATCCCCGGCCCTAGGAGCTTAAATTTTTTAAAAGTAATCTGTAGGACCATTCTTTTAAAATCAGAGGAATCTATGACACAGGTTGATCTTAACTGTGAATGTTATCCAACATGCATGTTTAAAATTACTGAATTGCTTGCTGCTAGAGAGCAGGCCTTTTTAAGCATTAATTTTAGTGTTTTTTTTTCCAGTAGCCAAAACTAGAGTTGTTTATGGTAGCAAAAGTTTTACATTAAAGATTGGATGAATGACCAGGTATGGATAAAAGAATCATGATCCTTTTAGACTCAGAAAGATTCTATTCTTGGTTAGATTTCAGGTACCAAACTGTATTTCCAGGTTTTGCCCCTAGCTTCTGTGCTAAGTCCCTTGTTTTTCATTTCCTCCCTAAGATGTAAATATGGGTTGTATGCCCAGGAGATGTCTTACCCACTACTCTAGGTTGAAGCATCTTATATAGGCATAGTGTAGTGTAGTTATTTTTCTTTTCCTAATTTTAATGTATCCTGCCATTTTCATTGATTAGGTGTGTAGGTACTGGAGTTGGATCCTCTGGGTTCACATCCAGTCTCTGATTTCTTGTCAAAAAAATAGCTAATAATAGGTTCTTGTCAGAATCATTGAGACTTAGAGACACATAAAAGCTTTAGTGTAGGGCCTTATAGAGAGTCACTCCTCAATGAATGGTAGTTATAGATATAATTTTAGCTACCATTTAATTCTATCTAGCAAAAGTCAGTTTCTATCATGACATATAGACATGCTCAGCGATACGTTATACAACTGTGTCTTATAACAGAAATCCAATCCTTTCTATACCAGTCTGTGTCCTCTTACGAAGGTGAGTGGCAGGTGAGCAAGCAGAGCCTCATCTGTACTCACAGCTGCTCACCATCACTTGCATTATTGGCTGAGCTCTGCCTCCTATCAGACTACCTTGGTGGTAGATTCTCATAAAAGTATGAACACTACTGTGAGCTGCTTGGGTGAGGGACCTAAGTTGTGCACTTATGAGATCTGAAGCATTGATGCTGCTGCTGAGGAGCAACTGCAAATATAGTTAACATCAGCGGACAGACTTGACTGCCAGAGATCATAATAAATCAATTGCTTGCAGACTCATATGAAAACGCTTCTGTGAGTGTGGCAAGCGTGACAAGCTGCATCTGGTGGAAGGTTTCATAATGGCAAGTGAGTTGAGGTCCTTCAGTTGTACAACTGCCCCTGGTGGCAGGTTTTATGTCAGCTTCTGTGACTTATTTTAATCTGTGCCTGGCCCATCCATTATTTTATTTACCACTTTTGTCTGTAACTCTTTTCTGCACTATAGACTTGTCTTACAGCTTTGGTAAGCTCATATGCTAGCTAAAATGAATAAAAAAGGAAACATCACTGGAGAGCTTCTTTGAAAAAGGTGAAGGACTCAATGATAAAACAGCAGAAGACCCTAACAAAAGCAAAGCTATATTTAAAAGAAAATACTGTACCAAGAGTCCTACTTTCTCAAGACTTCTTTTTTTTTTTTTTTTTTGGTACCGGGGATCAAACTCGGATCCTTGTGCTTTCAAGGCAGGCAGTAGAACCACTGAGCTAAATTCCTGGCCCAAGAAATCCTACTTTCATTGCAACAAGTGAATGACATTCTCCAAGCCCACTTTGTATTATATGTGGTGACTGGCTCTTTAATGAAGCCACAAAACCTTCAAAATTGCTTTGCCTGATTCTGTATTATGGAAAGTTGTATAATTTAATTATATATTGCACTATAGTAATAGTAAATAATAATAATAAATGTAATAATAATTACACAATAAATGTAATATGCTCGAATTATCTGAAACCCCTTCCCCATCTGTGGAAAAGCTGTCTTCTGTGAAACCAGTCCCTAGTGGTAAAAAGTTTAAGGTCTGATGTCTTACTTCATTACTTAGTCCTAGGGAGGAGTCACTCAGTGTTTTCAATAGCATTTAATGAATTGATAACACCACACATTAATGTGTAACTCAGAAACTTTCTCTTCTCCAGTTTTAAGCTTCTCCACCACATTTTGTTATTGTGACATTAATGAAAAATATGCCGTTCGCTACTACTTACCCATCTAATATGTCTTTTGACTGAATAGAATTCTAATTTTATTTCAGATGGAAAAGTACCCTATTAAATATACACATACGTGCACAGTCTTTTACTGCTAAAGATGGCCAAGTAACCTAGTTCTGGCAGGTGCAATATAAAAATCCATCAAGAAAGTTTCCAGGAAAGTTTTTAAAAAAGAGTTAGACTTGCATCGCATTGGCCTTTGCTCTTCCTTTTTATTTCTACTGAGACATGGTTGTGATATTCTTGAGGTACAAGAGGCATTTTGGAACAGATAGATGGACTTAATAAGGCTGACAAGAGTAGAAAAATGAAAGTAGCCTGGATAATGTTGACATCCTAGATCTGCCACATAATAACTTCTTATAAATACATTCATGTTATGGGAGAAAGGCAAAAACAAAAAACAAGCCCTGCTTGGTTAAGTATACATAGTCAGGTTTCTGTTACTTGTAAACAAATGCAAAAGGTAGAAACAAGGTACAGTATGCTCTTAAGAGTTACTCAGCTCCTGACAACTGTCAAAATATAATTTAGATCATTTTGATACCACATTTACATTTTAATCCAACCACCTCTGACCCTTTTGTCAGAAAAAAACATTTTGTTTCTCCATTTAGTTCTAGCAACAAAGGCAGAAACTTAAAGACATTGCATTTGGGGGCTAAATGTGAATTGCTTATTTGTATATACCAATACTAGGTGTAAGAGAGATTGGAATATTCGGGTGCATCTGTTTTTCCCATGATGATTTGAAAGATGTCTATTTTAATGATATCAAGATTATAATAAGTGCAATCTCCTTGACTATCCTTGGCCACTGTATAATGTGTGAATGTCTAATTAGATTCCTTGTCAAGCAAAAGAGCATTATACAAAGAAATAATATAGCCTGTGATAAGAGCATCTACTTTGTGAATTGTTCCATAGTACAGAAGAGTTCCTCAGTAATTCTTTGTTCATCACTTTATCTATTTTATTCTAAAAATACAGTTTATCCCATACTTTGTTCTTTGATGGTAGAATGGAGAAATTATTCTTCTTCAAGGTTACCAAGTAATTAATATCATGGAATAGTTTGCACATAACTACCCATAACCATTGTGAACATATTATCTTAATGGTTGAACAGACTGTAAGGGTTTCAGAAAAGAAATTTAATCAATGAAAAATGTGTATATCAAAAATTTGGCCAGGCGGGCATGGTGGCACACGCTTGTAATCCCAGTACTCGGGAGGCTGAGGCAGGAGGATCGCTGTGAGTTTGAAACCAGTCTGGGCTACATAGTGAGTTCCAGGTCAGTTGCAACTACATAGTGAGACCCTGTCTCAAAAAAAAAAAACAAAACAAAACAAAAAAATTGGCCAGTACAGTTACTCAGAAGCTGAAACAGTGCTACTCTTAACTGCCACATGAGCTGTACAGACTGTACACTGTTTAGCTCTGAAGAATGGAATTCGTATCATAGTCAGTGGAATGGTAGTCTTGCTGCCGAGTGCTACAAAATCTCTGTAGCCATAAAGGCAGCACCGGCCATTGTTTTGGGTAGCTGAGTAGTCACCTTGCCAAATTTCCCTGTATGTGCCTTCTTACTTTTCTTTGTCTTTTACATTTCCTGGAGAGTGGCAAGGGGTTTCACCGGCAGCTCTGTTATCTTGGGTTGTTTTGGGCTGTGTCCTTGAGTCTCTAGAGTATCCTCAGGCATGCAAGTTTAGAATTTAGTCAGTAAGTTTTCTAAGTTACCATTTTTTTCTTTGGATATTCAGGACTTCATCTACCTATATCTTTTGGCTTCAAAGAGAATAATATTTTGTTTTTTCATCTTTGTATTAGGGTGACAATAATATATTATCCCCCAGGGATACTTTATATAGTAAATTAATATATGTGTTTTATGTAATACTTTATGCATTATCTTAATATAAAGCACAAAGAATAAACATGATTACCTAAGAAGAATTATTGCTAATAACACTGGTACAAACTTGTGGCTGTCCTGGATCCCTTGGTATCTGGCCTTCTATCCTTTCTCTCTCCCAACTGACAGACAGTAGATTTACATCTTCAAGGGCAGATGCTATGTTTTTGGACTATTTCCACTCAACAAATGAACAGCTATTATCCTGCTGCCCCAAGGGCATCTGCACTATGTTGCACTTCTGCTGGGACTTTCCAGAGTTCCCCATTTTGCAGCACCTAAACTGGTAACCTCTCATATAATTGGGGGGTCCTAGAACCTCGCATTGGGGATAAAGTCAGTATCTGCTCTGATAAAGGCCTATGCCATATGAGTCATTAAATACTTTTCATATTACCCTCACTCTTTCCCTGTCTATCTTCAAGGTCCTCTTTCCTCTATAATTTTACCATCTTTCTAACAGTCCAGTGCTAGGACAGTGAAGATACCCAAACTTTAATTTGCTATTTCATCTCTACATATACTGTGCCATATTCACATTTTTAGATGTGATTTATACACATGCCATAAATACTTAGTTTTCCAACTCAAGGAGTAAGAATGCGTTTGAATTTGTTATCAGCATTACAGAACAACAGTGTGATTAGTTACTTTAAGCAGGCAGCTTTGAAAGGAGAGGTCTCTGTCTCTTCACAGTCAGAGCATTGTAGCAAGATCATTTCTGTCTGTGATTCCACTTCCCTGCCTGGAATGTGGAGAAGAGGACTGGATATGTGAATAAGACGAGGAAAACCAAAGAAGAGTTTCAGAGAGAGTTAGCATCAATGAAAAGGTAGAAAGCCACTCTTGTCTTTTGCTAAAAATGCAATATCAAATATTTCCTATTAGGTCAAATTAAGATATTACCAGGAGCAATAGAAAAAAAAAACTTTTTTATTGATGAAAACAAATAATCTTTTTTTTAGTAGCATCAAATACAAAGCTAGGACAAACTCTTCGTATACAGCAATAATTTTAAGGGTAGGCTCTAGAATAAGAACCAATATTTTTATGCCTTTATATAAATTTAAGATCTAAAATCCTATAAGATAATTTAAGATAATTAAAAAGGACTTTTTTTGGGAAATTGATTTCCTTTTTGTCATACATACAACTATAAGAGGGACACAGAGAGTCTACGGATGTACTGGAGATATAAAAAAAAAGTGTTTGAGCTGGGCATGGTGGCACAGAATCCCAGCACTTGGGAGGCTAAAGCAGAAGGATTGCTCTGAGTTTGAGGCCATCCTGAGCTACACAGTGAGTTCAAGCCCAGCCTGAACTAATAGTGAGATCCTGTCTCAAACAAAACAAAACAAACACATGTTCTAGAGCACTGGTGTTTAACCTATGGCCTGTATGCTGCAGCCAGCTATTTGTTAATCACTGTAAGGTTGAAAACATTCACCATCACTGTTCTAGAATAAGGCAGATCTGGATTCAAATCCCAGTTTTACCCATTGCTAACTAACCTTTCTACACAGGAACTTCCTCATATTAGAACAAAACAAATACTACTTTGCTTCTGAAGTTGCTGCTGACATTTAACAATTTAAAACAGGCAAAATGCTTACTGGCATGCTACTCCATAGCAAGTGTTTAATAAATTTGTACTTTCTAATTTGGGATATTTTAATGCAGAGTGAAAAAAAACTAAAAAGCCTAAATAAAGAGAAAGGAAGGATGAGTGTAGCCTGAAAGCTGGAAAAGTTTGCACACATGGGCATCTATGAAAGAAGATGTGTGTGTGAAGAGCTGGCCGAAGAGGATACAATGAGGAAAAGAGAAAGAAGAATCAGGCTGGGACTCCCAGAGGAACTATCAGTGGTCAGCAGCTTCACATACTAGTTTAAGGCCAGTTTAAGTAACCTGGCATATTCATGAATCCTTTACTTCTCAGAAAATAAAAATGATGTTTGTGGCAATTTCTTAATCTTATTTCTGAGATTTCTTAATTTCTGGAGAAGGGAAAAGGAATACAGTTAGAATGATTGCACTCCAGTGGGTTGACCTATAACCTGTTAGATTTATAGACTTGAGGTCCATAGACTCTTGGGGGAGTGATAAGAATGCTCTAGAAGGTACTTTGAATGCCTTAAAACTGCAAAATTTGTTGTATATTTGTATTTTCTGGTAGCAGACTCCATTGGTTTGTTCAAATTTAACAAGAATGTCTAGGAACCCGCCAGGCATGGTGGCACACGCCTGTAATCCCAGCACTTGGGAGGCTGAGGCAGGAGGATCACTGTGAGTTCCAGACCAGCCTGGGCTACTAGTGAGTTCCAGGTCAGTCTCAACTATACAGTGAGACCCTGTTTCAAAAAAAAGGAGCCTGTGTTATACTGTTGTTAAATGCATTAAATGCATTTGATATAACCTCATCCTTAGCATTGTTTGGGGGTATATACTTGATATAGGGATAACTTCATGATCTTCTGCAGTAATTGGTTCAAAATTAGACTAGAAAAATAAACCTGTTGTACTCATCACCCAGCTTACCCCTTAGGAGAAAAGCTGCCCTTCCTCTAAATACATGTGTGAGGAAGCATGTGACCTAGCCTGGAAAGCAGCCTATAACCTTGAGAAGAGGAATCTGACACTGTGAATGGAAATGGAAAGAGATGGAAAGAACTGACATTCTCATAACATTATTGAGCTTCTGTTTTAACGATGTCGTGAAGCCTGGCCTATCTTATTCGTGAGCTAATAAATGTTCTTATTATTTAAACAAATTTCAATATTTTTCTATTATTTGTAGCCAAGAATAACTAAATGGCCCCCAAAGTTTGAGAAGCAGTAGTTTATAATATATTGAAAATAAGGAGGGCCGGGGATTTAGCTCAGTGGTTCCATCACCTGTTTTGCAAGCACAAGGTCCTGAGTTCAATGCCTAGTACCCCCCAACACCCTGAAAGACAGTAAGGAATCATAGGGAGCACTTACACAAACTGTCTAATGTTTTAAAGCCACTTCAGTACAAAATAACATATTTGTGTGTTTTTCCTCATCTGCAGTAGTTAAATAATTTATGCTGTTCACTCTGATACAATTGTAGAAATGTCCCTGAAGGCTTTTATAGTTTTAGGAGGATAAAAGAGAGCTACTATATCATATAAAAAGAAGTAGGAGTAAAAAAATCAGGATGTATATGTGTGATGCTTTTGATTACATTATATATAATATATATTATATATATATTTTATATATGGGGCTCAACCTTTGATTATTATATATATAATATAATGATATATATATGTATTTTGCAGGGGGACTCATCCATTCAGAAAAACTGAAGTATACAAGAAATGTGATTAGGAGTGTCTATAATACAACTGCCTCAAGGCATCATTGAGGAGGAGGCTGTCTACTTTTAGATCTTGATCTATAGAGTTCCTTGAGAGCCTTTCACTGGAAAGGTGACTCTTTTCACGTTTCTCATGGGTGATTATACTGCTTCCCTTTCCTTGGCAATTTATGAAGCCAGCTAGTGCCCTAGCTTTTACAATTTGGAAAGCTACAGCTACATCCTCATTCAAATTTTAGTGGTACACTCTCTACTTTAGAACTTAGGGATATGTACACACTTGTCCAGACTACAAAACCTTAAATAGACATTATCCTGCATTCTCTACAGAACACTCTCATTTGAACTCCATATTCTACTCAGAGCCCACAGGTACTTCTGAATGCTCTTGTTTTAGTTACTTTATCATTGCTGAAACAAAATACTCAATACCCACAAGTTAAAGGAGAAAACTCACAGTTTATAGAGGTTTCAGTCCATAGCCAGCTGACTCCAAGGTAGGGCTTCATGGCAGAGGAGAAACCATCCATGGCATAGCAGACAGGATGCAGCCAGCAGGGAGCCTTCCTTTTCCCTTTTTATTCCATTCAGGTTACAAGCCTATTGGTTGGTACCACATACCAAGGGTAGGCCTTCCAATTATCCGCACCTAGAAAAAAAGTAGTAAGAAATTCCCAAGATGGAAGCAAACTTTTGATTCAAGGAAGAGTGGATAAATGTTTCATCATATTCCAGGTACTCTGACTCACTGGATAACAACAGACTATTTCTTCTAAGTCTTGTGTTAGATTTCATGAGCAACACTGTCAGTATCAAGACATCTGGGACATTAGCCAAAAGATTTTAAATCCAGTGACAGCTTTATCTGAGGTGAGACAAAAGCTTGGTAAAAAGAGCATGTAATACCAGTTTTCAGATATTATAAAAATCATCACCAGGAGCAGGTATGGACTGTGAAGTGACAAGGACCATGTCTCAGCTCAAAGTCAGGTGGTACCATCTAAATATTTTTAAGCCTTAAAAAAAGTTTCAAGAAGTATTTGGTCAGCTATTTGTTGAACATCTTTTTTCATTTGGAAATAATATAAATTGAAATATCATTTGAACAAAACTTTGAAGTTTTGGCTTTCCAAAGTTAGTTGTTTTTTTTTGTTTTGTTTTTCTTTTGAGACAAGTTCTCACTATGTAGTTGAGACTGACCTGGAACTCATTATTTAGCCCAGGCTGGTCTGGAACTCACAGGGATCCTCCTGCCTCAGCCTCCTGAGTGCTGGGATTACTGGTGCGCACAACCACGACCGGCCTCCAAAGGTAGTTTTTAGCTAAAATGGAAACCAGTTTCTCTTACTGTTGTCATTTGGAAACATCAAATTAGTAGAGGCTTCTCAAAACTCATATTAGCACATACTGACAGGCAATATTACCAATAAAATATTAAAAAATAATGTTTAGTGAAGCTTCTAAATTGCTTTTCATGCATGTTGCAAAAAATGTTGAAAACAATTTCAAATGGATGTTGTCCTGCCAGTCTAGTGTTTTTAGGTGCTTTGTCTTTTGTGAAATCATTCCCTATCCTAAGGGAGATGAAGCAATTACATAGATAACAATGTTTTAACCTTGCAGCACAATGCATCCCACGTCTCTCAATCCATTCATTGTCACCAGTGGCATTAGTGTTCAACGATGTCATACAGAGCTAGTTGCCAACAACCATTTTAAAGAAATCCATAAATTTATGTATTTAGGAGACAAAGCAAAACCAGTATTCACAATATGTACTCTAAAGACATCAATCTGTTGAAGGGGAAAAATCACTAAGCAGCTCCTCAAAGATAACTTTTGCATCAAGGAGTATCTCCAGAGACCCAGGAAGTAAATGAAGTGATTATCTGTCACTCATGATTTCTCTACTCTGGCATGGAATCCACAATGACTGTGACCATGCTGCATAGCAACTTCCCTCTCTCTGTTTGCTATTTTATCTGAATCTCACATATTGATTGGAAAACACTTTTTCTCTAGACTTTCCTTGTTATCTGTTTTTATTCTTCAAAAACAAACAATAAAAACACTCCAAAATTTTATTACCAGAGACATATTATATAGTAAGCATCCTATTTTAGCGTATATTTCTCCCTACTTCTGAGAAATATAATGAAATCTTTTAAATATATTTTCTCTTCTTTTTCTCTTCCTGTCTCCTCTTTATCTTCCTCTATTTCTTTCCTCTTCTCTCTTATTTCAAAATTAAAATTTCAATCTCAATCAGCTTTATAATACTACTAATAAAGTAGCATTTATATACTGCTTGCTATATGCCTAGGAATGGTCTAAGCAAATTACCTGTAGTGACTTATTTAATCTTAACAACCCTAGGATGTAGCCAGTATTATTAAACCTTTGCATAGAAATCAAACTGAGGATAAAGTGATTATGTAATTTGCCAGTGAGGTCTACTAGTGTATCAGTGCTTACTAGAGAAATATTTAGGCCGAGTGTGGTGGCGCAGGCCTGTAATCCCAGCACTCGGGAGGATGAGGCAGGAGGATCGCTGTGAGTTTGAGACCAGCCTGGGCTACATAGTGAGTTCCAGGTCAGTCTCAACTGCACAATGAGACCCTGTCTCAAAAAACACACAAACAAAAAAAACAGTTTTAATGCAAGATATACACACATAGAAGAATTTGCAAGATTGGCTTGCAATGGCCAATTGCAAGAGTCAGGTATGGAAAGGTGCAAAAGGACTTTCTGTGTGCTACATTTCTGAGGGATGTCATCAAAGGCCTGGAGCTCATTGTAGTATTGCATGTAAATCTGTGTCAGAAGGCTAAAACATCTTCACTGAAAGGCTGAAAAGTCTGCTCTAGTAACCAGGAAATAAATAGGAGATGATGTCAAGGTAAACGTGAAGACTGGAGTTTCTACAATGAAACAAAAGTGAACCTTCCTTTGTTTTCCTTTTATTCCATTCAGGTGATAAGCCTACCCAAGGTGGGTCTTCTGTCCTCAGTATTGTAAATCCCTTCAGCCACACCCAGAACTATGCTGATCCAATTTGTCTGAGTGCCTCTTAAATTAACACAATCAGTTAACTATCATATGTAGTTATGTACTTTATTATTGTCTTAGTTACTTTGCTAGTTGCTGAGACAAAATACCTGGCACTCAAAGTTAAAGGAGAAAAGGTGTATTTTGGTTCAGAGTTTGTAGAGGTTTCAGGCCATAATTGGCTGGCTCCAGGGCAGGGCATGACAGAGGGGCATCACAGAACAGAAGATTAACAGCAGCAGCTGCATACCCACCTTCAGGGCCCGTAGCACTGACACTCTTAATCCTAGCTTTGTACCCTTGATCTCAGCATCACACCTCCTAGATCCTACCACCTCCAAAAAGCCCCATTTGTGACTGTATGAGGCTTTGAGGGGACATTTCAATAGAAGCCATAATGATTATGTAATTTGGAGAATTTAAATATCCTACAAAAAAAGATATAGAAACATAGGAATATAGAAAGAAGTTTAAAAATGGTTTTATTTATCCATTGTGTTTTAGAAGGTCACACAATAAAATTAGTGACTGAGCCAGTACTAGAACTGCACATCTTAGTGCTTTGCAAAGTTAATGCAGAATGAAAGTAACTTAATCTCACATTTCAAAGCACATGTAAATGGGGTCAGGGATTTAGCTCAGTGGTTCTGTGGCCTGCCTTGCAAGTGCAAGGATCGCAGTTTGATCCCAGGTACCAAAAAAACAAAAAACAACACCCACAAAGTATATGTAAATGAGTGCGATTCTTTTAATCCTATATGAGAAGGGATTTTTTAAAAAGCCCTCCTAATTCAGATTTTTTTTGGAACAGAAAATAACTTATTGTAGGAGTTAGATACTTATATACTTTCAAACAGTTAATTTCAGTGTTTGATTTGAACTAAGTAAAACTCAGTAGTAATGGCCTCATGTTGACTTATGAGGAACTGTAAGCAAGTGGTACAGGGAAAAACTAGATGATATAAAGGTGCTGAGGAGTAATTGTAGGAGAGATAAATGGCTCAAAAAGGATTGTATTTGGAATAACCTCTTCTTTAATAACTATCTCAACATTTAACATTACCAATATCTCAGTATCTGTGGTTATTATTCAGAATTCTGTTTTCTTTCGTTCTATATATTGTTTCTTAAACTGTGGTTTAGGTATATATAGATAAATGCTAGACCTAATGACAATAATATATTTTCATAGCAAATTATTGTTCTTGTAACTACTTAGCAGTTTACCCCAAGCATCATGCAGGCAGCCTGTTTATTTACATACTGACTATCCTGAGCATTACTGGGGCAGGTGTCATTTCAACCAGTCAATTCTTCTATTGAATAAATTTGATAAAATTTTTGTTTTTATATTTTCTATTATCTTATAAAAAATAACAAAAATACATAATTTTTGGTCACCTTTTAAAAAAATAATTGGACTAGTAAGTGGTTAATTAATAATAATAACTGCAATTTCAAAACATTTGAAATAGTCTCATTTTTTTGAGTTGCATTATAAGGAATAATTAGGTTTCTAAAACATTGGCAACATTTTTGGCTTTATACAACCTCTTTTCATCTTGATAAGTTTGCGACCATCCTATATTTGCCCGAATAGTCACAGATAAAAGAAACGGGTTGTTTATGCCAGCTCTGTTAAATACTAGTTTAATTAGATAAAGAGCGAAGTGTGGTGACACATGTCTGTAATCTCTGCATCTGGGAGGCTGCAGAGGATGGCAAGTCTGAGCCATCCTGGGCAATTTAATGAGACTGTGTCTCACAATAGCAATAAAGTGTTGGGGGGGATATAGTTCAGCATAAAGGCCTTGGGTTCAAACCCCAGTACTGTAAAAAACAAGTTAGATAAAACAATCAAATCAAATCATGACTGGAGTGAGAAATATTGATATTTTATCTCCTTAATTCTTTATTGGTAAATTTGACATCACTGAGAGAAGGGAACCTCCAGAGAACAACAGAAAACCATCTTCTCTGTTCTCATCTTGTCTCCTGGCTTTGTTCCCTTTTTCTTGGGGCTTTCTACCCATATGGGTAAGAGGAATTCACTTCCTTCCCCATCCTTAACTAAGAGAAGATTCAAGCTCATCATATTTTTTCTGCTCCTAAATTGTAAATTAGAGCAGGCTATGAAAAATACTGATATATTTTTTGTATCTGTTACAGAACAAGTAATTACATCAGAGCTCATAGGTTTTATTTTTTTGCTTGTAAAGAAATAATTGGTAACTAGTATTTAACATGTATTTTGAGTTTACTTCATGTAAATACTGCATAAAGTGGATGTTATTTAATCCCTGATGCTACCTTTCTTAGTCACTTTCCTCATTGCTGAGCTCAATATCCAATATACATAAGTTAAAGGAGACATTTATTTTGTCTCATGGGTTTTAGAGGTTTCAGTCAGTAATTATTGGCTCCGAGGCAAAAAAAAAAGAAAAAAATCACAGTGGAAGGACTAAGAGGAGAAAAACTGCTCACACCATGGTGACCAGGAAGCAGAGAAAGAGAAGGGAGGAGTCAGTGAGAGAAATCTATCCTTCCAGTTCAGCCTCCAGTGGCTCTCCTCTTCCAACCAAGCCTCACCTTTTAAGAGCACCGCTCAGCCTCTGAATCCACTGAGGAGTGCGGTGCCAGCCACTCTCCAGAAGGCCCACCTCTGTGCATATGAGAGCTCTGGGAATAATTCTTGATCCAAATCATAACATCAACCAATAAGGTCTTCCATTTATTACTAATATTTCTATTTTACAGTTGAAGAAATAATGGCAGAGTAAGGTTAAGATATTTACTTAAGATAAAGCTATTTGCTTAAGATTAAGCGGCTCAGAACTGGCAGGGGTGGAATTAAATCCAAATCTTAATCATTCTGATTTTATTCCTTTTCATCAGAACTCAGGCTAGAAATATTTTTTAAGAGGTAATTGGTCTGAGTCAAAACAAATTACTGTGGATGTTAGAACCCTACACAAAATGAGAAATTACCAGATGCACTGAGACATTAGCTCATCTGGTTGTTTGGAAACAAGAATTATAATTATAATTTTCATAAGCAACAACCTCAGGCTATCTGACAAATATGGAGATAGAAAACACTTTCTGAAATAATTTAGCACATTATTTGTCTTCAACCAAGCAATGATAACAAAAATCCCGAAAGTCATTTAAATTACTAGGTTCTTTTTTCAACAAGTATTTACTTGTTAGTGTTATGAACAGTCTGAAGAATGTTAAAGTATATTTCTTGTCTTCATGGAATCCATTAGTAAGAAAACCATTAGAGAACCTTATATAACAACACAGGACAATTGTATTTTATAAAATACCACAATATATAGTACAAATTACCTGTGAAATCTAATGTTAGATGTTTTCAAGTAGGGGTAAAATAATGTGGACCATTAATGAGAAGTTTCTTGAATGAAGTAAAATTGAGCTAGGACCTGAACATTGGATAAACTTGAGAGAGTAGTAAAGCAGGTACTAAGTGATATGAAGACTCTGAGGAGGCAGTTATGATAGGAAGGAAGGGCTTGTGTAGGTAAATGTAAACACTCAGACCTAGGGGTTTGAGCTATATTGGATAGCAGTATGGAATTATGAGATGCTTTAAAGAGATATTAAAGCATTTTAATATGACATTAGCAAGGTTATGGGGAATAGGTTGGAAAAGGACAATATCAAGTTAGAAGAAAGATTAAGGAGCTGTTATATAAATCCTGGTATGGGGCAAGAGATGTGCAATAGGATGGCTTGTTCTAACTCCTGGAGGGGAGTCAGTCATCAAGCAAACTGCTCTCACCACTATTTCTGTGATGTTTAGAATGAAATGGAGCCCCCAAAAAAGTGTCTGAAGAGATAAAGTTTCCAGAGCTCAAAATTCAAGAAGACACATGTGTTCTCAGGCTATAGAGGCAAGGATGGGGGTGAGAACTAGAAATGAAGTTAAGGAGAGCTCAGCAAAGGCAAAATTTGATCAAAAGGTGAGGGACTCACATGAGAGCAAGATGTGGAGAAGCAAAGTTGCAATCAGGGTCAGAGTTTTCCTGTAAAGTGGTCTAGGTTGTCCAAAGCTCTAGGTAGCAGATGCTCATTTCATGCTTTATCAGTCACCTGGAGCAGAGAATGGATAGACAATCACTTCTCTGGCTTTGAAAACAATAGGTATTCTAGTTGCTGTTGACTAACTTTGTTGGACCTCAACCAGTCACAGTTTTAAGGGCTCTGTTAAAACTAGACTGTTTCCAGGACCTTTCTCAGGAATTTGCTTTTCTTTGACAGACTAAGATCACCACAGGTTAGTTTTGAACCTCAGAGAACATCATAAGGTGGGAATGGACTTAAAAAGTTTCATAAAATCTAAAAATTAGAATTATAACACTCTACAGGAGAATCTTCCTAGAACCTCTTTATAATTCTTCTTTAAAGCACTAAACTGGTTTCTCATAGCATTCTTTTGTCTTACAAGTATTTTTATACCTGCAAGAACACTTCTATATTTATTTTTAGTGTCAAATCTTTTTTTTTTTTTTTTTTTTTTTGAGACAGGGTCGCTCTATGTATTTCAGACTGCCCTGGAACTCACTGTGTAGGTTGGTCTCGAACTCACAGCGATCCTCCTGCCTCAGCCTCCCGAGTGCTGGGATTACAGGCATGGGCCACCACGCCTGGCGTCAAATCTTTTTTATAATAGTAGATTTGATACATAGGTAAATGTTAAAATTTGGAAAAATAACTTACCATACACTTAATTTAAACTTTTTGCTGTGATTACATTTATTAAGGCATAACAGAATTCAGGACAGTTATATGTAGAAGACAGTATGTTTTTAAAAAATCTAGACCTGCTGTATTGCCAAAAGTACACAAAAGTTGTTTTAAATAATGTCTTTAATCATGCCAATGGGAATTTCTAGTCTAGCTAATAATACTATTTTACACTTGCAGCCCATGTGTAAGTAGGTGTGAAATATTTAAAGAGTAAAATCTCAGGCTGGAGGAAGTCATAGAAGAAGAGACATTAGTGCCAGTTGGGGGGCATTTTCAGGAGGCATGGAAAAAAGAGAAATTCTACTTCAAATCTGATTATTGACCACATATAGAGGACAGGAATATTCTGCTATCAGATTTCCAGTCTACTGTAAGAAAATGAACAATTATGAAAACTGAGACGATAAAGAGATCTATAAAAGTTCAGAATATATTTTCATTAGCTATGTCTACTTAAGCTTTTTATTAAGTCTCTGGAAAGAAGTAGGAGTAGCCCTGGATTAATGAAATATTAAAAGTTATTTTTAGTTTGTAAGATATGTATTTATGTTTATAAATTGGTAGAATTGTAATCTTTTTTGATGTAATTGGGACATGTAGCATTGAGCCAAAACCTTGGGTTAATTTGTAGCAGAATTTTCTTCAGAGAGTTGCATTTCTCCTGGTTCATTTTCCTCACTCTTTTATCTCAGTAATTTGAGCTATAGGAATACTCCTAAAACCGTATTAAGAGAATCAATCACATAAACAGTGTTTGAAATCAAATAATATTTTTTCTCTACATAAAAGACTAAAACAGTATCAACAAATCCTAACCAGTTTTCTCTGGAGAATAAGTTTTCTGCTCAAAAAATAGCTGCGCATTCTATCTTGTTCTTATTACAGTTTAAGTCATAGCTGTGAAAAGAATGTTACATGCCAGTGTACCCTGTCCTTTTTCTAAATAGCTTTGGAGCACACTTCAGAAAATGTCAAATTGTCATTCTTTGTATGAAATGTGATTCTTGTAGTTTCTTTGGAGGCATCTAACTACAATATTATTGCCATTAAGTCATTCTTTTTGTCTTCTTGTAGATACTTTAGGGGTAACAGCCAATATGCATCGCCTTTCAATATAAATCCTCAGACATAGCAATGTATAATAGAATTTTTGGCTTCTTTTTATAATGAAAATATAGAAGTGAACTATTGAATCATCACCTCAGCATACAAAGCAACTTGACACATTTCAATTGCATTGATATAATTGACCAGCTTAGTAGCAAGGTGCAGAGCTGATGTAAGAAATTTTCTAGGGCCAGGGATTTAGCTCAGTGGTTCCGCTGCCTGCCTAGCAAGTGCAAGGACCTGTGTTCCATCCCTGGTACCAAAAAAGAAAAAAAAAAGTTTTCTGAAGAAAAATTTTCCTGAACTACACGTGTCTGTAGTGTCTGTATCAACTTAAGGAAATATCTTCACAAAGGTCGCAGTGAATAACACACATGCCCAAGTGGTTCCACCGTCTGCCTCACATGCTCAAGGTCCTGAGTTCTATCCCTGGTACAAAAAAAAAAAAAAAAAAAAAAAAAAAAAAAAAATGGAGCCTGTTCCCTTCGGCTTACAAACCATCAGGGATGATTTTTAAATGAGATGAATGAAAACACTTGTGCCTTTCTAGTTCAAAGCTATAGTGGGGTTGCCACTACAAGTTGTCTCATTAGAAATCCTCATTGATTGAACTGTTTAGCTACACGCCCAGGCTATGTTGGATTCCTGGGTGTTGAGTCACATGCAGTGATTAATCAAATGTGCTCTCACAGGAAGTATTAAGGACAAGTTAGGTTAGAGAAATGAGAAAAAAATGACTCAGGGTGAAAATTAGTGGTGAATCAAGGGTTATGCAAAGGAGGATGTCTGCTAGTGAAAGAGGCACACAGGGGATATTTGGTTTTCCTGTATCTGTACTTTATTAAAAATTAGTAAGAGGGAAGTGACTAGATGACTCCAGTATAAATTATTCCTCTGTGAAGAAATTATATGAAGCTTGAAAATAAGTTTCCCAACCTCCAATAAAGTAGGCTGAATTAATTAGCAACAGTAATGCTCATGCTTGTCCAAGAGTGAACTTGGTTGAACTTGTGCATTCAATTTATTGTAGTGACTGAGATGAGAAAAGCTGAGGCTTGACACACAAACGTTACCAACTTATACACACTGAAAAAAGTAAAATGAAATCTAAACACTTTTGTACTATCAAAATAAATTTCATCTTATCTAATGATTATTTTTTCTAAAATCTTTTAAATCACAAATGTAAGCATTCTGGCAGCCACAGATTTTATTGCCTATATATATATATTTTTTAATTGACTGGGAATATAAAACTTGAAGTTTATAGAAATTCTATTTTTTAAAAAAACCAGGGATGGAATTAAGGACCTTGCGTTCGCGAGGCAGGTGAGGTGCCTCTGAGCTAAACCCCTGGCCCTAGAAATTCTATTTTTAATCTAATTTCTGTCATATAGAGAATGCTCAGAAGAAAATACAATTATGTTTTTTTAAATAGAAAAGTTAAATCCTAGCCAGGCATGGTGGCACACACCTGTAATCCCAGCACTCGGGAGGCTGAGGCAGGAGGATTGCTGTGAGTTCAAGACCAGCCTGGGCTACATGGTGAGTTCCAGGTCAGTCTCACCTACATAGTGAGACCCTGTCTCAACCCCACCACCACCACCAAAAAAAAAAGAAAGAAAAGAAAAAAGAAAAGTTAAATCCTTTGAAAATTGAGTACTTTTTTTTTTTTTTGGTATTGGGGATTGAACTCCGGACTTTGTTCTTGCAAAGGCAGAACCACTGAGCCAAATCACCAGCCAATCCTTTGAAAATTGATCAGTGATCAGCAGCTCACTGTACAAAAAGAGAAATATCTCTTATCTACAGAACATTATGTAGTTTGTTTTATAGCAGAAAAAATTTAGTAAAATTAGCCCATATGAAGCCATATTTTCATTATTAGAATTCCCAAGTAATCAGAACATGATCAGAGAAGAATGGCTGACTAGGAGAAATCCAGCATAACAGATAGTTCTTTATTAACTTTAAAAATGTTAATAATACACATAAATTTTAAAGTGTTTTTCCATTTGCTATATGCAATGCTAAGTGCCCCATATGCTACATCCCAGGCTTTGCGTCAAATGCTTCTTATTGAGTAATCATAGAGTCACTATAGTGGGAAAGTTTTATGTTTGTTTTCTTTCTTTACAAGGGAAAATATATTTTCTTCAATTGAGCAGCATAAAATAAACATTTGAAATCATTATTTCAAATATTAGGAAAAGAAAATAGCTGGGGATTTGGTTCAGTGGTGCTGTTGCCTGCTTTGCAAATGCAAGGGCCCACGCTCGATCCCTGGTACCAAAAATAAATAAATAAATAAATAAATAAATAAATAAAGGGGAAAAATAACAGTGATTTGCTAAAAATTAATTTATATGTTTAGATAATAAAAAGTGAAAGACAACTTTGAAAATTAACCATGATCTTTACATTTTTTATTTCTTTATCTTTGTTTCTTAATATATAACTACTTACTGGGTTATTCCTTTGGGTTGTTTGAGCAAACCCATTCCTTAATATTCCCACTTGCTGAATCCAAATTGTCTATAATTTTCAGTGAGCTAGGACTGAAAATTTAGCACAGTGGTTTTGCTGCTGGCTTTGTAAGCATAAGGTCCTGAGTTTGATCCCTGGTACCAAAGAAGAAAAAAACTTTTTTTTTCCAATGAGCTAGCAACCTCCTGGCCAGCCATGCTAAAAGCCTTAGTAATAGCTACAACCAATTTTTTTCAGTTTTTGTTAAAATTATTCAAAAATCAGTGATGCCTACTAATTTATCCCTTTGTTTGTTTGTTTGTTTTTGTTTTTGCTTTTTTGTTACCAGGGATCAAACTCCAGACCTTGTGCTTGTGAGACAGGCAGCAGCACCACTGAGCTAAATCCCTGGCTACTAATTTATCCTTTAATAACATATCTGTATTTATTCTGTTCATTCTTCCTTTTTCATTGCTATGTCACAATTCTGGTCTAGGTTTTTATCACTTCACGTCCATCTTTTCTCTTCTCTTTACCTCTAAACAGTTAAAGCTGCCAATTGCCTTTACGAAAAACAAATCTTTTGTTAATAATATCTTTTCTTTGATTGCCTTCAGTGATACATCCTCAAAACTGCTAATAAATTCCTTAAACACAGAAAATAAACATATCTCCATGAGTTTAAGGACTATTGAATAATATTTGTTTAAAGAAAAAAAAAGATACAAGTACAGCTGAAAAGTCAAGGCAACTCTATCTCAGACATGTTGTAGTAGGAGGCTAGGGCATGGCTGGAGCAGTTGGGCACAACCTACCAACTGAAGAGACTTACTAACCATGAGTGCAGAACAGAAGACCTGACTGAGCCTGACATGGATCCAGCTAAGCCAGTAGCAATCCTCTGATAAGAGAACACACCAAACCTAGCACTTGATAAAGATCTTCTAGCATGAGATCAGATGGGACCATTTGGATCAACTATGGAAGAAGACCTAAAGGGATGAAGCAGTTGACTTTGGGGCCACTGCCCTCTTGTTCCTTCAGTGGTCGCTCTGCTTGGAGAACATATCTTCTCTCTTTTCTTAAAAGCACCCTTTCTCTTCTTGAGCATTTTTGTACTGTTTTCCCTTTTCTTTTCTTTTTCTTATTTCTGCCCTAAGATAAAGAGTCATTTTTTACATCCACTAATTATCCTGACCAACTAATTGTTTGGAACAAATAAGAACGTGGAAAACACTGTTGATCCATACCTCATCCAATGGTATCAAAATTTAGGGGAAAACATTTATCTAAGAATCAAGAAAATCTGGTGCTTTTTTAAAAAAATTTTTGTTGCTCTGGAAACTAGCCCAGTGCCTATTGCACAGTAACTATTAATATTTATTTTACTACATTTAATCTTAGCCAAAAGGCTAAGAAGCAGTATTTCTTTATTTTGTTAATATTAATGTTAATATAAAATATTGATTGATGGTCAATTAACACTATTGTGTTAAGCTGATATGCAAAATTTATGGTCTTTGTTTTATTCTACCCTATCTTTAAGAAATATGTTCTTTCTAAATAATTTTCTTATATTTAGTTTTTTAAAGCTATTTATATTTATGATGTACAACATAGTGCCTTGATAATGTACCTCAAGGGAAATGACTAAATCAAGCAAATTAAACATACCCATTGCTTTACCTATGTATATTTTTCATTTTGTATTTTGGCAAAATCATATTCTTTTTAGTGTTATTAGATTCTTTCCTATCATGTTAATCTGTCCTATAAGCATTTTGTTGTTGTTTTGTTTTGTTTTGTTTTTTGTTTGGGATCATCTTTACCTTCCAGATTGGAATAATGCCCTATTTTTCTGTAGCCTCAGTCTCATTTAATTACCAGTAGTATGGCATTTCATACCACTTACAGAAATGAGTTAGATTTTTAAAAATCCAACCATTTTCTTCTTAGCAGCTGGCATGTGAACCTCATTTCTCCAAGGTCTCTGTATGTATTTAGGAAAATAACCTCATGAATGTGGAGTTTCCTGTACAGGTTTTGAAAACAAGGCAAAATGAAGAAGCAAAAATGCCGTGAATGATCAGAAAAGAATAACAGTAAAAACCTGATACTTCACTTTAACTTTCTATTTTTCTACATTTTTTGACTTTGAGAAATAAGGAGAGGAAAGCGAAGGTAGAGAAACACACACAGGAGGCTGAATGAAAGGACAGGTTGGAAACTCAAGCAAGCTTGATGGAAATGACAAAGGGACTTAAGAACACATATGTAATACTCTTCATTTTGGGGTGATTCTGTAATGTAAATTTTTTTTCTAGCATTGCCATCACTATAACCTATTAATATATCCTGTAACACAAGGTATTGAGTAAGGTTAATTTTGGGAAAATCATGTAGAAATGATGTCTGGGTTATCTGGTGTGAAATGAGAATAACGTATGTGAAATTTCCAGTTACTTGCAAGTCAAAGAGTAGAAAAATATTCTTGAAGCAGATGTAACCAAGAAAGCCACCTCTCCTCTCTTCCCTTGCTGCCACTGATAGGAGATAATCTGTTCCCTTTGTCTCTCCATAAAGATCCTTATTAGCAAAGATCTTGGCTTTTTGCATTTCTTGCATTGTCAATAAAATATGAAACTTACATTATACATTCAAAAACATCAATTTGAAAATTTGACCATATTAATTGATGCAGAAAAATAATTCCTGAGGTTTAGTTTGAGTTTATGTATTTGTCATGACTTGTAACACTACACTTGATCTTAGCCAAAAGGCCAAGAAGCAATTATAACCATTCTCATGAAGGAAGCTGAAGATTCAGGACTTATTTTTTCGGTTTAATGATATTTTCACCAAAGTGCTACTTTCTTTGACAATTCAGTTCATTAAGAGTAGGCATCTCAGTCATTCACCACAAGCATATTTCATGTATCAGCTACTACACTTAAACTCCTTTTAGAACATGGTTCTCAGATCTGCTGTATTTCTGTACTCCTTCATGACTTTACATTGCTCGCTGTAGGGTGAGTTAGACTATTGAGCTAGAATTGGAAGATTATACTCTTAATTTAACCTGGCTAGAAGCATTTTAATCAACTACAATGTGTGTCTGTGTGTGTGTGTGTGTGTGAGAATCCCTTTCAAATCCTTTTTTTTTTGTACCAAGAATAGAACTCTTGGGACCTTGTGCTTACAAAGTGGGAAGCAGAACCACTGAGCTAAATCCCTGGCCCTTGTCTCTCTTTTTTTTTTTTCTTTTTTGGTACCAGGGATTGAACTCGGGTCCTTGCACTTGCAAGACAGGCCACCAAACCGCTAAGCTAAATCCCCCGCCTTGTCTCTTATTTTTGAGGTATAAACATATTTGACTTTCCAGCCTACAAGGTCCTGAATTTCTAGTCTTTCTCTATGAATCTGTCTCTTCCACCCTATTTTCAAATAGTCAATTATTTGATTTCATTTATTTTGGCAATACCATGCTAAATGTAGTAAAAGGTCACCAATACACAGTACAAATTCTGTTTTCTACTGAACTAGCTATATACGCATGTCAATTATTTTCCAAATGATTGCATGTAATAGTTTTCCCAATTATTTTACTAATGCAAAGCATATGTTCTCATTTCAGCTGCTGATATTTCTTCACTATTTATTTACCTCTAAGAAAATTCACATATTTTAGGTTATCTTACATTAACACTTCACATGTGGGTACTAGTTTCTTTATTAGGATAATTACTGCTAGCTGCCACAAGACATTCTGAAATCTCAATATTAATATAACAAAGTTTTAATATTTTTCACCTTATATGTCCAGAAAGAGTTGGTGGATAGTCAATGGGAGAGTGCTGCTTATTAATTATTAAAATAATCCATCGTAATAGTAGCTCCTCCAGTCTGTAGCTACCAACAACATCTGAAACAGTTATTTGGCTTTTATAGGAAGAAAGGACTGGTGGGCAGCCATTTTTTTTGTGTGTGTGTGGTACCAGGGATCAAACTCAGGCCCTTGTGCTTGCAAGGCAAGGCAGGCAGAGGAACCACTGAGCCAAATCCCCAATGAGCATGCCAGTTCTTAAGTCCTCAAGCCTTGACTTACAAATATCACTTCCACTACTCATGGCCCATTTGCCTTAAATATTGGCTAAGCTCTAACCTAAATGTGTTAGCTTTCTCTTTCTCTTAATGTAACAAGTACTTGGGACAATCAGTTATAAAGATAAAGGATTATTTTGCTTTACAGTTTTGGAGGTTCCATTCCATGATTAATCGGTCCTTTTACTTTGGCTTTTGGTGGCAAGCACATGGAAGAGTAAAGCCTTTAACCTAATCATGGCTGAAAAACAAAAAGAGGGGGACTATGGTCCTAAAATACCTTTCAAGGCCACCTTCTCCTAGGACCTAAAGCCTCTCACTAGGCTCCATCTCTTAAAGATTGCACCCAACTTCCAATGTGTCAATCTGGGGACCAAAGCTTTTACACACAAGCCTTTAGAGGAACAATCCAAATCAAACTATAGCATGAATTGGGAATATTTTCTCAAAAGGGGCTGAGAAATACAAGGGGCATGAGGAATAGTTGGTGAACCATGTCTCTGCCCCTGGAAGCTATTGTACATATTAGAAGATGACTAGGCATTAGTCAGGAATGTCCTATAGGAAAGCATCTGGTAGTTATTAGTTCTACTCAAAAAAACTCCCAATACACATTCCCAATATGTGCACTTCTCTCTGTTTCCCAGAAGTTAGTGTAGTGATGTTCTTTGGCCATTCATAGCTTTGGACAACAAAATGTTAACAGAGGGTATGTGTTTTTTTTTCTAGCTGAACTCTTTAAGCCTAGTAAACAGTATGTTGTATACTATCTTCCCATCTGCCTCAGGACTTAGCAGTGTTTCTCTGCTCCATTATCCTGGATACCCAAGTGAGGACAACAGGAAACAGAGATCCAGCCAAATCACAATAGACATGTGATGAGAATGCAAAATAAGTCATAGATTTAGGTGTCTGGGACTTGGGTTTATTACTGAGATATATTTCATTCAATTCTGATGTTGTATATTCTCATCTTTCTCTCTTTAATTCCAGAAACGCAGTAAAGGGATTTTTAACTGATTTTTCTGCTTGTTTTACTAGTTTTTCTTTTATACCTCTATACCTCTTTTATTAGCAATGACATTCTTAAACAATAGAATCAAATTGTCTAATAGTTCCCTCAGTACTATTAAAATCAGGGGCCATTTTTAAACAGGAGCCAAATAGTGTAGGGAGAAGGACCACCAGTGTGGCTTTTCTTAATCCGGCTATCAAAGCAGCATTCACCTCTGCAAGTTAATTTTAGCAGAAGGTCATTCAAACATGAACACATTCATTGGTTCACTTTCTTGCTCTTTCTCTCCTCATCTCTATGTTGTTCTCCTTTCGTTTTACTGGAGGAAAACTCCTTTGTCATAGGACAAAGTATTAGGTAATAAGTGAAGTGGCTTCACTGTGTCTGGCTTTAATTATAGGTAGAATTATATCATTAAAAATTCACTAGATTTTGATTCAAGGAAATTTAGTTTTGAACCTTTTTTCTACTACTTACCAGCTGTAGGAATTTTAATTAATTTCCTTCATCAGTAAAATAGGGTCAGTATGTACTGAGTCTCTACAGTGTTGTTATGAAAATAAAAATATAATGGAGATTAAATATTGTGTTTTTAAAGCCTCTTTTGCAATTATCATAAAAATCAAAGATATTGTCCCCATATAACACTTTTTAATATAACTTTTGTTTATTTGCATTAAATGTTTTTAAGGTTGAGGAAACCTATAAGACAGTTCTACCTGATTTCAGGCTATACCCATTCTCCAGATATGTCTACTCTGTAAGGATGTTTAGTATAATTATACGGAAAGAAACTTTGTTGAGGCAACAAATTTGAGAAGAAAAATTTGAGGTAAATATCTAATATGGAATTTATTCTGTCTAGATTATGTACTTAGTTACATTTTAGCTTTTGAATTTCATATAACAAAAGAGTAAAGGACAGAATTAAAGGTACAAAGTTATGAAAACTTTGTGCCATTTACCAATAAGTAATTTACGCACAATTAAAATTATAAATATTTTCATTCTTACTTTCAATTCTTTTCACTAGGGAATGGATAAACTTGTAGGCAAGTCTGAAGCTTGAAGGAACTGTGCTTATAGTTCTTTTCTGTTGCTTTCCAGAGTCTTTTCTTTTCCATTGCACTATTATGAATCATCTGGAGACTCTTGTGTCCCTGAAATGGCTCTACACTGGACTAGTTGTTTTCTTGCAATTTCAAAGAATTTTCTGTCTCTCCTTATGAAATGTTCTTAAAGACCTGAAATAAAGAGTCCTTATTGAAAATTATTTCTAGAGAGCTAAACATTCTGTTTTTAATTTCATATAATTTAAGGTAGATAGATTAGCTCTCTTCCAATACCCCTTAATGTCTATTGTCAACTGTTGTAGGCTTTGCTTCCTGCCAGGTTGCCTCATGTGGATCACATCATGGATCTCTACACTCTTTGTTTCTGATTATTTGGCCTGTTTGCCAGTGGGGGTTTGGGGAATAGATGGAGGAGTAGAGGGAATGATATCTTACAGCCTTCCTGCAAGGTCTCCAGATGGCTGAGTTCCTCTAACATAGATTCTCTTGAGGAAGTAGGCACAGTTCTGTACATTTCTGTATCGTGTCTACCCCTCTCAATGGCTTAGGTATTAGGCTATTTCTAACCTTTAAATATATGGCTCCCTTAATCTATGACTTTGCAGATGGCCTCCTTGTAAATAAACTCTCATGAAGTCATTCTATTTTGAACTACACCATCTATTTCTCTTGGGACACTAATTCAGTGGATGTCTCTATTTGAGTCTACTGTCCACGTTCTTATTTTCTCTCTTATTATTGCCATGGGAGCTTTGTCTATGCATGTTGTTTGCTAGGCGAGCCTGTTTTGTGTATTTTTTCTATCTACTATTATGTATCTCTGAATCTGTAGTATGTTTCTTTTTTCCCTTTATTTTTAAATAATTAAAAACAGAAAAAATAGCAGAAATAGTTTGGAGAGCTTTGTTATTCTGAAATATGTGAGCAAGTTACTGGTAAGAATCCCTACAACTCCAAATATGTAAATGAATATTTTTACAAGTAAGTACAATTTTCTGTATAATCACTGTAGTACCTCAAAGTCAGGCAACTGACATTGATAATTACTTTTACCTAAATCACAGATACAATTCAATTTTTGAAAAATTTCCTAATTATGTACCATGTAAGATAATACAAGATCAAATGTTGCAACTAGCTGATATGTCTGTTATTTCCTATAAAAAGGAAGTTTCTCAGTTTTAAAAATTTTTACTTCTACACTTTAGAGTTTTGTCATGTTATTTTCTAAAACGTCCCTAAATTGGGTTTGTCAAATGTTTCTTTATGATGAGATTCAAGTTGTTCCTCTTATAAGGCTGGAATACCATATGACTGATTTTGTGTTCTTATTGCATCTGGTTTCTTGGTACATGCTTTGAATTTATCCTATTTCCATCATGTTAACTTTAATGATTTACTTAGTTGGTATCTGGCACATTTCTCCACTTTACAGTTGCTATTTCTCCTTGCCATTTTGTATATAGTTGAAATTATGAATACATTTCATTCATTATCAAATCTATACTAATTTTAGCATCTATTGATGTTTCTTGGCTTAATTATTACTAAGGTGGTTTCCAAATGGTTGCTTCCTAATTTAATAATTTCTCCCACACTTATTAGCATTCTACTGTAAGGAATTTATACCTCCCAATTAATTTTTCACTTATTGATATTAGGTTGGATTATGAATGCCAGTTTTTTTGTTTTGTTTTGTTTTTGGTACTGGGGATTGAACCCAGGACCTTGCGCTTGCAAGGCAGGTGTGGTGGCACTGAGCTAAATCACCAGCCCATGAATGCCAGTTTTATTCAGTAGGTTATTATTAATATTGACACTCAGAATGTTCCAGATTTTCCAGTGAGAGCTCTTTTAAGTTGGCTCCATAATTGTTTGACCACTTACTTGATACAGCAAAATAAATATTCAAGTCCATCTTTAATTTACTCTGCCTTAACCCCAAAGAAAACCATTTGTCAGAGGAGCCTTGGTACCTTTCACTGGAGAATTATATTTAGAAACCAAGATCTGGGCTGAAAGATTTTGAAATATTGTTGTACATAGACCTTGCAATTGATAGAGCTAGGGAATGAATATGTATGCATATGTTTTACATACATTCATATGCTCAGAAATACATTAGGTGTCTAGTACTACATAATAAACCTCAGAACATAGTGGCTTAGGACAACAAACATTTATTGCTTCATTGTTTCATCCAGAATTCAGAAGTGGGTTAGTTGGTGGTTCTGGCTCAGTGGGTTTCATGAGGTTATATTCACAATGTCAGCCAGGACTGTGGTCTTCCTAAGGGTTGACTGGGGATGGAGATTCCATTTGTAATATGACTCACATGTCTGGCAAGTTGGAACTGGTTGTTAGTCAGAGGCCTCTTTTTTTCATGTTACTGACTTCTACATAGGCTGCTTGAGTGTTCTCATAACATGCTCACTAGCTTGTCCAGGAGTGATAACAAGGAGGAAGTGTGGGTGTCTTTTATTACATAGCCTTAAAAGTCTCACTCAATCATTTCCACACATCCTATTAATTACACAAGTCAACCCTATTCAGTATGTGTCTAGATGTCCCCCAAAACCTCATGTGGTCACAGGTGGGGCTTTTCACATGTGGCTGCATCTAGGGAGTGTGATGTTGGGATTGAGTGTACCCCACTCTGGATGTGAATGCTAACTGCCCAAAGAATGAGTAGCCTCGGTGGAATTTAAGGGGAAGAAAGATGCTTCTGTTGCTGCTATTGTCTGCTGCTTTGCTGTCTTCTGCCTGTCATGCTGTGAGCTGTTTCTCCTCTCTGATGTCCCTCTGCCGTGCCACCCTGCTTTGGAGCCAGCTAACTATGGAATGAAACCTCTACAAACTGTGAGCTTAAATAAACCTTTCCCTTTTGAACTTTGGGTGTCTGGTATTTTTGTCTCAGCAATGAGAAAATAACTAAGGCAATATAGAAAGAGACTACACAAACCCATGAATAGCTGGAGGCATGAAAAATTTGGGACCATTTCAGAGGCTGACTACCATGATATCTATATTTATTATCTATCTATCTATCTACATTTATTATCTATCTCTCTATCTATCTATCTATCTAATCTACCTATATTTTTTCAGTTAATATCAATGTCTTCAAATCTAGTCCAGAAACAAAATGCATTGTAGATTTTGCCTTTCCACGACTGTAAGAAAGCATGTACTACTCATTATTCCATATATTGTTATTTCAGTCAATTGCCTGGATCTTTGCTCAGCTATGACCACCTTAGTATTTGTTTCCCTCACCTCATGCAGGCTTTTACCCTTATCAGGTTTCTAGAGCCGCCTTCTTTCCACTCAACAGGGAACAGCAGCTTGCAAGACCTCACTTACTATTTTTCACTTGTTTTTTTGTTTTTTGTTTTTTGGTACTAGGGATCAAACTCACGTCTCAGGTCCTTGCACTTGCAAAGCAGATACCAGAACCACTGAGCTAAATCCCCGGCCCATTTACTAGTTTTTGAACTGAGTTTCTTAGGAAAAGAGGTAAATAGGTATGACATTTTCATTTTGAATTGTAATTTGGCAATAGGAAGAATTTAAAGTACTTAGATTTGGGCTACTGAAACAAATGTCTAGAAAAAGGCCCCTCACATCTATGCAGAGGTCTGAGACTTTCACCTTTCAGATTCTCATTCTCTCTCTAAACAGTTGCTTGTTTAACCTGACAAGGATATTTTCTGAAGGATATAATCTAAATCTTTTTACTTCTTTTTCTCTTACTTTTCCTTTCCCTTCCATTCCTGTCCTTTTCTTCCCTGTTCTTTTGACTTCTCATAGCCTTCATCTTTGTTCTTTTCTTTAATTTCCTTTGTTTCACGCTTGCCAGTAACATCTACTGGTATACTCAAAAATTCTGCTTCTGTCATAGAAGTCCTCAGATGATTGTATGGTGCTGAAGAATCAAAACTCCATTAGTACTTCATTTAAAAAATAACATATCAAAATGACCTTTCAGAAGTCAGCACTTATTTATTTATTTATTTGTTTTTGGTAAAGGGGATCAAACTCGGGTCTTTGCGCTTGTGAGGCAGGAGGCAGAACTACTTAGCTAAATCCCTGGCCCTTCACTCTTTTAAATAAGAATATTTCCTTTGGGAACAGGATAATAGAATCTTTAAAAAGCCACCATTATTTGTGTGTCACTACTGAAGAGCTTGCAAGTGCTCTGCTTCAATTTGAGAATAAATATGAAGATATAAAACAAGATTTCCAACACATAATGATTACTCTAACAATATTCTTTCTCTAAAGCACATGCCAATGAAACACACTAAACATTATTTCTACTCTTGTCATTCATTTCCCTAAAAAGTTAGGGTAATTTACTACATGAAACATCCTGAAGATTATGAGACAGAGGCTCCAAAAACATTGAAGGGATAAAGTCATGGATTATCAAGCTATTAAGTAATTATTCCATTATTCCTTTAATATAAGGAAGATAAGACTATTTTTCCTTTGCAAGATTTGAACTTGGAGGTTGAGTTTAGTAAAATAATCCAGAAAATTGCATGAGGTTTGGGGAATTTGGATATGATTTTTTTTATTCATAGAAACATCAGTTTGTGATTGGTAAAGGTATCTCCAAACCTCACCGGATGGTAAATTGTGGAGGAAGTCAAAGGAATTTATTTGCACTTTGGAGAATGTATATTCAGTAGGGAGGCAGGGAAATGTGAACAGATTAAATTTTTGCATACTTCATGGTCTTTGAGGTTAATATTACATAAATCTGATATGTCATGCCAGTTTTGTCCTGGAAAGAGCTGACCATGGTTTAAAAAATGGCCTATGTTTGTTTTTTTGTTTTGTTTTTGGTACCAGGGATCAAACTCTGGACCTTTGGCTTACAAGGCAGGCAGTGGCACCATTGAGCTAAATCCCTGGCCTACATTTGTTGTTGTTATTTCTTTTTTGAGAGAGGATCTTACTAGTTCAAGCTAGTTCTAAATTCACAGTGATCCTCCTGCCTCAGCCTCCCAAGTGCTGGGATTACCGGAGGTATGCCACTATGCCCAGCTACCTACATTTTATGAAGTAAGGCTAATGCCAAATTCTATCCAAAGTAACTTTTCAGAAATAATTCCAGAAAATTAGGAAAAGGGTAAAATAAATGTAAAAGATAAACATTTTAAGATACGGCAATCAGCACTTTATAGAAGCATAGAATATTTCTAAATAAAACCACCTGACAAACATTAACCATAGTAATAAAATACAGGCAGTTTCCAAATACCAATTTCATCTCGGGATTTTGATTATCTGTATGGAAATTTTGTGAAATGAAACCCAAACTGACTTTTAGTCACTATTCCTTGTAGTTTTACAGATGTAACAAAAGAGTGACACTTTTCCAATATGAATTTTAACATTAAAGTGTTTTACTCATCCTAATTTTAGTTTCTCTGGATGTATTTAAGGTGTTAATTTAAGTGGAAAGAAAGAAGGACATTAATGTAAATAAAATATAGAGAGACAAAAGAGTTATGGTTTTACTCTAAGGAGGAATTGAAAAGAAATATAAATCTCAGGACCTCTTTTCCAGGAGTCACTGGGGAGAAATTGAAAACCAAAAAAAAAGGTTTTACTAAGCATTCAATTAAAAAAATAGTTCATTTCTGATTAAGCAGAGGGCAAATATGGACTACTGATTGTAAAATAATAAATAGTAGCATTAATTGCATAGTGTTTGGCAGAGCATACAAATTTAGTTATAATTATTTGTAAATTTCACCTTTTTTTGCATTATTATGCATGATGCTTCTCTTTTTCTTTGACTTTTTATTTCTTTCATTTGTCCCTATAAGACAGCTAAAAGGAACGGGTTGGAGATTCCAAATAATATTTACAAATAGTTAACAAATTAAGATATCTATATATCATAATTTTGTTTATTAAAGGAAATTTCTTTAACATGAAGGAAAACTTCATAGTTTGGCAGGGGGAAAATGCTATAGGAATATAATCATTAGAGATTCTTAACTTTGGAATAAAAATCTGTCATTTTCAAAATAATGGAAAAAAGTTTTCATTTTTCAATGTACTTATTTTGTGGCACAAAATATATTATTGCTTTTTTTATAAAAGATATGTGTCTTTTTGTCTCTCTAACATCAGTTTCCCTTCTTCCCAGAATAGCACCTTCATTTCCCTTAAGGTAGAAATCTTACTCTCAGCTTATATGATATAGATGAAACCTCACTTGTCTTGTTCCCTGGGAATTCTGGCCAATGAATATATTCTATCCCAGTTGCAGTGATTGGTTCAGGGAATCATCATGTGACCCAAGGCGGGCCAATGAGATCAGTTTTAGGAGGTGGTTGGACTTTCACTGGAATTTGTAGATGTAAGATGCTGTCTAGGTGCTAGAAACCACCATACAGGCAGAACTAGCTTGAGAATAGAGAAGAAAGTATTCTTGAGGGGAGGAAAAAATACAAGGTGCTAAGGAATGCATTTGAGTTCTTCCACAGAATTTTTGAAAAAGATAAATTTAGTTTAAAAATATTACATTTCTGATCAAAAATATGCAAAGGGAAAATATAGACTATGGATTATAAATCAACAAAGAGTAGCATTACTTGCAGAGTGTTTGACAGAGTATCCCAATTTAATTATCATTTTTTGTAAATTTCACTTTTTTTGTTTTTCCTTTTTTGGGGGGATACCAGGCATGGAACTCAGGATATTATGCTTTTGAGGCAGGCAGTGGAACCACTGAGCTAAATCCTCAGCCCTGTTTTTCCATTCTTATGCATGATGCTTCTCTTTATCTTTTTCTATGCTCTTCCTCTCAACATATGTGGCTATTCTGCTCTTATTAAAACAGAGTGTTCTCTTCTTGAAAGCCTATTCTTTTAAGTTCAGACTTTTAATCATGTCTAAGCACACCCTAATTAGTTCTCCCGGTTCTAATAGAATTTTCTTTTGGAACAATGAGAAAAAGAGTAGGATACACAAATTATGTGTATCTACAATCATGTGAACCTTCATTTGCTTCTATGTTTAAGAGAATCAACAAGATAGTCATTTCCTATTCCTGTAGAAGTTGAGATATATTGGTATCAATTTTTCATCACTTTAGACAATTTTCCTTGAAGAAGTACTATCAGCTATTAGTTAGAGAATTGCCTTTGCCTTTTATGATTCTGTACAGGAAACCCATATACATATACGGGAAGCCTCAATTTTCAAGGGCAAAGGCCAAGGATAATCAGTACATGAATTAAAATATTTTGCTACTTTGAATAACAAGTAAGATATTTAAAAATATATAATAATGTAATACTATTGAAAATTCTATGAGAGACAAAAAAGCATTATAGATTATGGTTGTCTAATTCTTGTGCCATGTGGTCACGTGTAGCTTAAACAACTTCAGACTATCCCCCAAATCCAGTCCAGTGACAGATACTTTTTACTCATAGCAAAAAGGGGAAAAGGGGCTTTTCCTCCTTTACATCTGACAGAAAGGTATCATCTACTTCAGAAGGAAACATGGCCATTAAAAATGATCAAATGACTACAATTTTACCCAGTCATAGTCAGCTTGGGTTGCCGAAAGTGGACTTGGTGGCTTAAACAATAGAAAAGTATTTTTCATAGTTCTTCATGACAGAAGTTTGATATTAGGGTCCCAGCATGGATGAGATTTGGGGAAGATTCATTTCCTGGCTTGCAGATGGCATCTTATCCCTGTGTCCTCACATGGTAGAGAGCACGTGAGTTCTGGTCTCTTCCTTCAAAGAACATTAATTCTATCTTGAGGTGTCTCTCTAATGCTCTCACTTAAACCTAATAACCTCTCAACGGCCTCACTACCATGTTGTATTGAGTGTTAGAACTTCAATATATGAACTTTGAGAGGATTTATTTAGTCTGTAACACCATATTTCTACTGTTATGGTTTTCTGTATAAGACAACTATGGAGACCAATTTAAATGTAATTATCATATTCCACCATAACTGCACATGAACGTATTACTTTATTTCCCTTGGATTTTAATTAGGGTTATTAGTAGTATTACTCAATTCTAATATTTGATGACTTAATTAAATTTTGGAGTGGAAAAGAATGAAGAAACTGATCTAATATGTTTAATGTATTAATGTGGTAAAAAAATGTTAGAGGAAATATTTTCACTACAGTGTTTCATCTCACTGTTAACAAGAAATATTATGAAATGAACATGACGTTTTTCCTCTAAGGATTCTCTTCTTGGCCATCACTGCAGGCAGGATGTGGAGTTAGAGAGAAAAACATGACCTTGTGTTTCCTCTGCTAATATGGACCTCTAAGGAAGATGAAGCAGATTTTCCAAACAACTCATTAAGGTTTAAAAGCTTTGATATAGAAAAAATTCAATTACCACCCTATCTCACCTTCACACCCACCAATTGTCTTTGAAACCATGACTCATCTTTCTCATAGTAAATGGAATTGCTTTTACAAGAATACATTGGCTAGCAATTCAAAGAATTTTTTAAAAACTGTGTTGTCAGTTACTTTATGAAGACAACAAACTCTCCTGACTTTCCCAAATTTGAGGGGACCTGTTAAGTCTTCATGCTTTTTTGTTCAAAGATCATGAGTTGGCATAAGTTACTTTTTTGTTGAGATCTTATGTTGGTGAAGTTCTAATGTTGATGGTCAGGACACTTGGCTCTTCTGATTCCTTAATGAATTGAATGATTGGCAAATTAAAAAACTCCCCAGAATATGACTTAAGTCCATTAGATTGTGTGAATCTGTGGGAAATAAAATGAAACAAGAGCTACTATGTGAACTGATCTTTTGTTTAAACAAAAAGGAAACATGGAAAGAAGAGAGAATTGTTGAACTTTGTTAAACAAAATCCAAAACCTAAATTGTAAAAATCTTGACTTCATTAAGAAGTTTGAGGTAATTTAATTATTGCTTAGATCAATAAAATTTTACCCAACTTCTTTTGTGTTAAACAGATTACTTCCAGAAACACTGACATAATTGGGTAGTCACAGATTTTATAGGTAAATACAAGAGTCTGTTGTAAGATGTTAATTACTTTTTATAAAATAAATAATCTGTATATCACAAGAATAATTGACTACCAGAAGACATCTGGTAATATACATATAATATGCTCACTGAAATGACAGTCTAGCCAGTGATGGCGAACCTTTTAGAGCTCACTGGGGCACATATGCCATAGGCTTGACACCATTGGAATCTAGGCAAATAAGCACTGGGGAGCTTCTACCCAAGTGATAGCGCACTGTGGCGATCCTCTACGCCAAGATGGGTAAGCCAGGCCGTGACAATATTTAGAGACCTGAGAATTGAAGTCAATTGTGTCACTGAAAAAAACTTAGTAAATTTAATAGTGTATAAGTTTTCCTATTTTTTTATAATTGGGATTCATTAGAGAAAGGTGGGTTTTATGTAAGATGTCTTAATTTATAGTCTGCAAGTTGTTGAAGGACTTCTCTGCTAAATTATTAGTTCTGTCAGAAATATGTGAAATAAAATTTGAGTGTAGAATTATTTAAGTTTAATAACTAATGAGCTATTCTCCACCAAAATTTCTCAAGGGCATACTGCTCTGATTATATATTTATTATTCTATTTTTTCCTGTATGCATTTAAAGTAATAATGATTTTTTAAGACTGCATCTCTATTATTACATTAAATATGTTATGAACAACAAAGATCTCAATTATTTATTGAGAACTACAATGTTTCACGGATTTGAAATATTACCAATATTTCTAGCTCCATTGTAGATAAGTAATCAAAGTTCAGAAAGGTTAAGTAAATTCATGAAGTCAAACCATTAGCATGTTTTCCTATAAATTTTAATGCAAATTTCACAATGCCTTGAGGAAAACTTCAAATTATAACTTCAAAATACTGATTGCCAGAGGAGGGGTCAAATTTGCTTGCCTTAAATGTACATATTTTGCTTTGTTTTGTTTTTGATACTGGAGATCAAACTGGGACCTTGTGCTTGTGAGGCAGGCAGGCAATGGCACCACTGAGCTAAATTCCCAGACCTAAATGTACGTATTTTAAATGAGGAGATATTTTTATCTCCTAGCTTGGGACATACTTGGGTCTCAATAAATATAGAGTAAATGAGGAAATTCATCCTAGTTGCACTAGGACAGAGTTTTGTGTGCATTTCAGAAAGATACTGGGGAGCTTTGTGGAGGAGTATGCAGTGGTGGCCACTTGTGAGTCTTCTGTGAGTGGAGGTGGTTTCCCACAGAAGTGCTGAGTAGTAAAGCCACAGAGATTTGTTGATATATTTGCTAAACATACCTTCTGGCAATGTAGGAGATTATTTTGTGGGTCCATCAATAAGGTATTTCCCAGGTGCATCACCACTTCTCACTGCTACCTCTTCCACTGAGGTAAAAACTTCCTGTTCTGTGGCAAGCATAATTATGCTTTCACCAGCAACCACCAACCCTGGTGTCCAGGTCACTAGACCACAAAAATGAGCAGAAGAGATGAGTAATATCTGGAAATCAATTTTGATAGGATATAAGTAATCCTTTGATTCTGAAATGTTGATATGTAGGATTATTTGAACATTGTAAGGAATAAAATTGTTACTCTTTGTTGAATTAACAGATGGAAGCTAAAGTTCTCTCTGCATGAGAGTCATATATTTTCTTTTATGAACAGTTTACTTTATAAAGTTTTCTGATTATAAACTAATATGTGAATGTTATAGAATATATAATAGAAATAAGTTGAAAAAATTCAACATTGATTGATAGACAGTTATTGTTAGCATTTTGTAGATTTTCTACTTGTCTTGAATTCTTTGGCAGTTAAGATACAGCACATACTTGTGTACTATTTATGATACATTTACTATTCAAAAACACTTTAATTTATTAAAAATGCAAAAAAACTAAAAGATTTTGTACTTGATGTTACAATTATTCTCTTATAATTCTCGTATATATAAATACATGTTTATATAATATTCCTTCCAATTCCTCTCTATATTATAAATTTTCATAAATATAAATGCATGTTTGCATAATATTCTTTCCTATAGTTAGTCATATTTGTCTAAGTTTACATACCTGAGTATTCACAGAACTAAAACTAGAAATAATTTTCTTTTATTCTACTGAGGGCATACTCTAAGTAAATTTTGAATTTTTTTTTTTTGGTACCGGGGATCAAACTCAGGACCTAGTGCTTATTAGGCAGGTGTCAACACCACTGAGCTAAATCTCCAGCCCAGTATATTTTGATGTTTATATATTCTTGTAGGGCAATGTAAATGTTATATATGCCCTGCTTTTTATTTTTTTCATGCTGTCCACAAGATCATTCTTGGAAGTTGAATGAATGCAAGGAACAAAAAACACCAACAGTACACTATCATGGTATTTATTTTATCTGTTAAAGAATAGATTACCTGTGTGTCTGTACCAGATTGAATATAAGCAGATTTTAAGTGACAAGTGAAATGATACTATGGCATGTAATATGCCCTGCTTTTTATTTTTTTCATGCTGTCCACAAGATCATTCTTGGAAGTTGAATGAATGCAAGGAACAAAAAACACCAACAGTACACTATCATGGTATTTATTTTATCTGTTAAAGAATAGATTACCTGTGTGTCTGTACCAGATTGAATATAAGCAGATTTTAAGTGACAAGTGAAATGATACTATGGCATGTATTCCAGGTTTGTAGGCCTGGCTTATGCTGTGATTGTAATTATGACAATCTAATCTATAGTTTGACCATGAACATCAAGATCCCCCACTCCAAACTTTCCTTGTCATTTTTTATAGATGAAGAAATAGGAATGTGGAAGGCTAATCACTTGTTTGAGGTCAAAGAGGGAGATGATTGTACAGCTGGAATGTAAGCCTCCATACTTCACTGAATCCTTGGCTTTGTCCACAGGCCTAGTTGAAGGCATAAAGCTTTTCTCTTCCCAAGAAGTGACTTTTGAGTACTAGCTTTCAGAGATTTATGTGACATTGAATCTAAGCTTTGTAACCAGTATTTAACAGAAGTAGGGGAGGAATTAATTTATCATTTGACATGCCTTAGCATTCAAATAAATCCTTTCTGTGCATTGTAGAAGGAACTGAAATGATCATATTTATGACATATCATTTATCAGTGGCCCTGAATATCAATATTTCTATGGAGAATTCACATTTAAAAGCTTGTTTTTGCACACTTACAAACATTTTTTCTTAAGCTTAAAACCTCTTTTTAGTGCCATTTTAACAAAAAGAGGATTATGAATTAGTTCATTATTAACAGCCACATAATCTCTCCCAAGTGTCTTAATATGGGTTAAAATATATATACAGTATCATATACTTATATACAAAGGAACTTGAGATTTAAATAGAAAATTATAATCACAAAAAAGCATCAGTGTAACTCTCACATATTCATTTCACATGATAACATAATTGATCTCTCTTTTTTTTTTTTTTTTAAACTCTGGATATTTTCCAGTTTTGGTTAAATCCAGGATGGGATCTCATTTAATGAATTGAAACTTGAATTTCATTTGACTAAAAGATATAAGATCATTTCAAGTGTAATACACTTTTTCCATATTAATGTTTAAAATAAAATTTTCCAAGTGTCTATTTCTCAAAGGGACATATCCATTTTTAAAGACAATAGTTATTTGGTGGTAGGGCTTGAACCCAGGGTCTGGAGCATGGTAGGCAAGTACTCTGACAATGAACTACATCCCCAGCCTGAGACAATAGTTATTGTTGTTTGAAGTCTAAAGAAAGATGCAATGCTACCATATATTTATTGGCTGGAAAGGTATCAGCTGACACTAATGGCTGATATACTGTGTTTTGCAGGCAATAAAATTTGAGAATGTTTTCCCAAAACACTAAGCAGTGAAGAATATCAAACTTGGAATAGATCTAAATTTCAAAACTGTTTACCAGTGGTAAGCTAAATTTGAATTTTGAAGATTATTATTGGTTACGCTCGTTTTCTAGCTATATATTTTCCTGATGTACAAAAGCTCATTTTATATTGATGCTATTAACCTTTTTTATATTAAGCAAACATTTTGTTTAAGTTTGTTGCCTGCATATTTATAATTTCTAAATTTGTATCAAACATCACAATGAGTCTTCATGGGTTCTTGGTTGCGGTGATTTTGTTCTTCAAAGGACATTCAGTGGCTAGAGACACTTTTGGTTGTTTCAAGTTGGAGGAGTATGCTGGGGGCATTTGGTGGTCAGAGCATAGGTTGCTCCCTACAACTATCCAGCTCCAGATGTCAAAAATATTGAAGTTGGAAATACCTGGTCTAAACAAGGATTGTCATAGTATATTTTTTTCTAGTAGCTCCTCTAGTTATAAAAGAGAATATGAAGATTTTCCTAGAATTTTCCAAGTAGCTGTTTATTTTTTAAAATATTTTCTACATACACATAAACTGGTGGAAGAAAGCCAGATGAAGTCTTTTTCTCTGATGAATCAAGGTCACCATTATGATTTTTAGAGTCCTTGTAGAGAAAAGTTGTCAATATTTAAGATTGCCCCTTACATTAAATCTCCCACACTAATAACGCTGCTCTAGAAAACTTCCCTACTGAGATATCTTGACCTTCACATAAATTCCACGCAACCTCCTCAAAGAGTTCACTCCAGCAAGACAATCATTTCGCAAATATATGTATTTTTTCTATTTCAGGCATTAATGTCAGAGGTTATAAGTCCTTGTTCCTACACGACCTAGCCCTGCAGTCTAGAATTAACTGTAGTAGTTTTTCTCTCAAGCCTAATTTCACTAAAACATTTAATCTTTTGTTGTTGTTGTTTTACTTCATTTATAGTTTATTAGCTCTTCCAGTGTTTCAAATGATACAAGGTTTCAGTGATGTAACATGAATAGGACAGAGGTGACGGTGCAAGGTCTTGAGTTTGATTCCTGGTACTGAGAAAAAAAAATAGAAAGAAAAGAAAAAGAAAAAAATTAACTTACCCATTACCCAAACCTCAATATCTGTATTCATTTGCCTATGTTCTTTTGCTTTTTTTTTTTTTTTTTTTTTTTTTTTTTTTTTTTGGTACCAGGGATCGAACTCGGGACCTTGCACTTGCAAGGCAGACTGCAGAACCACTGAGCTAAATCCCCGGCCCTCATTTGCTTATATTCTAATATATTCCTACTTATGAGTACTTTCCTATGTGTTCCCAGTCTGTGGCTCAATTAAAATGTGAAGTGTGCCGTAGTGGATAGCTCTCACATCTTAGTGTGATATAACTGACATACAATGCACTGCATACACAAAGCATACAATTTTTTTTTTTTTTT
>NW_022900936.1:43519604-43551780 GCF_012274545.1 Fukomys damarensis
CAGACAGGCAGGTAGTCAGGCAGCTGAAAAAAACCCCCTCTGGGGTCCTTGGGTCCTTCCTGGGTCTGTTGTCGCGCAGGCCGGGAGCTCACGCGCAGGCCGGGAGCTCACGCGCACGCCGCCGGTGATCGCAGACCAAAGCATACAATTTTATAAGTTTTGATATATGTATACATTTGCATGGGCCAGGGATTTAGCTTAGTGGCATCATGCCTGCCTTGCAAGCACAAGGTCCCAAGTCTGATCCCCAGTAACACAAAACACAAAAAACAAACAAACAAAAAATACCTTCATGGTGTTAAAGATTTTGCAAATGTAACACATTCATCATCTGCAAAAGTTTAATTTGCCCCTGGTTCACCCTTCTCACCTGCCCCCCTTTGTTTTCAGGCAATCACCCATCTGTTATCTGTAAGTATAGATGAGTTTTTATTTTCTAAGAATTTTATATAAGTATTTGAAAATGAATTTGAAATGTATAAATTGAAAAGGTTATTTGGACCCTGTTGATGAATTGCAGTGATTATTTTTCCTAGTATATTGAGAGATAACCTGTATGAAAAGTCTTTAAGAACCTACTCTCTACTTACCAAAAGTATTGCTGAAATATGAGTTAACTCTTTCTTAAAATCTGACATCTTACTTTGAACATGTTTTTATCAAATAGAAATATACTACACAGACATGAAAATTGACCATGACTAGCACCACAGCAACAATTAAAAGAGAAGAAATAATCATAATATCAACTATCTAAATCATCAGCTGTTTTCCTCACATCTTTTAAAGCAATTGCTCTTCTCAGATTCCTAGCTTGTAGGAACGAGATCCCATTCCACTTGGGGAGTGGAAAGCAGTAGGAAAGAGAAAAATCAGTCAGCAAACATAAAGGACTTGGCTTTTTAAATTGGATAACCCTCCAGCTCAAAATTAGAATAATGAACTGCCTTTCTTACCTGAATGAAATATTTCTCACATTTCGGATCTTAGCATTATAGGCTCTGTGTCTTTAATTAGTTGCTAGTGAAATGCACACAAACAAAAATCTGCTTCCCATAAGCTGTTTGATTTGAAAGCTATTGATTAACAATCTCCAGCCAGGACATGGGAGCAATCTCTTGAATTTTACTAGTTCACCTTTCTTAAACTGACTTTAAGAGCTTCTCATCAGGGTGCCCAGGAACGTTACATCAAAAGAAAATTGTCAAAACTGAAATATTAGGTAACATCTGGTTTCTGCAGAATTATTAAATGGAAGGAAATCTACAACCCTGGTAGCTTTTGAGTCTGTGTGAGGCTCAGGAGAAGCGAGACAGAGAAAGAACATGTAATAGACAACTTTTCTCTTGAGCTTCCCCACATTCCTAGACATGTGTGAGTGTCTAACCTTGCCTTTCTTGTGGAATCTTCACTATCATTAAAGTAGTAACAAATTTAGCTGAAGAGTTTTTTTTTTTTTTTTAAACTAGGCAATTATCTATCTCCTGGTAGACCTAACTGATTTGATTAGGTGTAAGATATTCTCAGAGGACACTGGTTACAGTAAGAATGTAAGTTCTCATATCCCTTTATGGGAAATTAGCAAAAGTATATTTTTTCTAAAAGGCTCATTCTTATCTTTTATAATTGGAAAATGAAAAACATATTTTTCTGGTATTACTGAGAAATGCCAAAGGACCCACCCAAAACCCAGGCTACTTACTGCCTTAACTGCTTTTACATGCTGTTCAAGTCTAAGCATTTGCGTTTAACACATGTTGATAAACGCTGCCAGGTTGAAGGATGCTTGTCTGTTTTACATTCCTCAGTCGTGAAGGCATTTATTTTCTGCTTCACATGCCTAAAAGGGCAAAGGTCAACCCTCCTCAGCTGCAGATGAAGTCATCCTTGCTGATCTGCAGCTGATCACAATAAAACCGGGACTCCCATGTGACCAGTCCTCCCCATTTAGGAGCAGTGATGTCATCTCTGCTGAGATAGGATGAGACATGTAACTTGTTTTAAATTGAACTGCATACATTTTTCTTCTAACTTCACTTGTAACCTTTTATTTATTTTAACAGAAAGATTAGTTTGGTCATCATTTCAGCTGAAAAATGTCAAATGGAATAGAGGAAGCTTACATTTTATAAGTAGTCATTCAGAGCTATTAAGTTGAGCCCTATGAAATCACCATTTTTCTCAGTCAAAATGATTGAATATGGCAATCATATCATTCCTCCTAAAAATTTCAAAGCATCTCACCTAAAATGTCAGCAAATCTTAAATTCCAGCTTTGCTATTTTCTTTCTGGGTGACCTTAAAAATTTAGGATAATTTACTGAATCTCACTTTACTCAATTAAAAAAAAAATTAAAAGTGCAATATGTACATTAGAAAGTCATTGCCTATAGGAAACATTCAATAAATACACGGTGTCAGTAACACAGGTACCTTCACCAAAGCCTTAAAGGTCAGGTATGCTTCAAAATTCAGCAACTGATTTTAAAAAGGTATTATTATGCTTATACTTGGGGCTAGCTACATAATATACAGGGTACTGTTCCAAATGAAAAATACAACTCCTCTTGAACAAAAACTTCTAAAGATGGCAACAGGAGAACTTCAATCTAAGCAAAAAGCCTTTCTAAGTGTGGTACCTACCCTGTGTTACTGCCTGGCTTTCACATGATTACAATATATGCCCACTGTAGGACTGAGACAGAATTCAAGCACATTAACATTTCTCTAGTGAAGTATGTGAATATGAATACATAGGGATACATAAAGACTGTAAATATCTTCCCGTTGCTTCCGGTAGGTCTACTACCAAATGAGTTTGCCATAAACTTACAATGAAAAACTTACAGATTTTAAAACTTTTGGGATTTTAGAATTCCAGATAAGAGCTTGTAGTGGGATTTATATTGTCTTTGCTAGATTATCTACTGGATATTTTCGTGAAAGATTTTAGGTCATTCAGAGAATATTGAAGCCAAAGTGGAATGAATTCCAATCTTATTTTGATACATAGAAGTTCTGAGACTTTAGGGAAGAAAGATCAGAGGGAGAGGTATAATGTTATTCTCTAGGAGCTTAGGCTGATGGAGAGGATGGATGAGAAGGAAAACAGAGCCTTGATTTATTGATAAAAGGATGGGCAGAAAGCTTCTAAAAACAACTACAAAAAAAATACATCCTACAATTAGATTTCCCTCATTTGGAATCTTCATGTGTTTTCTACTAATGTCTCTTCATTATGGTGTTGGTGTTGGTGAGCTGGTAAACTCTCATGTTAATATAGCTTCTTTATAAATATGCTCAAAATAGTGAATGTACTTAGTGTAATTCTGCTTTCTAAGCACCTATTTTAACTCTATGTTTGGATAGAATTTGAGCCTGAGCAATAATAACAGCACCATTTATTGCAATTGATCATTTTGGCAAACAAAGGCAGTTGTATCCACGAATAGAAAAGGTTTGGATTTGGACTTCTTGTTAGCATTTGTGATATATTTATCAGGGGCTCTCTAGACCCATATTATCCATTTATGATCCAACAGGATGTTCTCTGGGATAAGCAGTCTTAAAAATACCAATTTATTTTCCTTACAATGTATAAAGAAATCAAAATGCTTAGATATATGTAGTATTTATCATATTAATTATATAATTCCATTAAAATATAAAATTAGTGGGCAGAATTTTTAAAGCTTAAAAGGATAGACTTCAATGGAAAATTGAAAAACAGAAATGAACAAAAATAGATGCATAGGCATGCAGTCTCTAAATATCCTTAGAGAATAAAGAATAAGATAGTTGATGGAATTTTTCTAGTAGAACATGAGACTATGCAATCATTTCAAGCATGTTAGATTGAGGAAATTCGGGGCAGGACCTATATTCTACTCATTTGCTTCCTAGAAAATGAGACTGCCTATGAAAGAAAGCATGACCAATTCCAATTATTTTTTGCATGCAGCATGTGCAGTATCATTCAACAGAAGTTCAAAGTAGAAAAGTATCTCATTATGGCTGAAGACATAGCCACAAATTTCCAGTTGGAATAACTGGATTGTTACAGTGAATGGAAAATTTCAGAGATAAGTGTATTTACCTTAATATACCTGAATTATAGATGCAAAGTGCCTGAAAATGAGCAATTCATTTAATAAGCAGAAATGAATTTAAACAGTATAATAATGGAGACTGAGAAAGGGGTGGATTTATTTGATATGAAATATACATGACTACTTTTCCTGTCTGTGAGAAATTTGGACAAATTCCAAATTCTAAATCAACAGTACAAGTCCCAACAATAAGCCGTGTATAACAGTATTAACAATAATACATGGGATTTTAAAGAATACCAGTAGGCTTTATAAAACAATAACATTTTATCATACAGTGCCATTTTCCAGGCTACAAGAGACCTAAATCTACTAGGAGCCTCCTGAACATCACACTTGACTCCAAACCTGAATGAAGAAGGATAGGTTGGATGTTTGTAACCACCCTTCCCTGGCCTCAAACTACCCATTTACTTTTTCAGATAGTTTTCTTTCATTCCTCTTTACTATGGTTAGAGGTTTTTAAAAAATTATTAGGAGCAAAGAGAGTAAAACACACCAACTATCTATCTCACCAATTGGAGAAACATCCCTCCCCAGTGTAAAGTGTCTAATTTGCAAAATTTCTTATCCAAAACTGGCTGCATCCCATTTCATGTATCTATGCCCTTCAGTAGGCAACTGCTACTTACCTTTGATCCTACCCTCCTGAGAGAATAAAGAAACCTTCACAGCTGTTGAAGCTTTTTCTTATTTGGGGGGAAGGTTGAGGTTCCATGGTTCCCTTTAAAAATTCTGTACTTACCTTTTAGGCGAAGAAATTCATGCTTTACAATGCACAAGATGTGGTATTTCTAAATATTTGTTTTATAATCCTTTTTTAAAAACAGTATCTTAATATTTTAGTTTTGTGTTCTTCAAAATTCCTTTCTCAATTTTTGAGATTTCTCTCTGCTACTCCTGTACACGATATTTTTCAGTCACATTTCATATTTTTGAGAATTGTTATGAATACATTCTATATTTAATTACACAGTCCTTCTTGTTTATGTGTTGTCGCGAGCCGGCGATGCAGAGCACTGTCCAGCAGTGTCTCAAACCTGAAAGAGCAGCGGGGTGGAGACGGCACAGAGAAAGGAAGGACGCCAAGACAAGAGTCTGATCAAGGCGACGTTTATTGCAGGCAAGCATCAGCCTTTTAAAGGCACATCCACAGGGAGCACCTGACTCCTACAGATAACACCAGATCTTTGGCTATCCGAGTTTCTCCCGTGCAGGGTCAAAAACAAGTTTAACACGTGCAGTCCTTAAAAAGGAACATCCTGACCACACATTGTGTCAATGCCTTGATTATAAAGAAAGAAGTTATCTTTCAAAAAGCCAGTGGGCCATGACTGGCTCCCACAAACCATGTTTCCCACAATGTGTGTCAGTTATCAACTTACTGCTTTTCTATCTCAAGTTTACTCAATACCTGCTATATAAAAAAGGAAGGCGTTCATGTAAGCATCTAACCTTCGCAGTGAGGATACTGATTAGCTTTTCAGCAGAGGGTGCTAAAAGGACATAGCAATAGGAAGGTGGGGTCTCCCATTGTTTCCAGAGATTGCAGGTGTGGGGTAAGGATAAATTATGTTTGCTCTGCCTCAGTCAAAGGCCCAGAATATGTAGCTCCTCCATCACTTCACAGCTCTAGCTAGGCTTAGCAATTAATTTCTTGCATCTTCTTGACACAGACACTGCACTCCAGGCCTCCTGCCTCTCTTAGGGTGCCCGTGTCCCTTGTCACTGGCTCCCTGTGCCTAGTAAGTTACTTGTGTCTACCAGCATGCTGGCTATGGGCTGTGTCAATCCTGAGCCGCAGAAAGTTGCTTCTCTCTTGCCCAGAGAACATAGAGCAGAACTGCTCCAGGCAAACCAACTTAACCTCTCTCTCCATCCTTTGGGCCACAATTCATTTTTTCCATGGATGTCTGAACTCATTCTTAGGAAGCACCATCCCTTTCTAAATATGAACTTGCCTGCATGCTCACTCTTTGAATCCTAAAACAGTATACCTAGTTGTTAAAATATCCTACAGCTACTCTTTGATTGTATTTTAATAATCCCTTCCTTCTATTAAACGTCACGTATTTAAAACATTTCATGATTTCTGACTCTTAATTGGACTTAAACTTCTGCATGATGTTTATATACAGCAAAACAGAAAGAATGTACTATTTGTCTCTCTGTATCTATGAGTTCTGCATTCAAGATTCAACTAGGGCTGGGTGTGGTGGCACACGCCTGTAATTCCAGGACTCGGGAGGCTGAGGCAGGAGGATCTCTGTGAGTTTGTGACCAGCCTGGGCTACATAGTGAGTTCCAGGGTAGTCTCAGTTACATAGTGAGACCCTGTCAAAAAAAAAAAAAAAAAAAAAAGATTCAACTGAATATGGATGGAAAATTTGGAAAAATTGTATTATACTGAACATATTTTCTTCTCCTTATGATTATTCCTTAAGCAATATAAGATACAACTATTTACATAGCACTTACATTATATTAGGTATTAGAAATTACCTAGACATTATTTAAAGTATATGTTATGGGAGGATGTACGGAGGTCATATACAAATGCCACATTATTTATATAATGAACTTAAACATCCATGGACTTTGGTATTGTGAGACAGAGACATCTTAGAAACAGTTCTCACTGGACTCTGTGGACAGTTGTGCCATAGGGTCTGGGGTCAGACTACTTCCTCTTTACTAAGAGTTTCCTTTTTTCCTCTCCTCTCCGCTCCCCTCTCCTCTCTTCTCCTCTCCTCTCCTCTCTTTTCCTTTTGCTTTCTTTACTCCTTTTTCCTGATAGTATGATCTCTGTTGTTACAAACAGAGTACCTGAGGCTCGACAATTCATTAAAAGGGGGTTTATTTCAATTTACAATTCAGAAGCCTGGGAAATCAAGATTGGTTGATTTGGCAGGTGTGTCTGGTAAAGGCCTCATGCTGCTTCAACCATGGAGGAAAGTGGAAGGACAGGCAGGTACAGGAGGGAGGGAGAAAGGGTGTTTATAATAACCCACTGTCACTGTAACTGTGCCAGTCTCTGGAGAAAGAACTCACTCATGAAAGAAAGGGATTAACCCTTTCACAAGGGCTTGCATGTATATTCTATATGCATTACACATTGCTTCTTGTTCGTATGTGCCAGTTAGCAATTTACTGCTTCTCTACTTCAAATTTACTCCCCAGTACCTGCTATGTGATAAAGAATGATATTCCTGTAAGCATCTTACCTTTGCAGTGAGTATATTGTTTAGGTCTTCAGAAGTGGTACCCACGACTTCAACACTTCCTATAAGCTGCATGGGGACCAAACTTTAACATGAGTTTTGGTGGTGACAAATCTTATTCAAGCCATAGCATTAAATTAAAAAAAATGAGCTGAAAGCAAATGATTTCCACACCCTTTTCCCCTCCCTCCAGTTTCTCTCATCTTATGATTAGCATCTTGCCTTAGTGTGATACATGTTACAGTGGATAAGCTAATATTGTACATGTGCTGCCGAAGCGAGCATGGTAAACTAATATTGATAGATTATCATTCAAGTCTGTAATTCACATTTGATTTTACTCTGAGTTCTACATCCTATGGGTTGTGACAAATGTATAGTAACATGTATCTACTATTAAAATGTCATAGATTGCTCTGAAAATTCTTTTGTTCCACCTAGTCATGTTTCCTATGATCTCTTAAAGCCTTAAAAATATTGTTCATACTCTCTTCCTAGTTTTGCCTTTCTGTGTAGTTGGATTGATACATGTTAGCATCTCTTACTTAGTAGTACACACTTAAGATTCTTCCATGAATTTTTGTGTCTTCATGACTCATTTTTTTATACCACTGGATATTATATCATTGTCTGAATGTACCATAGTTTCCTTGTCCATTCACTTATTGAAGCATATTTTGGTTGTGACCAAATTTTGTCACTTATGAATAAGGCTGCTAGCAACAGCAGAATCCAAGGTGCTTTCCAAAATGCCTCTATCATTTTGCCTCCCCTCCCCTCCCCTCTCTTCTCCTTTCTCCCTTCCTTCCTTCCTTTCTTTTTCCTTCCTCCTCTTATTCATCTCTCCGTGCCTTCTGTCAGCTCTGAAGATGGCACTATAATGTGACATTTCAGTGTCTCTCTTTAACACAAGGATACTCTCCTAGAATTCAGCTCCACTTTCTTTTCCTGTGAGAAAGTGGGTTCTACTTGCCATGATGGGAGGAGAGGCTCTAAAGCTTTTTGACAGGGAATTAACTTCAGACCTAGTGTCTCACAAGAAAGTGGGTGCTCTCATTTATTCAGCATCATGGCACAAATTCCCTTTATGAAATTAAGTCTCTGTGGCAGTATTAGGAATGCTGGGAAGCAACCACAGTGTTATGGTAATAAGCAGTAGAAAACAGATAAACACTTTTAAATCCAAGGTTCTCAAAGGATGAATTAGGAATGCATATATGTTAGAGTCTTCTATTGAACAAAAATAGCTAACTGTCTCCTACCAATGGGTGAACAGCTAATGAGGTTCCAGAATAAGCTTCGCATTTGGGGTCTTGGGGAAGGAGTAAGTTGTGACTATGTAAGGAAAACTCTTATTTCCTATTCACACAGAGCTGTTCTATAATTCAGCCTTCTGTCTCCTAAAAACGTGACAGCTCTCAGCTGACTCTCCCTGATTTCATAGCTTCCTACATTGACTTTCTGGCTCCCTCAAAGCTATTATACTTTAAGGAATAGAATAGAAAATTCCCTTCTATTGAACATGATATAAGTGAGAAAAACCAAGGACAAACATTCATTTCTTGCTTTCACAGAAGAATTATGATGAAAACACTGGTGTGATATTTCATGTTTTTCCCTAGGAGAGTATTTCCCTCTGCTGGTGAAAGCCTGTAACTCCCTCCCACCCTGATGCAGCATTAAAAGTAATCAACCAGGGTTGTTATTTCTGTAACCTAGGGAAATATTTGGCGTTTCTTTGTGCAGAATGTGTTTCTTTTAGAACCTGAAAAACCTCCAAGGAAATCATGTGTTGCCTCCTTTTTAATTTTCTCACATATTCTAAAATTTCCTCCCCTCAACAATGCTCTGCTATCTGGAGAGAGACTGCATTCATTTTACCAAATGAGCATAGCTCTCTTAGCTTGTGATTTTTTTCCCCCAAAGAGTTCAACTAATTATAGTTTAGAAAGAAGTTCTTTTAATGTTTATCCATGAAAAGTCCTCTGTCTCCCCAGAGAATTATTGTTGAAGTTGTTGCCACAGAATCGAAAACAATGGGTTTTTTGCATCCTTAAATTCATTTAATACAATAAGATTTTGTGATCTGAATTTGAGACTCTCTCACAGAAAGGTTAACAAAATTCTGGAGAAAGTGTGTTACAGTGCCTTACCTAGGAGTATCCCAGGGAAAATGTCTTACTAGACTCAAAGAGGCTAAGTAAGCAGTATAACATGGATAACATGGACACATCTTTATATTAGTATGATTTTTGCATTGATATTTAACAAACCAATAAAGGGGAAAATAAATTATAGAAGTGGGAAAAGGCAATTGACTTTTGGATTAGATGCATCTCCATATTTTGATGAAAGCAATGGGGTAAATAATATCTTCTACTAGCAGCCAGTTTTTCAAGTATTACCTGAGTAATATTTGTACCTTAGACAAATTGTGTCATGTAATCTATACTTTGGGCACACTAAAAATTATTCCAAACTCAGTTTATTTTGATTGCCTGGATATCTTCTTTTCCTTCTATATGTGTCTATGTCTTGAATGTTCATTTTATCCTAAATACTACTTTAGGAAACATTAAAAGATGCTTTAAAAAAAGTTGAAATCATGGCTTTTATACAAATAGAGATAAACAGTGTCAAAGACTTTCTTCTACTCATTTACTGATGAAGGAACTAGGCAGATGTTATGAATTGGTTTAAAAGAGAATTTGAAGAATAGATTTATAAATCGGAATATTGAAATAAATGTGCAAATAGTGGTGAAATTGGTTTTCTGAAAAAGAGGAGGGGAAGTCAACTGAACCTTCTGGACAGGACAGAATTTTCATGTCAATAGACCAGAATTATTTTAGATTTTTACCAGTTTTAACTTGAAGAGTAGAAAAATAGCTCAAAAACTTAAAAGAGTCCACTGGGCCTAGTTTTTCAGTGAAAGCACAAATATTTTTCCAAAAGAGAAAATATTTTTTTCTCAAGCCCCTTTCCTTTATCTATTTTTTTAGAAAATTGGCAGACCAAGGGTCTCTCTGCAATCCCTGGTTTTCCAGATGAGATTTTTCTTTCTTCTTTCACACGTTTTAGTGAACTTAGCTAAAAATTTGCATAAAGCACTTGTGAGATAGTCTATAGTTAGAGGTTATTTTCCTCAATGAGATTTTTTTTGTTTTTTGAGACAGGGTCTCACTATGTAGTTCAGACTGTCCTGGAACTCTCTAGTTGCCCAGGCTGGTCTTGAACTCACAGCGATCCTCCTGCCTCAGCCTCCCAAGGGCTGGGATTACAAGTGTGCACCACCATGCCCAGCTCTCCTCAATGAGATTTTATTTACCTATGTGAAATAATTTTCTATTTTTGTTTAGCTTATATTTATTCTGCTCAGTGATATTCATTTAGCAAATATTTTTCATTCACATATTTAGTGTCAAGCCTAAGAAAGGAGTAAATCAGAGAAAGTCTATGTGTTTAAATTCTCTGAATATAACATATATAAAGTATAAGGGAGGGCAGAGGTAAGGGGAAAAAATGAGAATCAAGACTTGTCATGTAGAGGTACAAGATCCCAACAAGGAATGTAACTGTACTGTATCCCTAAAATGTACCAATAAACTCAATTAAAGCTGAAGAAAAAGTATATTTTATAAACTCAGAATTATCACCATCTATCTTCAAAGATGTTCTGAATCTGAAACCCATCCACCTTCTTGGCATGACATTTACACTCAGTTGTTATTTGACTTTCTTGGAAATTCCCAAGGGCTTGTAGGGGAAAACTATGCAAGACTATGAAATTTAGTAAATATTTTGTCTAGCTCAGTTATAATCATCTCTGCCTTTGTTTTTTTTTTTTGGGGGGGGTGCTATCTTGCAACTCTGTAGAGATAAAAGTTAACTTATAGAACACTGTAATGCTATCTCTTTTATACCTAGTAAGTAAATGACTAATGATCATGGCAATGTCAATACCAGTAAATTTGATCAGGTTGACAAGAGTCTCTGACAAAACTCTAGTTAGGCTCTTCTAATCTTTCTAGGTCTTGACCTTCAGTGTCCTTTCATTGCTCCACTGTAACATGAATCCCGTTGTCAGAACTCTCAACTTCAATATTTCATCATCTTTGATAGCTGAGAAAATTTTTCATCCTTACTGAATAAAGAAAATGTGTTTGTATGTTTTTTAAATAAAATAGAGTACTACTCAGCCACAACGAATAAGAAATTAGAGACATTTATAGTTACATAGATGTACACTGAGGCCATACTTTTAAGTGAAATAGATAGGACACAGATGTGTAAATATCAAATAGTTTCCCTAGTATAAAAAACTAAAAATATAATAAGGTTTAAATTGTATAATTCATCCTAATGATATAGTGGACAATATGAAGTAGGAAGAAAGGGGCTAAAGGTGTAGGGAAAGTGGGAAGGGTATGGGAAAGCTAATAAGGGAAAAGAAAAATATGAGAAATTGAAGAAATGGAAATGAAGTGTTGTAAAGGGGGAGGGAGTAGGGTATGAAGCGAGGGCAGGGAAAAGGGGAAAAATGAGAACCAAGACCTGTCAAGTAAAGGTACAATATCCCAGTGATGAATGTAACTGTACTGTACACCTAAAATATACCAATAAACTCAATGAGAAAAAAATGTATAATTCATAATGTGAACTAGGAAGAAAAGGTGCAGAGGGGAAGGGGAAGTGGAAGGGGTAAGGGAAAGGAAAGAAGGGAATGGAATTAATATGAGAAAATGAAAAAATGGAAACAAAGTCTGTAAATAGGGAGGGCAGGGGAATGGGGAAAATTTAAAAACCAAGATAGATTACATAAAGGTACAAGTTTCCAATATAAATGTCATTATATTTTGTACCTAAAATGTACCAATAAAATTAATAATAAAAATAATTCTCATCCTTAAACATCTGACCGCCTGTTTGATCTCTATAGTTTGGTTCCCCCACTTCCTTATCTCTGAGTTTCCTCTAACTAGTTCTCTATCTGCTGATCCACAGTTTATTCCTTAACGGTGACTTTCTACTTGCCTGTGTTGTATTCAGAATGGAACTCAGAAGTCTTTCCCCTGATTGATTAAATAATTTAAGTACTTTAATATTTTATTTATCTCCTTTATTTACTTTTACTGTTGATGTTGTCACAGTTACCTAAGATCTTGTAGTCACTTGTCCAAACATTTCCATATTTTTGACAACTTTAATGGTTTTGTTTTCCCCTAAATAAATCCTAAATGAAATCTCGATCTTGAACTCGCCTTAAGATTTTCTGGGATGGGGGTTGGGCCCTTGGGAAATTTAAGAATTTTTTTCTCTCACTTTCTAAAAAAAGAGAAGCGGAACTGATTAGGTTTATTTTTTATGTTGAATTGTATGAAAAGTCATTGTGAAATGAAGATCCATGCTTCATAGTGTATAGTCTATGGGTCATAGAGATATATCAAAAATTGTAGAAAGTTCATAGAAATTTATTAACACCTTTATTGTCCGTGATATTGATATAGGGGAAGGAGATTTAACTCCCAAACTTGCTAGACATCTGAAATGCAAGTTGGTGTTCTCTAAAATCAAAGAATGAATTCTAGGAACAACAGAGGTTAAAAGTACGAAAAATTTATTGAGGGAAAGAAAGTTTCTATCTAAGAGAGACAGAAGGGGAACCAGAAAGTGGGTTGGCCATTAACCCTGATTTTCGAAGTTGTTTTATACAGCAAAGCCATGTGATAAGGTGGATATAAAGTGGGACAAAACTGTAAGACCCAATGGAAGATTACAAAGTGGGCACAAGGTGGGACAAAACCATGAGCAACCAATAAAATTACAAGTACAGTCAGTCATCCAGGTAATATTGATTAAATGGGGGTCAAATCGGGGAGCAAGTCACATAGCACGCATACAAAGATTTTCAGTAAGGGTGGGTGTCAGGGATATTTCCTGGAAAGGCTGGGTTAAGACCTTGCCCCCCCACAGGTGATTGAAACTTGTCTAGAATATCAATCACTGCTATTTATCCCCACGGGAAGCACAAAGTTATAGTAGTTTCTTTCCTTTTACAATTCTGGCCTTCAGTGAATGTGTCTTGATTGTCTTCCATGTTGGTTCCTTGCTGTGTTTGCTCCTTGAGGGTAGCCCTGTTTAACTGCCTACAAGATACTAATTAATGTGCCTAATATAGTGTTAGTTATAAATTTGGTTATTATTTTAAGGTATTGTATGCCATGGAGATGATGTGGTTTTCTTATCAAATAAACTCTCTTTTGATCCATAACCATGGCCATTTTAAGACTTCCATCATTCACATAGTTTTTGATTTACTCTAATTGTTTTCTGAATGTGTTTTCAATGAATGTAGGCCAAAATGCTTCATGATGTAATTGCTTAAATAACTTTGAAACTACACCAGTACATTGAGTCATGATTTCCAAAACTCTGGTGGAGAAGCTGAGTTTGTGAAAGTGCTAATCCAGAATTTAAGTAGAACAAGAATTAATTACCTGGGATTAAAAGAATTGATAAAGGATATTTATTTTGCAGGATGGCATCTGCTTGAAACAGTGCTGGTTCTTTAATTCTCTATGTTCTGGACATAACCCCTGTAGCTTTGTGGCAGGGAAATATATATATAATCTCATCACCAAATAAAGCCTGTTGGTCCACTCTTGCCATCCTTGCTTAGTCATGTAAACATGTTTGAGCTCTGCAACAAGTAGTCTTCTCAAGGGTTTATAGTCTACTCCAAATGTTAATCTTTGTACTTTTTTTCCTGTTTTTTTTACATATTCCCCTCATTAAATGTATGACTGCTTGTACATTCCAAAAAATAATAGTTTACCAAGTCTCAACAGATGTTTCAGCTAACCCTTAATAAATAAAAAGTGATCAAACATGAAAAGTATTTTATTGTTCAAGAAAAGTATTTCTGTCTGGAGTGGTCATGTGGGTCTGTAATCCCAGCACTTGAGAGACTGAGGCAATAGGATTACCATGAGTTGGAGGCCAGCCTGGTGTAGATAGTGAGTTCAAGGTCAGTCTGAATCATAAGAGTGAGACCTTGTTTCAAAAAAGAAAAAAATTTGTTTTTCCACAATTAAGAGGAGAGAATGACTAAGACCCTTTTCTTCACCAAATGTCAACCAGGCTCCTCTATGCCCCCTATGCCTTGACCTTCAGGGTTTGTCCTTATCAGATCATCTAATTGTAGCAAGAATCTTGCTATATTGGTTAACCAGAACTCTGAATCTGAATAGCTGATCAAATCCCTCATTCCTGTGCATGCTCCATGTGATATCTGATCTACTCTGGCCAGCTTTCAGTAAGACTCCTGTTAGGTCTATTTAGCCAGAATCCTCCCATAACCCTGAAGGACTCTGTAATTTTCCATTCACTGACTCCTACGCTGCTCTTTGGTGGTAAATCTCTATTGTTTATGTTGTATTCAGAATAGATCCTGACTCTACACTATTTTCTTTTCCTCCTATTGCAATAGTTCTTGATTAAAATTTGTTTTTATCACCCATTTGAACTGATTATTAGATCTGACGGTCTCTCATTAATTATTGAGTGAAATAAAATTATTGTGTTCATTTAATATTGGTATAAGAATTATGATTTTATCCTCTTTAAAAATATATCCTATTTCATTCCAGTTATTACGTTCCCCACTGAAACTCACATATCAGGCAGAATGGTAATTACTGCAAGAGGGCTGTAGTTTTAGGGCTGTCATGTGATTGGGAACGTTCTGTAGTAGCTAACACTTTTTCATGCCTTTCACATAGACCAAAGGTAAGTTTTTAAAAATAGTAAATGTGTTATAGACTATAGGTCTATGTCATGGATATTCACTGTATTTTTATAGCTCAAAGGCAGCCATAGCCTCTTTATGAATGGACTTGTCTGTGTTCCAAAAACAAGAAAAAATACTTTATTTACAAAAACAGGTGCTAGCACAAGGGCTGTTGTTTACCAAGTCCTAATCTTCACTATGGTGACTTGATAGTAATTCCTTTGAGAAGCTCTCAGAGAATGAGAAGTTAGGTCTTACCGTTTATGTTTGTCTTTTCTACCTCGTTACTTGCCCTTCAAAAGGCATTTGATAATTTCCTTCCTGTTCTTTAGCATAGTTTTCTCATTAGATCTAATTGTTTGAAAATGAAAGAGAAGAAGAAAATTGTTAGGAAATTTTGTTTTGGTCCTGTAATGGTCCCAAATCAAAGAGTATGAAGATTGCTACCCAGATGGAAAATGAAAGAAAAAAAAAAAAAGACCCAAGTATTTCAGTAAGCTATCTTGTCATAGTTAAGACCTAATTTTTCTACAATCATTGTTATTTTTATTTTCTAACTTTTGTGAAACACTTTGAAGTTTTTCAGAACATCTTTCAACTTGTACATAAACATAAAAGCAAAGAACAAAGGGCGAAGTCATTGATGCTCTGGCCAGTCTAAACATTTAAGCAAGGTCTGGAAAGACCATATAGCTTATGCCTGGTGCTTTTTGGATGTTCATTATGAAGGAAATTAGCCACTGTGTAAGAAATCTGACTACCTTATCTTTGTCATGTGAGAGAAGAAATACACAGGTCCTTAGGCAGAGATTGCCAGCTATGTGGGAGGACTCTCTTGCTTGTCCAAGCTAGTTAGTCCTTTTAAAACTGAGGCACCAGTTGATGTTTGATTTCAACTATGTGAAGGGTATCAAATGACAACTGCCTAGCTGAGCCCATTATGATTTTTGACCAACATAATTATGAGCAAAATAAAATGGTGGCTTACGCCAGCAGTTTTTTTTTTTTCCTTTAAGTTTATTGGTAAAGTTTAGGATATTAGGATCACATTCATCCTTGGGAATTTGTAACTGAACATGAATATCTTAGTTTTTACTTTTTTTTTTTGTTTTCTCTTTCCCTCCCTTCAACCCTTCCACTCCTCCCTGTTTACAAAAGCTTTGTTTGAGTTTTTCTTTCTTTTCTCATTTTTTCTTTTACTGCTTCCCCACCCCAGTTCCCCTTTCCCTTTGAACATTTTCTTCCTATTTCACAATATCTGTTATACATTTTGGTCCTTATTTACACTTTCACTTTCTCACACTAGAGAAACTCTTCAGTATTTATACATGTGTCCTATTTACTTCACTTAAGTGTCACCTCGATGTGCATCCATTTTGCTGTAAATGTCTCTTATTTCTCATTTTTTTATGGCCGAGTAGTACTCCATTTTATTAAAAAATATTTTTTATCCAGTCATCAATTGTGTGCATTTGGGCTGTTTCCGAGAGTTAGCTATTACAAAACGTTTAACTATGAATATTGGTGGGCATATATCACTGTGGAATGATTCTTTTAATTCTTGTGGGAAGATATCCAGAAGGAGAATAGTGTGTCAAATGGGACTTGTAATTCTAGTTTTTGTGTTTTTTTTGAGAAATCTCCACACTGTTTTTCTCAGTGGTTATACTAGTCCAAACTCCCACCAGCAGTGGAGAAGAGTTCCTTTTCCCCCACAGTCCTGCCAGCGTTTGTTATTGGTTAATTTCTTGATAGCAGCCATTATTTCTGAATTGAGGTGGAATCTCAGCATTGTTTTCATCTGCATCTCTCCAATGACCAGTTATATTGGATGTTTTTTTCATATGTTTATTTGCCACTTTTACTTCTTTGTCCTGACAGATGTCTGTTCATTTCAGATGCCCATTTTTTATGGGGTCTTTAAAGTTCTTTATATATTCTAGATAGCAGTTTTTGTCTAAGGAACAGACACATTGTGGGTTGTCTCTTCACTCTGTTGGTGGCAGAAGCTTTGACATAAGAGATCCCACTTATTGATTCTTTGTTCTAGTTCATGTGCAACTGAGGTTTTGTTCATGAAGTCTTTTCCTACACCAGTATCTTCAAAGTTCTACCTAAGCTCTCTTCCTGCAGGTTTAGTGTTTCTATTTTAATATTTAGATCTATGATCCATTTTGATTTTAGTTTAGTGAGAGATAGAGGTCTAGTTTTAATCTTTGGCAAATTGAAACCCAGTTTTTCCAGCACCATTTATTAAAGAGGCTATCTTTCCTCCAGTGAGGGTGTTTGGCTCCTTTGTCAAAGACGAGGTAGCTGAATATGTCTGGAGTTATTTCTGCATCTTCTAATCTGTTCCACTGATTCTCAGGCCTGTTTCTTTGCCAGTACCATGCTATTTTATCACAGTAGCTTTGTAGTATAGTTTCAAGTTGGTGATTGTGATACCCCTTGCCTTCGCTTTGTTGCCTACAGTTGCTTTTGCTATTCTAGGTCTCTTGTTTTCAAATTAATTTTTGAATTGTTTTCTCTAGTTCTGTGAAATATGCTGTTGAAATTTCAAGTAGGATTGCAATGAACCTATATAGCAGTTTTGGAAGTATGGCTATTTTCACTATCATGGTTCTTCCTATCCAGAAGCAAGGGATGTCTTTCCATTATCTGATATCCTCTGATCTCCTTTTTTTTCCCAAGTGCTGTAGTTTTTAGAGTAAAGATCTTTGATTTCTTTTGTTAGAGTAATCCCTACATATTTATTTATTTATTTATTTATTTATTTATTTATTTATTTTGGATGCTGTTGTGAAAGGAGTAGTTTGTCTGGTTCTTCTCTCAGTAAATTGTTGTTCATGTACAGGAAGGCTATTGATTTTTGTGTGTCAATCTTATATCCAGCTACTCTACTGAATTTGGTTATTAAGTCCAAAAGACTTTTGGTAGAGATCTTGAGATCTTTTATATAGAGTATTATGTCATGTACAAATAATGACAGTTTAACTTCTTCATTTCCTGTCTTTACTCCTTTTATTTCTTTCTATTGTCTAATTGCTGTGGCTAATGTTTCCAGAACTATATTGAACAGATGTTGTGATACTGGACATTCTTGTCTTGTTCCTGATTTTAATGTGAAAGATTTTAGTTTTTGACCATGTTGGCTATTGATTTTTCATAGATGGCTTTTTATCAGGTTGAAATAAAGATCATCTATTTCAATTTTCTGTAGGGTTTTCATTATGAGTGGGTGTTGAATTTTGTTGAACACTTTTTCTGCATCTATTGAGATGATCATATGATGTTTATCTTTGAATTTGTGAATATAGTGTATTATATTTATTGGTTTATGTATGTTGAACAATCCTTCTACCCCTGGGATAAATCCCATTTGTTCAGGGTTATGATCTTCTGCATTCTGTTTGCCAGTATCTTATTGAGGATTTTTATGTCTATGTTCATTAAGGAGATTGGCCTATCATCCTCTGTTTAGGCAGTGGGGTTGTACAATATCCACTACATTTTTTCACATCAGTGAATATTATTAGTAGGTCCTTTTATTTGCTAATTTCATAATTTTTAAAAATTTTCACTTCCTTAAGTATTAGCCAGTCATAGCACTCTTAATATGCACTTGACCAGTTAGTTATATTTGCTTTTGTGAATTGTCAGTTTTCTTATATGTAATAGATTTTCAAAGTCTTTTGTACATAAGAAACTTGATTATGATCTATTAAACTGCAAATAAACATACCAAGCAGTACAGGAGAATGGACTCATAGGAAGAACATTCTTGCCATATTACCAGTTGGGGACACTATAAAGTTTGAATTATTTCAGCAATGATTTTGAGAGAATCATCATTTTTATTTTATGGACTTCCTAATTCTGAAATAAGCATGCACATGAATATAATTACTATAAACATATCCTAATATATGAATAATTTAATGGTATGTATATATAATGTTATATATAAAATTGGTATATATATAGGCACATACACACACATATACACACACACACAGAATTTAATGTAGAGTAGAACAAAGATATGAAGGAAACTTAGATATATAACAAAACATAATAGCCCTGGCTTCTGAAGTAACATGTTAGCTGGGTTTTGTGGCATAGGACTCATTTTAGTGTTGGTTATTTGCTTCCACCAACACCTTTTCTAAAGTAGATTAGCAGAAATTAGATGTTTAACTATTTTGACAAAATTTGGAGTTTAAAAATTAAATAATATATTTGTTTCTGTTATAGCCTTTGCACCAGCAGGTGAGAACTATTCATTTCCAAGTTGGAATCATTGCTGTCCAACCTGTGGAGTACCCCAGAGACCAGAGATTTAATTTTTTCTGATTAAGAGTGTTAAAGGAGGATTTAGTGTTCTATGTTCAAATAAGGACAAAGAGCTGAGGAGCTGAGCTACTAGTAAGCTTTACAGAAGTCAGCAAGTATGTACATGCTGCCCAAGGAGCATAGTGAGGTCATGAATTGAATTCTCCTCTTATCACAAGTGGCCAGTCAGCCATGAAGTCCAGCAAGGAGAGAAACATTTATTCTCTGTCTACTGGAATGATTGCAGCTGCCACTGTCATTTTGCACTGACTTTCAGGTGGCTAAGTTTCCTACAAAGCTTTTGTTCTTTAGCAAACATGACAAAAGACCACAGGTATGTACGCTTCCAGTTTCCAGGTGCTGCCTTTTATCTCCTTACTTAGCATTAGGATTAGCAGAAATTGTAATTTAGAGGCCACTTGCTAGATGAGTTCAGAGACTGAAATGTCAGCCAGTAACTGAGTCACTGGCCATTGAGTGCCAGATATTTATAACCCAATGTCCAGTGGAAGTTTTGTCTTTAACAGTAGGCTGATGTTTTAAAAGATATTAGATTAATCTTCACATAAAATCTTCCAATGATATTTGTGTTGCTAGTTATTTTCATTTCCATGCTGAGGATGTAATATGTCCTCTAATTAGTAAAATACGCTGCGTAATAAAAATGCTAAGCAGATAGATTGAGAGGGGTGATGGATCTGAGAAGTTCTTAACATAGGAAGGGGTAAAAAGTGGTACAATTAAAAGAGTTATCTAATGCTACTTATAGTACAGTACTGGGTATGTATCTGCTGACCTAGAAAAAGACACATGAGTTTTTTTTCTGCATTTCTATAAATTCATTTGACATGGTACATATAGTAACAATTGTGGAAGAGGATATAGGTATGGGGAGAGACCAGAATGAGGGGAGAGGATAGGGCAGTAAAAAGGATTCATATCTCAATACCCCATGATGAATATATGCCGTTAAACAATTTTGAAAAGAAATACATTCAGATTATGCATCTTTAGCAAAAATATCACACATGAGGTAGTTTTCTCCCACTCCCTGTTAGATGGCACATAATGTCAATTTATTGTTAGAAAATAATTATTAATCCTATTTGGGTAACTTGATTAAAGTTTTATCTACCATACATTCTCTACTGCAGCAATGCACCCTTTCCTTTGTAACTAAATAGCATTTTGTGCAAAGATGCTTTAAGTACATTCTCTTCCATCATTTTCAATTTATTCATTTATTGATTTATATCCCAAAGAGTAATAATCTATTTCTATCATTATGTATTTCTATACTCAGCTTCTCACACAGTTTGCCAGAGGCAATCCCATCAAGCTTAATCCTTTAGACATGGCCCATTATTCTGTGAGTATGACCTGGCTTTCTACCACAACAAGATATTCATGTTCATTCTGTATTTTCTTTTTCCCAACTTAAAAAGCAGGCTTTTGTACAGGATCCCTGGTTCTTTTTGATGGAGAACTACATTTAAACACCATGACATGGTAATAGGTATGCTTATTGATTTGGGATTTTAATGTTTACAGGTCCCTTCAGTGGTCTCATATAAACATGCAGTCTCTTGGTGTCTGTGAGGAATTGGCTTCAGAAACCCCATGGATACTCAAATCTCTTATATAAAATGGTATGGCATTTGCATGTAACCTACCCACATCCTCCCTTGTACGGCACTTTAAATCTTCCTTAGATTACTTATGATATATGATACAAATTAAATGATATATTAAAGTGTTTTTTGGGAAATAATGTCAAGGAAATAATTGTGAACTTTCAGTACATATACAGTGTGTGTGTGTGTGTGTGTGTGTGTGTGTGTGTGTGTGTGTGTGTCTGTACTGGGGATTGAAATTGGGACCTTGAGCTGGCAAGGCAGGTGGCAGAACCACTGAGCTAAATCCCCTGCCCCATATACAGTTTTTTTCTAAATACTTTTGATCTGGGTTTGGTTGAATCCATCTATGTGGGACTTGTGGATATGGAGGGCCGACTGTATTTGTCTTTATACGCTGACTTCTCTGCATCTTTATAATCAGCTTTATTGAAATATAATTTACACACCATAAAACATACTCATTTAAATTATAGAGTTCAACAAGTTTTGAGAAATGTAAACATTTTGTAGTTTCCTCTCCAGATAAGGTATTTCCATTGCCCCAGGTAGTTCTCAATGCCATTTTCTAGTCATTCCTCTTCACCCCAGCTCAAAGTGAGTCACTGATTAACTTCTACCTCTAAATTGATTTTATCAGTTCTAAAATTTTATTAGAACAAAATTATATAGCATATACTCCAATGTCTGGCTTTATTTACTCATTACAACGCCAATGAGATTCATTAATGTTTTTGCATATGTCTGTAGTTTGTTCCTTATTGCTGAGTAGTATTTAATTTATATGAATAAACCATAATATGTTTATGTTGCCTTCTGTTGATGGAGATTTGGGGTACACATAATTTTGCTATTATAGAGGCCCGCTAGGACACCAGTGGCCTGGGGGCACAGGCCCTAGACAGAGGCTCTCCTGGATGCCATTGGCAAGGGTGTACAGACCCCAACCAGAGACGTGCCTGGGACAACAGCAGCACGGGCACACAAGCCCCAGCCATAGGCCCAGCAGCATAGTGCAGGGATCTAGAAGACCATCACTCTGAGCCCAGGAAGATGTGAATAGCAGAGAGAGGGCCTCTCTGAGGTTGTTGTTGAGAATTGAAGTTTACTGGGAGAGCCAAGAGAGTCACCTCAATAAAGGTGCAGTAGACTGCAGCAGTTGGTGAGTTGTTGGGGTCAACACCTCTGATGAGAACTGGAATTGTTTTGGGGGAAGGGTGGCTTGAACCTGCAGTAGAATTGTGCAGAGTTCAAAGCTAGAGGGGGTCAGTGTGCTCAATTCTAGCTTCACAGCCAGAAACCAGCCTGAACTTCAGTGGACTATGGCTGTCTCACTGAAATCTGGTGAGCTACCCACTGGTAAGAAAGAGATATGCCTTGAGGGGCCAGTTTTTTTCCTCTTTTCTTTTCTGCTTCTTCATTTCTCACCTTTCTTATTCCTGTTTTTTACTTGTTTATTTTCAATTTTTTCTTATTTTTATAGGAGCATGAATATGGTTTCTAGTTTTATTGTTGCTGTTAGTCTGTTCTGTTCTTATTTTTGTTCCTTCCTTCTTTCTTTTACTTTTGTCTTCACCAGTTTCCCAAAGTTTTCATGATCATCCTGTATCCTTTAGAGTAATAACCTTTCCCTCTCCTTCTATTTTTCTATTCATCACCCAACTCCTTCTAAATCTCCCCAGAGGGCATATAAGCCCTATATTGAAGGGCTTATTTCCTGCAAATATATTTTTGGTTCATTCTAGATTTTGATATATAACCACAAGTCTAGTTAATGTGTTCAAAAGTGATAAATTAATAGTTACCACAGTTTGTCATTTTTTAGGCTGTGTTTGATGCTATTGCTGTTGCTTATTGTATTACTTTGGCCAAGGAGACAGGATCTAGTCAGTTGTTCTTCCTGGTACACCAAGACTGAGACTGCCTAAGGGCCATTACAGACTCAAAACCCAAAGGCTGACTAAACATGGAAGACAATCCAAGAAGTAGCCATTCTCTGAGTCCTACATACTAGCAATAAAGATACCGGCAATAAGCAGTTTACAAGCAGCAACCAGGAATTAAACCAAAAATATCATCAGCAGCAACAACAACAAAAAATAGAAATGAAAAGACATCTAAACAAGACTCAAAACCAGACTTCCAGGTCACCAAGGTCAAACCCAGAGGAAAACAAGATGGAACAATTCAAAACTCAAGCACCTGGACTCCCTGAACTGGCAACGAAAGAGGATCTGGAAAAATAAAATCAGAAATAATTTCTCAGATGACAACAAAGATGGTAACCATAAAGAAAGACATAATTAATAACTCTAGAGCAGACATAGACAAAGTTTTTTTGTTTTCTCTCTCTTTTTTTTTTTTTTTTTTTTTTTTTGCGTTGAGGATCGAATTCAGGACCTTGTGTTTGTGAGGCAGGTGGTGGAACGACTGAGCTAAATCCCCAGCCCATATTTTGCTATTATAAATTAAGTTGCCAGGAATGCATGTACAAGTGGTTTTGTGTATGTCTGTTTTCATTTCTTTTGGAGAAATATCTAAAAAGGGATGCTCTGCTGGTCATATGACAAATCTGGTTAACATTATGAGAAAATGCCAAACTCTTTTCCAAAATAGCTATCCTTTTTTTTATACTCCCACCAGTAATGACTGTATTGTTTCACACTTGTTGATGCTTGGTAATTTCAGCTGTTCTAAAGGATGTATAGTGGTATCACATTATACTTTTTGTTTTAATTTTGTTGATAAATAATGACGTTGGGAATTTTTTATATATTTATTAATTCTTCTATATATGTTTATTTATATCTTCTGTCGTGTTTAAATATTTTGGACATATTGTTGGAGTTGTTTGCATCGTAACAGTTCTTTTATATTATTGATGTTTTGTCAGACATATGTATTTTTTTCTTGATAATACTGTGAATGCTTTTATTTTCCTAATTTCTTTCTTGGTGAGTTCATTATTGGTGTACAGGAATGTTATTGATTTTTCTGTGTTCATTTTGTATCCTGCTACACTACTGATTCGGTTATTAATAGTAGTGGTATTTTAATGGAATTTTTGGGGGTCTTCTATTTAGAGTATCAAGTAAGCTGCAAATAATGATAATTTGACTTTTCTTTTCCTGTATATATCCTTTTTATTTCTTTTTCTTCCTTGACTGCTCTGGCTAATGTTTCAAGTACTTTACTGAAAAAGAGTACTATAGTGAATATCTTTGTCTTGTTTCTGATTTTGGAGAGAGCTTTCAGCTTTTTCCCATTTAATATGATGTTGCTAATAGATTTGTCATAAATGACTTATGAGATTGAGATACTATCCTTCTACATCTATTTTCTTCAAATCTGTAATGAGTGGATGTTGGATTTTGCTAAAGTCCTTTTCAGTATATTTTGAAATTATCATGTGATTTTTGGCCTTGTTTCTGTTTATGTGATATCTTACTTTTATTGATTTGCATATGTTCAACTATCTTTGCATCCCTGGAATGATGACTACTTGGTCATGATATGTGACCTTTTTGATCATTTGTTCCATTCTTTTGATCCATTCCATTGTATCTTGTTGAGGATAATTTTTTTGGGGGAAGGTACCAGGGATTGAACTTGGGACCTTGTGCTTGTGAGGCAGGCAGTGGAACCACTGAGCTAAATCCCTGGCCCTTGTTGAAGATTTTTATATCTATGTTCATTACAAAAATGTGCCTGTAGTTCTGCTTTTTGGTTGAGTTCTTTTCTGGTTTTGGAATCAGAGTAATTCTACCTTCCAGGAATAACTTTAGGAGTACTCAATTTCATTAAAGTGTTTGAGGAGTATTGGTGTTAGATCTTTCTTGAAGTATTCAGCAGTAAATCTGTCAGGACCTGGGCTTTCCTTAGTTGGTAGGTTTATTGTGCTTTCAATTTCATTGCCTGTTATTGGATTGTTCAGAGTGTGCATATTTTTTGGTTTATTTTTGGTAATTCATATTTATCTAGGGAACTATCTAGTTCTTCTGAATATTCCAGTTTATCAGAGTACAGGTCTTTAAAGTAGACACTAATAATCTGATAGATTTTGGTGATGTCCATTGTGATTTCAGTTTTTTCATTTGTAGTTGCATTGATCTGGATCATTTATTTCCTTCTTTTGTTAAATTAGCTAAGAGTTTGGCTATTTCTTCTGGGGTTTTTTGTTGTTTGTTTGTTTGTTTGTTTGTTTTTTGAAACAGTGTCTCACTATGTAGTTGCAACTGACCTGGAACTCACTGTGTAGCCCAGGCTGGTCTCAAACTCAGAGCAATTCTCTCTCAGCCTCCCCAGTGCTGGGATTACAGGTGTGCGCCACCATGCCTGTCTATTTTGTCTATTCTTTCAAAGAACTGGCTTTTTTTGTTGTTGTTGTTGTTATCAGGGATCAAACTCAGGAACTTTACACTTGCCAGGCAGGAGGTGACACCACTGAGCTAAATCCCTGGCCTGAGAACTGGCTTTTTGATTCATTGATTGTTTGGATTGATTTTTTAGTTTCAATTTCAGTAATATCTGCTCTGATTTATAATTTTCTTTCTTGCACTACGTTTGAATTTAGATCGTTCTTGTTTTTGTAGGACCTTGAGGTGCAAGTTTAGGTTATTTATTTGGACTTGCTCTATTTTTCTGATATGGGCATTCACAGCTATAAACTTTCTTGAGAGAAGTACTTTTATTGTGTCCCATATGTCCTGATATGTTGTATTGACGGTATTGTTTAATTTCCTTGTGTTTGTCTAATTTCTGTGACTTCTTTTGCCATTGATTTCTAGTTTCATTGTGCCATGATCTGATAATATGCTTGGGATAATTTCAAATATTTTGCATTTAAGCATGCTTTATAGGCTAATATGTGGTCTATTTTGGAGAAAGTTGCATGTACTGCTGAGAAAATTTTGTATTCTGTTGTTGTTGTATAGAACACCCTGGAGATATATAGTAAGTCGATTTATATATTTTGTTATTTTGTTTGTTTGTTTGTTTGTTTGAGACAAGGTTTTATTATGTAGTTGAGACCGACCTGGGACTCACTATGTAACCCAGGTTGGTCTCGAACTCAAGCGATCCTCCTGCCTCAGCCTCCCTAGTGCTGGGATTACAGGGGTGTGCCACCACGCTTGGCTTGTAAATCCATTTATTTGAACATTTAATTTAACTCTAATATTTCTTTCTTTTGTCTGTTGATTTGTCTATTTGTGACAGTGGGATACTGAGGTTTTCCACTATAATTGTGTTTATGTTTATCTGGTCTTTTATGTCCAGTAGTGTTTGTTTTATAAATTTGGGTGCACTGGTGTTCAGTACATATATGTTTATAATTTTTATCTCCCTTTTGAATTGTTCCCTCAACCAGTATGCACTGACCTTCTTTGCCTCTTCCAATCAATTTTGGCTTAAAGTACAAAGGCTATTTTGTCTAAAAATAGGATATTCAGTCCTTGTTTTCAAATTCTGGTTGCAGGGAATATTATTTTCTATCCTTTGAGTTTTTAGTCTATGCAAGAAATAAATGTATTTCTTGTATTCAGCATGCTGTTGGATTTTTTTTTTCCCTGGTACTGGGGAATGAACTCAGGACCTTGTGCTTGTGACATAGGCATGGTGCCACTGAGCTAAATCCCTGGCCCCTGGATTTTGTTTCTTGATCCATTCTGCAAATCTGTGTATTTTGTTTAGGTTATTGAGACCATTCATATTGGGAGTTTTTGCTTAAAGATATTAATTTATTTCTATCATTGCATTATTTTCCCATTGTTGATTTCCTTTTCTTCTCTTCTGCTTAACTGCTCATCCTGCCTGGTGTATTCATTTTATTAGACATGGCATTGTTGGCTTCATTGTTTTCTTCTAGGATATCCTTAAGAGTTGTTTGGATTGCTTGTTTTGTGGTAATGAGATGGAAATACATTATTTCTCAGTCAATTTTGTAAGAGTTTTGAAGGATATATTAGTCTGGGTTGGAAGGTCCTTGTGCTTGCAAGGCAGGCCACTGAACCGCTGAGCTAAATCCCCGGCCCAAGAAGTTGCTTTCTTTTAGGGCTTGAAACACTTTACTCCAGGCTTTCTTGGCCTTTAAAATTTGTGTTGAAAAGTTTGCTGTAATTCTAATCGGTTTATCTTTGCTTTTTTCTAACATCTTTTAAAATTCTGTCCTTGTGTTTTACTTCTGGCATTTTGATTATGATGTGTTCTGGAAATTTTTTTCTATTCATGACTATTTGAAGATATGTATGCCTCACTTACCTGTGTATTAAATACTTTCACCGTAGTTGGAAAAAAGTTTTCTGCTATTATTTCAGTAAAAGAGTTTCATGCATTTGTGTTATCTTCTGATTTTTCACTAATTCCAGTTGATCTTAGAATAGTCTTCTTTGCATCACCCTGCAGCTGTTGGATCCATTTTTAATGTTGCTTTTAAGGGTATCTCTGACTAATTATGGCAGTCATCAGACCTATCTTCCAGTTCTGACACTCTGTCCTGGTCACGTCTGCTCCCCATACTTTCAAAAATCCTCCTGGATTTTTGTTTGTTACATTTTTATTAACTCTAATGCTTTGCTAAACTAGTCATTCATTTTAAAAAATCTTTCTATTTTGCTCAGCCAGATTTTCAATAGTGTTTTCTGTATGCTTGCTGATTGCAGCTCATTCCCTTCATTCCACCATGACCCCCACCCCGGGATCCCATCTTTCCATATTTGTACTGAGTTTTATTTTATTGATTGATTGATTAATTGATTGTGTTAAGAAGCACATACATAAAATTCACCATTTAATAATTTTTAAGCATACAGTTCAGTAACCTTAAATGAGAAAAACTTCTAGAACTTGCTCTTGCATATCTGAAGCTTGACACCTGTTAAATAATAAGTACCCATCTATCCCTCCCCTTAGTCCTGGAAACCTCCATTCCTATTTCTGTTTGTAGTTACTCTTTTTTTGGCAATGAGAAATATGGTTTTGTCTTTTGCATGGTGTGTGTGTGTGTGTGTGTGTGTGTGTGTGTGTGTGTGAGAGAGAGAGAGAGAGAGACATTCATTTGGTACTAATATCACTGATTCCCAATTCCCAATATACATGTCTTCCTCATTCTACTGGGCTCTGATTTTTCTAGGCTACTCTTCTGCATGGGCACCCTTCTCACCCTCCATGAGCTTTACCACCATGCTACAGAACAGTACTTGGATGTCCACTTCACCCTGCTTGAGGATAATCTGTGTTGGGCAGTCCTCCTGCTAGAGACCGTGTATCTCATATTGGGTTGTCCTTTCTATTGACAAGTTCTAACATTCTGCATCAAACAGCCCTACTAATCCCTACTCAGAATCTGACCTCTCATATTCTGTTGTACTCCTTCCACCCCATACAGATGCTCTTCTGACTTTTCTTGGGCTCTCATAACTCCTGATGGGTTGATAATATGCATAGATGAACTTTTTGCCCACTCAGACTAGGACACTTGCTCCACATCCTCTGGCATGGATACCTACCTTTAGTCCATCTAATGGCTTTGGAGTGGTTATTTTCAGGCAGACAAAGGAAGGAGATTGAGGGAAAAAGATTCTTAGAGATCAAATACACTAAAGAGGAAATGGTCAACAGATGCTTTGCTCAAACCAAGATTCACCATTTTCTCCCCTGGCTAGTCTATTTCTTTTCTTGTTTTAATTAAGTTTATCAGTACTTTTTAGGTATACAGTATGGTTACATTAATCATTGGGATCTTGTACCTTTACATGATGGATCTTGGTTCTTATTTTTTCTCCATTCATCTGACCTCCCTTCATCCCTTCTATCCTTCCTTATTTATAAGGACTTTGTTTCCATTTTTTCCTTTTCTCATATTTTTTTCTTTTCCATTCTTTCCCTTCACCTACCCTTCCCAGTTACTCTACTCCTTTAGACCTTTTCTTTCTAGTTATCTTTATCAATTATACAACTTGAACCTTATTTACAATTTTAGTTTTTCACACCAGAGAAACTATTCAGTATTTACATGTGTGTCTTATTTATTTCACTTACATGTATGGCCTCAATGTGCATCCATTTAGCTATAAATGCCTCTAGCTTTTTGTTCCATATGGCTGAGTAGTACTCCATTTTATAGAAAAACCACATCTTCTTTATCCAGTCTCCAGTTGGTGGGTAATTGGGCTATTTCCAAGTTTTAGCTATTACAAACTGTGCCACTATAAACATGGATGCACATATATCACTGTGCTATGATTCTTTTAATTCTTTTGGGACGATACCCAACAGAGGGATGGCTGGGCCAAATGGGACCTCGAATCCTAGTTTGAGATATCTCCATATTGATTTCCACAGTGGTTGCACTAGACTGCACTCCCAGCAACAATGGAGAAGGATGTCTTTCTCCCCACAACCCTGCCAGCATTTGTTATTGGTTCATTTCTTAATAGAAAGGCTAGCCTATTTCTATCTGTGGTAACATTCTCCACTTCTTATACTCTTTGGAGCAAAAAAGTATCAGTGAGCATCTTCTAAACACTAGTTGGAAATAATTTTATAAACATTTCACTAAGCCATGGGAGTTTCTTCACTATCCTAAATTTCTTAACATGACCCCCCTGCTTTGAACTGTAAAGGCTTGTGACATGTAAAGAAGAATAACTTCTTACTAAATATTATAAGAATGCTAACTTCTCCAGTGTGTTTGGCCCTTGGAGTGGGAAGACTACCTTTCTTGTTGGACAGGATTCTATTTTGGCATCAAAAATATATTTAAACTTTGAAAATAAAACATACTGATTTTTTCTTCTAAAAACTATCATTAATTCATTGTTTGACTAGACAGGTCTTGGAGTTTAGTTTCTCTTTTGATATAGTGAGAACAGAATTTTTTATTGGCCCAAATAGGCAGCAGTCAGTGAAATAAAAAAATTTAAACCAAGACATGCTGCACTTTTTAGGTGAAAACTTTTATGTAAGTGCCAACTATTGATTTATTTCTAAAATATTATTATCTTTATTAGAAACATTCCAAAGGGCAAAATATTTTTATTGCTTTGGAAATTAAATCAGCAAATATTGGCTTAAAGATGTAAATAGCTACACCATTTTAAAGACAATCATTCATGCCATAGACATTTGAAATAAAATAATCATGCAAAAAATGAATGTTTTGGTTATTTGTGATGGGAAAGTACAGAGAATGGCTCCTTGGTCATGAAATTTAATAAAATAAGTAGGATTTTGTGTATAGTTGGAGAAAAACAGGTTGACAAAATGACTTCTGAAATACTTTTACTTCACATTTTTCCTGGTTAATTTATTCTTTCTTTTATCAAATAAAATACCAGAGTTTTAAAACTTTATGATTGTAGTTTTTATAGCAAACTATTAGTTCTGTTCTCAACAAGTCATTTGGCTCAGTTTCCTCTGTATTATTGAATTGAATGGCTTTGACTGAATCACATTTAGAAAACTTGTCAATTGTTATAGTTGGCCTCGGTCAGACAATCAAATGGAAAGCAGACTGAACTAGGTGTGGTGAGAATATGGTTCATGTACCAGCTCCATGGAATCTTAGCTATTTTCCCTCTGGATCTCAGTTTCACTTGTCCAATGGGGGCTGATGATATTGAATCTATCTATCTGTTGCTTTATGTGGCACTAAGTAAATGCAAAAGCAATATTTGAAATTTGACAATGCTAAATGATAGAAGATATATAATTTTTGTTTAATTGCTTCTCTGTTAATCTTCATATAAAGTGAATTTATCTTCATTTCCACATGTATTCCACTTTCCAAGTACTCCTTTTCTCTTAGCACAGGCAACACTATTTCCGTACCCATTCAGGCTGGAGATTTTATGGATATGTATATTTTTAATAGATTATATATATCATTATAAATATAATACTCTATAAAGTGAGGATGATATGTAATAATAATGTTACTATAAGGCTTAACTTAAAAGACATAGTTTGGGGAACTATAATGGTATTCACTGATATTCAGAAATATATTTCTAACTACTTTCATGTATGAGAAAAGTGAGAATTTTGAAATTTTTAAAAATTGTGCAAAGCTGACTTGTTTCTTAATTCAACCTATTGCCTTTGAGAATCACTGTCTTAATGAGAACTAAGAATATTTTATATTTTTAGTAAAAATGAATGAGCCATTTTTTCATTCAGCAAAATTTTTTAAATTTATTATTGCCAGGCAGTGTTTTAATTGTGGGGAATAGTTCATATTTCCTAAATTAATTGAACAGAAATTTGTTTTCATGAAGTTTAAATTCTGGTAGAGAATACACCCTTCATGCAATGAACATAATAAATATATTTGAATTTTCTAAGTGGTACTAAGCAAAGCAGAAGAAAGGAAGAGTTGCAATTTGAATGTGGTAGGGTAAACGTCATTAAAAAAATGAAGGAAGAGAATAAAAAGATGGGTGGAGGGGGAGAGAGTAAAGGGAAGGGGATAAAAATAATTAAGATTTATTATGCACATGTACCTACTTCCCACAAGGAATGTAAACATGTACTACACAGCTGTACTAGTAAACTAAAAAAAAAAAAAAAAAAAAAAAAGAAAAGATGATCTTTAAGACAAGTGCTGAAGTAAATAAGTGAGTCACGCGACTATTTGGAGAAATAGTGCTCCAAGCAGAAGGCACATCCTATGCAAAAGTCTTGAAGTGGAAACAGACCTGTTATGTTTTAAGGCAGGTATTGGAAAACTAGTTAGTTGGTCAAATCTGACCTACCAATTTTTTCTTTTGTCAGCCCTGGGGATCAAAATCAGAGCCTCACATGTGCTAGGCAAATGTTCCACTATTGAGTTGTACTTTGGCCCCCACCAACTGTTTTTGTGAGTAAAAATTTATCATCACACTACTGTGCTCATTTGTTTCCTTATGACACATGGTTTTATTTGTGCTACAATTTTGTAACATAGATTTATGCTTCAAATGGTTTCTTTTGTGAGTAGTTGCAGTAGGCAGCTCATATTGACACTAGCCAAGACGTGAAAACAATCTAAGTATCTATTGATAGATGAATGGACTAAATGGACTAAAATAATTGTCATATATATATATATAATAT
>NW_022900936.1:43551822-43552977 GCF_012274545.1 Fukomys damarensis
TATTTATTTATTTATTATTCAGCCTTAAAAAAGATCCTTTGCAAATGTGAAGGGAACCAAGAGATGGAAGGAGTAGAGAGGAAGGGGAAAGGAAGGGGATGAAAAAAGAATTAAGATGTGTTGTGTACATGTACCAACTGCCTGTGAGGAATATAATCATTATGTACTACTGCAAACATGTACCAATAAAAATAAAATTTAATAAAAAAAATCCTGCCATTTGTGACAACATAGGTGAACTTACAGGATAGTATATTAAATGAAATAAGCAGGATAAAATAAAAATACCACATGATCTTACTTACATATGTAATCTAAAAAGTTAAAGTTATAGAAGCAGAAATGAAAACTAGAGGGGGTGGGAAATGAGAAAATAGTGACCAAAGGGCACAAAGTTTCTGTTAATAGAACAAATATTTTTTTTTATTGAGTTTATTGGTACAACCTAGGTATACAATAGTTACATTCATCATTGGGATTCTGTACCTTTACATAATAGGTCTCGGTTCTCATTTTTTCCCCTTGTCCATGCCCTCCCTTCACCCCCTCCTCCCCTCCCCATTTACAAACACTTTATTTCCATTTTTTCAGTTTCTCATATTTTTTTCCTCTCCCTTATTACCTTTCCCCCACCCTTCCCACTTTCCCTACACCTTTAGCTCTTTACTTCCTATTTCACATTATTAATTATCTCATTAGGATCCTGTGTACTATTATAGTTTTCGCACCAAAGAAACTATTTGGTATTTCAGTTAAAGAAATCCCTGTATGAACATTACAAATAGGGAACCCTAAAATAAAACTAAAAAGGAAAGTAAAAGAGAAAAGGCAATGATGTACCATTAAAATAATCCTTAATTATGGAGATGAAAATGGTCCCCGAACATATTTAAATTGCTTCTTGCTCTTATAGTCTTATCTTATTCTTCTTTTCATTATTTAGAGATTACTTTATTAGTTTCTGTAATCAAACCCACGTAGATATGACCTTACATATTTAGTATGATGTGTTACCCCTGTACACATGGAAAAAAAAATAAATTAACATTTCTAGACCAATATGGCTGTCCATTTCTGTACAATGCCAACTCAACACAGTAAATTGGGATTTTTTCCAAAGTTGGCAGCACCGTTAAATTTTCCGAAAATTCAATT
>NW_022900936.1:43553375-43572146 GCF_012274545.1 Fukomys damarensis
AAAAAAATCTACACCTAGACATATAATAATCAAGATCCCAGAAACCCAATAGAAGAACAAAATGCTACAAGCAGTAAGAGAAAAGAAACAAATCACATACAAAGGAAAGCCCATCAGAATCACAGCAGACTTTTCAGCACAAATCCTTGGGGCAAGGAGAGCCTGAAATGAGATATTTCAAGTACTAAAAGACAACAACCTTCAACCTAGACTGATGTATCCAGCAAAACTCTCTTTCAAAATGGATGGGAAATAAGACACTTCCATGACAAAGAACACCTGAGAAACTACATGAATACCAAACCAGCACTACAAGCAATTCTAAACAAGATCCTAGAAAAAGACAATGAAGGCAATAACATCATGAGGCCCAACAGAGCAAATCAAATAGGCAAGGCAAGAAATTAAAAGGAGAAGGTGAAAAAGTGAAAAGAGTCAACAAAAGGCCAATAACATGTCAATAATAAGTTAGTACATATCAGTTATAACCAGCAACGTCAATGGTCTCAACTCACCAATCAAGAGAAATAGACTGGCAAAATGGAATAAGAAGCAAAATCTAACAATATGTTGTATACAAGAAACACACCTAGTGCAAAAAGAAGCCCATAGACTGAAAGTGAAAAGATAGAAAACAATTCTCCATGTGACAGGAGCCCAGAAAAATACAGGGGTAGCAATCTTATTTGCAGACAAAGTAAATTTCAAACCAAAACTGATTCTAGTATTATCGATGTAGGACGGTACTGTATCATACCTCTATGAATGTAAAATATCTTGTACCTACTGTATGATACATAGTAAGGATTGTGCTTTATCAGAGCTACATTTAATGATATTACTCTAGAATGTTCTCTTTCCAGATGATGATTAAGATGCTAATAAAATAAAAATGGTCCCAGATACCACAACAGCAACAAATATGTTTTTTAGATCTAATTTGTACAATGGGGAATAAATGGCTAGTAATTCTATACCATATACTTAAAATTTGCTAAGAGAGTAATATTTTTTTTCTTTTTGTGACTGTGTGTAGTTCAGGCTGGCCTTGAACTCACTGGGTAGCCTAGGTTAGCCTCGAACTCATGCCTCAGCCTCAGCCTCCCACTTTCTAAGATTATAGGCATGCTCCACCACACCCAGCTTCAGAGAGTAATTTTGAAGGTAATCACCATAATAAAAGTCCATATATGAAGAGATGGATGTGTTAATTAACTTGGTTGTACTAATTAGTTCATTATGTACACACATATGAAAACTTCACATTGTATACTTTGAGTGCCCGCAATTTTATTAAGTAAAATAAAGAAACAGTGTTTCTCTTCCCAAGAAAGAAGAAAAGAATATCTGTAACCTTCAAAAACTAAGTTATTTACTATCTGAAAAATGTTTGCAACTATCTTCTTTAGAGGTCAATGGCAGAACAGAGTGAATAAGTACTAAATTCCTACTCTTTCTCTTTTTTTCAAAAGAAGAAAAATGTTTACTTATTAATTATTCTTCCTTATGGTGGCAGTTCCTAGTAAATTTACTTCAACTAGAAAAGCATATTATTAATATATAGATCTATTTTGAACAAATAGCTGTCCTTATTATCTTTATAGTGGCAATCACATTTAAATTTATTCTTTACATTTTACTTATTTAAAAAAGTCCAAACTTTCCCATTCAAAGAATATTAAAAAATAAATGGTGAACAGATGTGATACCAGAATAAATCCAACAGGTGGCTGTATTTCTCAAAATATCAAAAGCAGCCCAATTGCCTGTTCCATTCAACTTTCACTCTCAGTTTGCAGCTGTTGCACATTAATTATGGGATTCCAGGAAAAATAATTTTATTACATTAGCTAAGCAGTGTGAAAAAAAGGTCATCCTTGAACCAGGATTATTTCATTGATTTTATCCAGATCTATTGCTCATTCAACAGATTCATGGCCATTTGTCTATGGCATCAGTCAGGTTACGTACTCTGTGATGTCCTGAAATTTCCTGGGAAAGCTACGGAAAGTTATGACTGCAGTTTAAGTGGAGTTCTGAATGCACTGTATAGTAGCTGAACAACTCTGGAAGATTTTTGGTCTCTTGGAATAATTTAATCAGTAAAATATTTTAATTCATACTTAATAGAAGGTTTTATATAGAGGTTAGTAAAAGTCCTTCATTTATGTAAATGACTCTTATACTAAAGGCTATTGCTATACACTCATCCTTCCTCTCTCAGATATTTTCTACATTTTATTCTATTCTATCAGAAAGTGTCAATTTTGATAAAACCTCATCTTACTGCTTTGGGATGCTCAGCACATGATTGCACTGGCTTCATTATGAGATTTTGAGTTTATTCTTAAGTACCGACACATGGGCATCTGAAGTCACATCATTACCACAATATTTTCCCCAAGTATAATCTCTTGATTGTTCTTGTACTTGCACCTGTCTCCTACCATGTTGTTGTACAATATGTAATCTGTTTTAACTTTTAATAATTATTTTAAAATCTTTTGTTCAGATTAGCATGAATTTTTTGTCAGACATAGTCTGTATCCTCCTGCCCCCTGGTCTTTCAATGATGGGGTTCTAACCCAGGACCTTGTACACTGTCAAATGTTCTAACACTCAGCTATACTCCCAGCCCCTGCTCTCGTAAGATAATAGTATCCCATCTCTTATTTAGATACCAGCGATCAAACTTAGGACCTTGTGCTTGCAAGGCAGGCAGCAGCACCACTAAGCTAAATCCCTGGGTCCTTGATATTTTTGATATTACAGGTTAAGATTTAGAAAATTAAATTCATGGTGCATGCCTGTAATCTCAGCACTTGGGAGGCTGAGGGAGGAGGATCGCTGTGAGTTTGAGACCACCCTGGGCTACATAGTGAGTTCCAGGTTAATCTCAACTATATAGTGAGACCCTGTCTCAAACCTCCCCCCAAAAGGAAAATTAAATTCAGAAGTTTATATACTATGTATAAGACACCATGGTGGATATTTTAGAATATAAAATTCTAACACTAGGAAGATTGCAATAAAATATAAAGTGCAATATGAAGAGATAATACTCTATGCTACAAGCCAGAGTAATCTTTTCTGCATACTGTTTAACATACTGTTTAAACATACTGTTTAAAAAATAAGATTTCAACTTATTTTATTCTTGCTCTCTGTAGAAAAGTAAGGTGCAACTGAGGACTTGAAAAATGTTGGGAAGGTATCCACCCCCCAAACATGGCTGTACTTCTAGATAGGCCATGTTAAGAAACTGACAAGCCCTCAGGTTCCTCCATACCTTGGTGCCTCAAACATGCACCCTGAAATACAGCCATATTATCTAACTGATGGGGAAAAATTTCTATGTTCTTAGTTTTCAGACAGTAACATAATAGTGTGGTCCATTCTGATAATTTTAATACAGAATTTGAAAAAGTACAAAGAGCTAAAATAATCAACAGCCTTTATTGATTAAAGATGGTTCATGGTAAAGGTTATAACTTCTCCTCAGCATTAAGGATATTTGCTATGCTGGGCCTCAAGTTTCTATAGTCACAGAGATGGAAATGGCATTAGAAAGTACTAATAGAACAGCTGAAATTTTGAGAAGCCAATGTTTTAATTTTATTTTATTGTTTGCAGAGATTAATGCAATTGGGAAAAGGGATGAGTTGACTCTTTATTATGTTCCAAGGAAGATGTGGTGTTAGTTTGGGGAGAAATCTCATCATTGAAGAAAGGTTATATGACTACGCATTGAAGCATTTGATTCAATTCTGATGGACAATGCTTAGTCCCCAAATACGCATATCCTTGCCATATTCTAGGTATTGCAAGCGCTATCAGCGGCCCAACTAAGCACTAGATTCCATATGGATACATTTGTCTTGTAGAGTTCATGTCATAATTTTCATTTTAAAAGATGTCTTAGTTATTTTAGATGACCAATATCATGTTCTAAGGCTACCAGAAATCTAACTTGAAAACTAGTTCATATATTATCAGAAATATTTCTGTGTTACACTTTTAAGTTTTCCCATAAGGTTAATGCTTAATACTATTTTATAGAGTAATATTTAATAAATTATACATATATTTTGCTACTTTATGTTTAATCATTATATATTTGTATGCATATGCAAAATAATGTCTCAAATACTGTCACCTCTACCAAATAACCATGATAGAGATAGGGAAGGTGGCTTAGTCAAGAGCACGTAAGATGTGGATTATTTATCTCAAAATGGTGGTGAGGTCAAAAGGACACCAGTTTGAAAGTATGGAGGCCCGATTATGATTTTTATTAGCATGTGACAGTACATGAGTGTCTCAGCCTCTGGATAACTATTTTATCATTTTCAAAATGAGGATCTTAGATTTAGAAAACTTTTGCAGTTTTTTCCAACTCTGATATTTGCTTAATTCTGTATCCTCCATTCAGACAGTCTGGAGACAGGTCAGGATAAGCTTACTGTCTCCTCTCTTGCTCAACTGATTTATTTATCTCACACTTGTCTGACCATTTCTCTTTTAATTGTATGAAATCTTAGCTGTTGTCCTGGACTAGCTGGACCCTGTAAAGGAGGGCATTGGATTGTCTTCTACTCAGTCAAGCTGTTTGTTCCACCGGCACCATAAAATCATCTTTTTGTTCCCACTCCAGGACTTTTCCTTTAACAACTAGGCAGTGAAGAAAATTGTTCCCAAGGTACCAGCAAACTGTCTTTTCTCTGGCCACTTTCAACTGGTGTGGTCCTGCTAAGAAACAGAAAGGAACTGACAAATTGGTTTTTGAAGGACATAAGATAAATGTTTTTTTCTACCTCCATCAGCTGGAACCCACTGAAGGGACTCTGTCGAGGGCTCTGCACTGAGATCTCAGGTTGGGGCACACTCTTGACTCAGGGACATTCTTGTTTTCTAAGTAAAAATCTTTTTAATTGGACTGAAGGGTTTGTTTAAACAGTTCAATATTGTGTTCACTATAATTACATGTTTTATTTGGATTTCCCCTCAAGCTTTTTGGTTCTGTGTTTTTGCTAGAAAAATCTGTATGTTCTTTCAGAGCCTGATATTCATTCTCATGAAAGGAATTATGTGCCTTGTAGAGGAAGGGAAGGGAAGAAACAGGAGAGAAGAGGAAATGGCCCATTTCTACTTTGTTCCCAGGTTGTCCTGATCCTGTTTTGGAGATATGTATATCACAGATTGGTGAAGCGAATAGGGAAAGAAGTACCTGATTCATTCTCAGAGTTAATAAAAACAAATATTTCAGTCCAAAGAATCACATATAATCAAAGGAGACTTGGAATATGTCCCAGAAAATCCTGGCTTTTATAGTCATGGCTTTGCTTTTAGGTTTTCTTCTATTTCTTGGGGCCAGGTACACTATTAGAAAGCTGAGTTCTCCATCTCAAGAAGACAAAATAGTTGCTCAGCACATATACCTTGTTCATTGCTTACTGCCAATTTTTAATTGAAATAAATCCTTTTATTATGGAGTTGTGTAGTGGGGTTATCAATACTAAAATGATATAGAGTGATATAGAAGAGATTAGTGAAAGATGTTTCATATCTTGTGATTTTTCAATCTATGTACATTTAATGTTTTGTTTTGGACAGTTGTTTGATGAAGATAATGATGATGAAGATGACGGTGGGGTGTGTGTGTGTTTCCTGTGCACTGAAAAATTTTTAGCATTTTCTCTGGACTTTACCTATTAGATGCCAGTAGAATTTTTCACACTCCAGTAATGACAACTAAAATTATCTCCAGACATTGCCAAATGTCCATGAGGAAACATGATCTTCCTTGGTTGAGACCACTGCCATGTCTTAGAGAAATCTTGGTTTTTTACTATTCTGTCACATTTGGTATAGTAGAGAATGTTCTCCCCCAACCCCGTGCTTGTGTGTAGTGCCAGGGATTTAACCCAGGGGCTCACATGCGTTAAATATGCATTCTTTCACTGAGCCACACCCCCACTCCTTAGCAGACAATATTCTCTGCTATGAGGAAACAAATCTATCCAGTCAAAGTCAGTTAAGTGTAAGCCAGTGTTTCACCAAAAGTCTATTTATTAAAAGGGTCAAATATCAAATGACTGACTCACCAAATTTACCATATTTCCTAAATTCATTAAAAGTTGGAGAATATTCTTCCTGAACATATTAAAGACATTTTCATAAAATGTATATATTTTGTAAAATATATTCATAAAAATTTATGCTCAAATTCCTTATTTGTATTCAGAAATAATACCCCCTGGTATAATAAATCTGGTAAACAGAGCCAATTGATTTTCAGTTAATAGGCTTTCAGGGAAACAATGTCAGAGAACTGACTTAGATAGAGTCCTACCATAGTATCTCAAATGCTGTCTGTCCTTGGAGGGGAACCAGGAAGGTAACTCATGAGTAGACATGTAAAGATGTATCTATTCAGAAGGATAAAACAGCAGATATGTTGGCATTATTTCTTTTTGTCGCAAACAAAACTGAAAATCTCATCTTGGTTTATATTTTATGTGCAGATTCATAAACAAGTACAGTAGATGTATCAGTATTTTTGTCATTATGGTTCCAATGCCTACATTAAAATAGTAATTTGGCCTGTAAGCTAAAATAACAGTATCTTCTCAGATGGAGCTCTCCTTGTTTGACCTCCTTCACTGACATAATCTATATACTTTTTCTATATTAGTTATAAGAGTAGCACATTTTTACATTCTGGTCAGGAGAACTGATGCTATGGTACATTTATCGTATTTCAGTTGATATATGGGAATTTCACTGGGAACTTTACGGAGGCTGCATGAATATGTGTAATTGAAAAGATGGATGGAGGCAGAGAAATATTCTAAAACTTTTCTTGACCAGAATTACTCTAAAGTCCATCATTACATTGTTTTCTTTTGTTTGATTACTAAAATTGGGAGGAGCAGGTCATGAAAATCAGAGTGTCAGAAAGACAGACCCATTATTAATGAAGAGGAGGGTTCTGGTGATGCCGCTAAAATATGTGTCTTTTTATATTTAAGGAACATTTAAGGTGATCAGATTACTTTACCCCCCATACACAGTTTTGCTTTCTGTTGTTTCAATTATTCAGTTACCCATGTTCACTCATGGTCCAAAAGTTATTTCACAAAAAATTCCAGAAATAAACAATTTTTAAGTTTAAATTATTCACTGTCCTAAGTAGCACGATGAAATCTTGCATTATCTAGCTGTATCCCACCCAGGATGTGATTCATCCCTTTGTTTAGCTTATCCATGCTGCACATTTTACTTACCATTGTTGGTAGCCATCTAGGTTGTAAGATTAACTGGTGTGTAATGGTAGTGCTTCTATTCAAGTAATCCTTATTTTAATTCATAATGGCTCCAAAGCATAAGAGTAGTGACATGACAAAAATAGTTGAAAAGTGCTCTTTTTTTTTTGGTACCAGGGATCAAACTTTGGACCTTGTGCTTGTGAGGCAGGCAGTGGAACCACTGAGCTAAATCCCCGGCCCCTGAAAAGTGTTTTTTAAGTGAAAATGTGAAAGTGTCATATTTGATAGAAAGACTACAATCATATGACTTATCATTTATTCTTATAGCTTTTTTATTCTGTTATTGTTCCTAGTCTATAGTGACATGTATAAATTAAACTTTATTATGAGTATTTGTGTATAAGAAAGAATGTTGTATACAGGATGCAGCATTATCTGCAGTTTCAGACATCTGCTGAGGGTCTTGGATGAATAAGAGGAGACTACTGTACTCAGCTGTCATCTTAGGGAACATATTCACGTAGGTGATAGAGAAGGCACAGTAGACCATTTGACAAAGATTTGTGGGAAAATCCCAGGAACCCAAAGCCCCTAGATGGGTGACTGGAAGTCAGATATGTCAGCCAGTTTACATGGGTGGTAGAGGTGGAAAGGGAGGGAATGCTTGCTTCAACAGGAAGTATTATAAACAGATGCAGGTCTAATCTTTCCTCTTGATTTTTCACTTTTAAATTAGGGTGAACCTGGTTGGTAGATTAGGGTGAGACTGGTTGGCAGACATTTTTGGTTGTTGGGAAGTTTGTTCATTTCACAGTTATGCAGCATTACAGTTTTAGAACCATCACAGAAATGTTATCATCTATACCAGGCATGAGTAACTATTATGGTAAAATAAAAAGCTTAAGTTTGGCTTTAGAAACCTCCTCTAGTACTTTTAGGAGCTGCTACTAAATGACCAGGTTACCACATGAGTTTACAAAGCTCACTTATTATTATCTCTGATGATTGGTGGCCAAGATAAGTATCTATTATTATGGTTAAGTTATTTCCTAATAAGTTTCTGATTTTTAGTGTTAAAAATTAATGTTTCTAAATTTTAGTATTAGAAAAATTTCTGTTAAAGCCAGTTCACTTTCTTTGTTAGTGCCATTTTTTGGCACATACTTTAGAGTACACGTGGCTGGAGATTAACCAGTTTGGAATCATTTTCCCGATGTAGCACATCACGTCATTTCTTTCATAGTATTTTAAAATATCATCTTACTAAAAAGCTTCTGTACTTCAAAAGAAACCATTAGCAGAACTAAGAGACAATCTACAATGTGGGAAAAAATTTTTACCAGCTGTACCTCAGACAAAGGACTATTATCAAGGATATATAAAGAACTCAAAACATTCAGTCCCCCCAAATATAAAGACCCGATCCAAAAATGGGCATCCGAAATGAACAGACATTTCTCATACAAAGAAGTGAAAGCAGCAAGAAAATATATGAAAAAATGTTCCACATCACTGGTCATTCGAGAGATGCAGATGAAAACAACACTGAGATTCCACCTCACCCCACAAAGAATGGCTGCTATCAAGAAATCACACAATAACAAATGTTGGCGGGGTTGTGGGGAGAAAGGAACCCTCCTCCATTGTTGGTGGGAGTGCAGACTAGTGCAACCACTATGGAAATCAATATGGAGATACCTCAAAGAGCTTGGACTGGAGGTTCCATTTGACCCAGCCATCCCTCTGTTGGGTATCTTTCCAAGAGAACTAAAAGAATCATATCACAGAGAAGTATGTGCACCCATGTTTATAGCGGCACAGTTTGTAATAGCTAAATCTTGGAAACAACCTATTTGCCCATCCGTTGGAAACTGGATAAAGAAGATGTGGTTTTTCTATAAAATGGAATATTACTCAGCCATAAAGAGCGAGAGAATAGATTCATTCATAGGAAAATGGATACATATTGAAGATATACTCCTAAGTGAAATAAATAAGTCCCACATGTGTAAATACCAAATAGTTTCCCTGGTGTGAATATTCTGCAACAATGCATAAGATTCTAATAAGATTACTGACATTTAGAAATGGGAGGAAAGGAGCTAAAGGTGTAGGGAAGGTGTGATACGTAGGGGAAGAACAAAAAGGGAAAAGAAAAAAATGTGAGAGAATGAAAAGATGAAAATAAAGTGTTTGTAGATGGGGAGGGGAGGAGGGGGTGAAGGGAGGGCAGAGGTAAGGGGAAAAAATGAGAATCAAGCCTTGCCATGTAAAGGTACATGATCCCAACAATGAATGTAACTGTACTGTATCCCTAAATGTACCAATAAACTCAATTAAAAAAAAATAATAAAATATCACATCTTTTATTTGAATATGAAGAACTTTATGCACTCAATAAATACTTGTTCATGTAAATTGCTCCAATTTCTAATATCATCACTGATTACAAAGGGTGTTCAGAAATTACAGCTCTGTAAAACTCAGTCCTCACTTTAATGAGATGTTTTACTATTTTCTCCTGAATGAAGTCAACTTTCATATAGAATCCAAAGCCACATGGTTATTCTTATGCAGTTTTTTTAGTTGGTCTAACATAACATATTACTTGATTATGTTTAGGTTTACAAAGGCCAGGCTTTTAAGACTTGGAAAAATATCTTATCAGTTTCAATTACATTGAAATCTCTCTTTCATAATAAAATTTGTAACTTTGGACAAAATAGATTTCTTGTATTCTGCATTTCCTCAATTGCTGTAGAAAATTTTCCTCTAACATATCAACTGTTACAGGCCTAATTTTGTAAGTCTTTTAAAAAAGATAGTATGTCTTTATTCTATACAATATTTGTCATGTATATACATATATGAAATATTTAAATGGTTACTTCTTATGCAATACATACAAATAGTGTTCTCATTGACCTCTGTCTGCCCCTTTATTGCTACTTGTTTTCTTGTTAATTTTTCAAGCGACATGAATTGAATCTCTGATGAGAGCCAGGAATTGGGATGGGGATAATAGGAAAGATGACACTGGAGATTGTGGCATTTTTTTGTTTGTTACTAGATCCAGAGCAAACTTATAATATGAGGCTCTTAGTTTATGGATTATTGAATTTGTTTTATGTCTTCAATGTGTAAACATTTAATAACCTATCAGGGTAGCCCTTATTTCATTTAGGTCATGTTATTTATTTATTAAACTCATTGTCAACTAAAACCTTTTATATTCTCACATGAGTTGACATTGAGCCACATTCTTTTTTTTTCTTGAACCTGTACAATTGATTTTATTTTTATCCTAAGTATTGTTTGCTTCATCTTTATAAAACTTCATGTCATAACTTCAAGCTCAGAGAGAATGTTTTGAATTCCTGTCTTGTTGATGTAGATCTCCAAAATACTGGTCTTCTGAAGATTTGATAAGCATGCTTTTGTCTTCATATGAATCACTGGTAAACATGTGGACTAGGACAAGACCAAACACAAGCTCTGAAGCACATTATCTTTGCAGTCAGGCACAAATCCCCCTCACTCTGCCAACACCTTGCTTACATTTCTTTATTTTATCTATAAGCTTTTTTTTCAGATGTCAAATCCTTTGAGACATTCTCTTTAATCTAAAAGTTTTGTCCTCAAAATTATAATTGAAATTAACTTGGAGTAATTTTAGATTAAAACTGGGGAAAGGTTATTTAGTTACTAAAATGGTGCAATGCCTCTACTCAGGAGGCTGAGAAAGAAGGATCACAAATTTGAGGTCAGCCCAGGTAATTTACCCAGCCCCATCTTTAAGTAAGTAAGCAACTAAGTAAATAAAGGACTAGGAAGTAGCTCAGTGGGTATGCTTGCCTATCATGTGGGTGGTTCTGCTTCAATCCTCATTATTGTGGAGAAAAAAATGGTAAGCCCCTCTCTAAGAAAGACAAAGTAAACTGTGTACCAGAAGCTGGTTTCTGGAGAGAAAACCATTGAAACAGTCAAAGAATAGGCAATTCTTAATTCTTCACCTGAGTTATGCAGAGCAAAAATACAAGAGTGTAAGGAGTGAACCCTGCTGAAAGGAAAAAGCTCATCATTTTTTTTACTTTGATAAAGTATCCAAAAAATTGAAAATGAAAATCATTGGAAAGCCATCTAATATGCACAAGTTATAAAAAGAAATAATTTGAGTAATTTCCATTAAAATTTTGATAATATCTTTTCCTAAGTAGCATTTAATGTAGAACAAGAGACATTATTAGCAATGTCAATTCCACTTCCAAGAATAAGTATAAGTTAAAAACTATTATTTCACTGTTAGTGTCTTACTTCATCAACTTCCCCTTAGCCTCTCTTCTTTCCCCTTATCGTCAGCTCTGCAAATGGTCAAAATTATCAGTCTATAGCTAAAAATATGTGCTAATTGAAGACTGGGCAAGAAGTTGAGGTTAGAGATGTAGAGGAAATTGGGGCATATAGGAAAGAAAATAGCAGTTCAAAGATTATCCTTGTAGCTAAGAGGTTCCAGGAAGAGGGCTGAAATGAAGATTAATTAGTGTGGAATGCAATGAGAAAAAAGAAGATGATGTTCAAACACATAAAAGGTTACTGAGATGTAGTGTTTGGATTTGTTTAGAATGAAATTATTAAAATCTTTATAGATTGATTGTAACAGATTTGAGGGGATGAATAACATTACAAGGAATGGCTTGTAACAATTGAGTGGATTAGAAATCTGGATTGGTAGGAGGAACAACTGTATTGAATTGTTCATATTTGGACATAGGGCAGATGTGAGAATATTTGAAAATCAAAGGAAGGAAAAGGTTGGGTTAGCTTGAAAATGCTAGAGTTTTCCTCTAGATTTAATTTCAGGGGTAAAAGGCCTTGAAATGAGAAAGTTGGAATTGAAAGGACAAGAGGAAATTTTATTTTTAGGATAGAGGAAGAGAAGACTCTTTCTCTAACACGGAGTGAGAAAGATAATCAAGAAATCAAGGATAATTTAGCAAGGTAATATCAGAAAATTTATAATTCAGAGAACCCTTGAGGAATAGTTCTTCTGATTTGAAGATTGACTTTTCAGCGTCTCCTTGTTAGCTCCATCCTAACTTTGCTAGCCCATCTTCGGAGTGATGATCAACACCCGTATTATCCCTTTTTTTTACAAATCTCTGAAAATCCCTTTACAAACAGCTTCGATTGAGGAGCACAGGCAGGATGCTTAGACCCAATTACTATAGGATCATAAACATTGAGTGAGTTAAAGGGAATTGGGAAGACTTTCTGACTCTGAATAGATATTCCACAAGTGTAAGAGAGAACCTAACTTTCACCTTGAAGAATTTATCTTTTGTTTTATCAAGTGTCTTATAAAAATACAAAAGTTCTTTGGGGTTGACATTTTAAAAGAGTTGACCTTTTAAATTTGGCTGTAAGATGTTTTGTTTTAATAAATACTTATTGCATATTTTTATTTTAAATTGAATTTATTGGTACATTCTAGGTAAACAGTACAGTTACATTCATTACTGGGATCTTGTACCTTTACATGCCAGGTCTTGGTTCTCATTTTTTCCCATTGTCCCCACCCTTCCTTCACCCCCTCCTCCCCTCCCCACCTTCAAACACTTTAATTTCATTTTTACATTTTCTCATATTTTTTCCCTTTCCCTTATTCCCTTTTCCCTATCCATTTTTAAAGAATGTTTCTTCCTTTAGTTCTTTTTCTTCCATCCTTTCTTTCTTCCTCCCTTTCCCTCTTCCCTTCTTCCCTTTCCTTTTCTTTTCCTTCTTTTCCATCTTCATTTGTTCCACAAACTGTAAGACGTTATGATACCTCATACTATATAAAGTCAGAAATGAAAAGATGAGTGTAATCAAGTACACCATTAGATAGACACAAAGATATTAGTTCAATGACAAAATAAATAGATGATTGAGGTTTATTGGTCAGTACACTCAAATTCAGGAGTTTTACTAGAGGGTAGAAAAGAAGGATAGTGTCATTTGGAATATGCAGCACTAGCTAAAGAATGGTGGTTTGAGAGGAGGAGCCTAGCAGGTAATCCCAGCTGTCATAGGGTAGCTGATATAAGGGACAACACTGGTGCCACAGAGGCTACCAGGTCTGTCAGGAACACAGGAACTTTGGGTACCAGAAAGATAGCAGTAAGCCACAAGGCCTAATTCTTTTTTTTTTTCCTCATTGAGTTTATTGGTACTTTTAAAGTATAGAGTAATTACATTTATCATTTGGATCTTGTACCTTCCATGACAGATCTTGGTTCTCATTTTTTCACCATACCCCTGTCCTCCCTTCACCTCTCCCTCCTCCTCTATTTACAAAGACTTTCTTTCCACTTTTCCTAATTCTTGAACATAGTGATTTTGTTACCTACCAATGAGCCATTAGCATACAATGCTATATGATTTCAATCCAGGGTTAGAATAAAATATTTTCATAAAGTTTGTCTCTACTTTCAAACAATAGTATCATAAATTTGCCAAGCTGATTTTGGAAGCCAAAACAGCCCACATAAATCAGTTTTAACTGGTGAGGTTTAGATTTAATCTTAATTAATAATGAACTTCAAATGGGTTGTTGTCTTTCCTCCAGCAGTTACTCAAATAAATACAAAGCATTTATGTTTTGATTCATCCCCAAGGCTCTCACTGTTAAGACACTGGAATTATTGTCAATGGCAAAACACAAAAGGCAAAACAGAAAGAGGATCTTTTTTTTACTAAACACTTCCCTTCTGTTCAGTTTTACTATTTTCACAGAGCTATTAAGTGTCGTGTTTGAAGTAAATATCATTGAAAATCCACAGGCAAATCAGAAAAATAACATTTTAATTTAATAACAAAATATCTGCCTAAACTGCATAAGTGGGCAGAAAGTGAGTTCTCTATATCCTCACACTCTTCTTATTTTCCCAACTTGTCTGCTTTCAACACCTTTTCTCTTAATTGTCTAGCAAGAAATCTAGTAACAGTGCATTTAACCAATGAAAGGCAACCATCTCTACAGGCCTAGAATTTTATTAGCTGCTATAATTATGAAGAAAGAATGCTTTGTTTTCCCAGAAATATCCTTCTTAGGACATGATGCAAGCCATCTCTGATTGGTGATTTGAGAACTTGTAAATAATTTTTAACAGTTGAATTCTTTTTAAATGTCTGCAGTGTGCCTGCAATACTCAGAGTATAGAAATGCAGTACTCTAATTTTAGGCATTTTTAAAGAGACAAGAGTCGATGTCACAAACCCAAATAATCAATGGTGAGCATTGATTTTAGGTTATTTTCAAGGGATTATTACAATGCTCAAATAGGCTGATTAATGATAAAAGCTCACTCAACACACTGTTGATGGTCCTTTGAAAATACTGATCTGTTTGTGCCATACATTTTCATGGGTTTAGAAATATCTGTGGTATTTGTTTTCTGTTACATCATATCTTGATTTACAACTTCGTTTTAATAGTTATTTTACCTAGTTGTTTTAAGACCTTCTTCAGATCAGTGACTCTTATAAAGCAACTTTCAGAGAATTAGGAAAAAGGGAGAATTATTTATTAGTAGTATCACCCATTAGACTATAGTCAATGCTTTTTAAAACTCAGAGACAAATTACAAAAATAACATCTGCATTTGTAAAAAAAATATCTCTTTTGAACTGTGCAAACTGGTGGAAGGAGAATTCTCTATACTGTCACCTTATCTAGACACTTTTTTTTTTCTCATTGAGTTTATTGGTACATTTTAGGGATACAGTACAGTTACATTCATTACTGGGATCTTGTACCTTTACATGACAAGTCTTGATTCTCATTTTTTCCCCTTGTCCCTGCCCTCCCTTCACCCCCTCCTCCCCTCCCCATTTACAAACAATGTATTTCCATTTTTTCATTTTCACCTTTCCCTTATTACCTTTCCCCTACTCTTCCCACTTTCCCTAAACTTTTAGCCCTTTTCTTCCCATTTCACTTATCAATTATCTCATTAGGATCTTATGTACTATTATAGTTTATTCACACCAGAGAAACTATTCAGTATTTAAACATGTATGACTTATTTATTTCACTTAGGAGTATATCCTCAATATGTATTCATTTTCCTATTAATGAATCTAATTTCTCATTCTTTTTATTTTTCAGCTTTGAGTTTATTGGTACATTTTAGGGATACCATACAATACATTCATTGTTGGGATCTTGTACCTCTACATGACAAGTCTTGATTCTCATTTTTTCCCCTTACCCCTGCCCTCCCTTCACCCCCTCCTCCCCTCCCCATCTACAAACACTTTATTTTCATCTTTTCATTATCTCACATTTTTTTCCCTTATTACTCTTCCCCTACCCATCCCACCTTCCCTACACCTTTAGCGCCTTTCTTCCCATTTCTAAATGTCAGTAATCCTATTAAGATCTTATATATTATTGCAGATTATTCACACCAGAGAAACTATTCGGTATTTACACATGTGTGACTTATTTATTTCACTTAGGAGTATATCTTCAATATGTATCCATTTTCCTATGAATGAATGAATCTATTTTCTCATTCTTTATGGCTGAGTAATATTCCATTTTATAGAAAAACCACATCTTCTTTATCCAGTTTCCAACGGATGGGTAAATGGGCTGTTTCCAAGATTTAGCTATTCCAAACTGTGCCGCTATAAACATGGGTGCGCATACTTCTCTTTGATATGATTCTTTTAGTTGGCAAGATACCCAGCAGAGGGATGGCTGGGTCAAATGGAACCTCCAGTCCAAGCTCTTTGAGGTATCTCCATATTGATTTCCATAGTGGTTGCACCAGACTGCACTCCCACCAACAATGGAGAAGGGTTCCTTTCTCCCCACAACTTTGCCGACATTTGTTATTGTGTGATTTCTTGATAGCAGCCATTCTTTGTGGGGTGAGGTGGAATCTCAGTGTTGTTTTCATCTGCATCTCTCGGATGACCAGTGATGTGGAACATTTTTTTCATATATTTACTTGCTGCTTCTACTTGTTTGTCTGAGAAATGTCCATTTCAGATGCCAGTTTTTGAATCAGGTCCTTATATTTGGGTGGCTGATTGTTTTGAGTTCTTTATATATTGTACTATCTAGATATTCTTAACTCACTTCCTCTTTACCTCACCACAAACCTTTCCCATATTTTTCCAACAGAATCTAGTAATAGTGCACTTAATGAAACAACTGTCCCACTGGCTGTTTGAGTTTTGTAAAATCAAGAAGACTGAAGGACTGCTGTAGAGGGCAGCCACATGTATTGAAAGTCAGTTCCCTGTTCCCAACACACTGACAGCCCCTCATATATCTGAGAATCACTGTTGCATAGACATCTTTACAGAATTATGATTTCTTAATTAATCATGAGCCCATATAAAAAAGGGTCACACAGAAAATATAAGGAGTCCCATAAAATTACTACTGAAAATATTTTGCACTGTAACTTAGTTCTCTTAAGAATAATTTGGATACATTCTTCTTAAGTTGTAGTTCTAGGAAGATTTGTCTTTCCCAATTAAAAAAAATTAAGACTATTAATATCAAAATAACTCTGAAGAAACTGCATAGTGGTGGAAATCTCATCAAAGATATAAATCAATTATGTTTATATTTTTCATTGTACTTTGGCTCTTGTAAAGCTCAGGTTTATATTTCTGTTAAACTACAGCACTTATCTTTCTCTCATGTTGCTGGTTAAGAATGATTTATCTTTCAATCACTGCCATTACTGGACACATAATCTTCTGTTCTTAATATAATGTTGTTTCATATGTCTTTGATTTTAAGTTTTGATTTGTTGTTTCATATGTCTTTGATTTTAAAAGCACCATAAGTAATGCAGTTAAAAATAAAGCAACTTCTTTTTGTTCCATTTAAAACTGTTCAAGTCTCTAAGTTTTTTCTGACATTTCTTTTTCATTACTCATATTTAATAATTTGTATATTCTTTTATTTCATTAAATATTTATTGTTCCCTCATTTTCCCCTCAGCATTTGAAGTTGAAGCATTTTATACTTTCCTTATTGCTGAATTATTGAAAATTCCTCAACTGATGCTCCTCTCTCCAACCTCGTTTCTTGATGGTTCTTGTTTCTTCCTACCTATAAATAGGCACTGGTCACCATTGTGTTCCAGTTCCATTGTGAACACATAATTTAAATGACTACAGACATTAAATAAACAATACTACCGATATATTAAATGAAGCAATATAAATGTACGGGGCATGACTGTGATCTAATGTAGGGTTTTTTAAGCTCAGCATTGTTGACATTTTGTGCTAGATAATTCTGTGTTGTGGAACACTATCTTGTGTGTTGTAGGATGTTTAGCAGCATTCCTGGCCTCTACTCACTCATTATGTCCTCCTGGCATACTCTGTTATGATAAACATTGCCAGGTATTCCAGAAATTTCCAGATACAAATGTGATACAAAATTGTCCCTTACTTGAGAGCCCTTCCTCAACTCTAGTCTGGATGGGATGGGTGAATTTATTGCGTACATTTACTTGTGAATAGGCCAGTTGGATTGAGAGATGAGGGATACATTAAAATTAGTAGAAATTACTGTTGGGGAAGGAGGAAGGTAGGCAGTTCTGGAGATGGGAGGGGCCTCAGTGTTCTAGAAGGAATCGCAGCACTTGCAAGACGCTGAGGTTGGAAGTGAACTTGGGGTAGTCCAGGAGCTGAAAGGCGAGCACTGACAGTACATAAAGTGGACTCAGAGTTTGAGGGTCATGCCTATTCTTCTGGAGAAGTAGACCATGCTCAAAACCAAGAGCAGTGGGAAAGAAAGCCTCGTGTTTCATAGGAAAATGAGAAGATACTAAATTCAAGCAGGAATTAGGATGAAGAAGATTGAAAAATCATAACATTTTTAATGAATGAGAGTAGAACCTGTTAGATCTGTTGATGACTACGGTGAGAAGTGCAGTGGGGATATAGCTATTTGGTTAATGGCATAAGCCCAGGAAGAAAGGTATGTGTGTGTCGGTATGTACATATAAATATATTATCTATATATGTTAAACAGAGGGTCAGTTTTGAAAAAGTAGTGGCCATAGAAGACCTTTGTACAATGTTACCAATGTCTCCTGTTAACCTAGATGTGGGGCGGGAGACAGGTTTATGATGCAGAAGGCACAGCTTCCACTGAAGAGTCTACAGAAGAGCTGTGTTACAGAAGAAAAACAAAGACAAAGGCTCTTAGAGAGTATGAAGACACAGGGGGTTCTCTTCCCAAGAAACTCCTCCTCAGGAGTTGCTGTTGAAGTCAAGGAAAATGTGATTGGGATCTGGGGCTAGAGGGAAAAGAGGTACAGATTATTGTAGGGATGAAGGCCTGGTCCAGTTTAAATATGTGTAGATATGTAATGAACAAAGGTTTAGGAATATGGTGCGTAATGAACTAGCTCTAAGTCTGTGTGTGTGTATGAGAGAGAGAGAGAGAGAGAGAGAGAGAGAGAGAGAGAGAGAGAGAGAGAGA
>NW_022900936.1:43572354-43574236 GCF_012274545.1 Fukomys damarensis
CTATGTGTGTGTGTGTGTGTGAGAGAGAGAGAGAGAGAGAGAGAGAGAGAGAGAGAGAGAGAGAGAGAGAGAGAGAATAATGGGAATTTGGATCTAACAGGAAAACCTAGAGATTTTGGTATCATGAAATAAATATTGCCAAGTTTCCTTTATTAGTCAGCTTTCCTGTTGCTGGACAAAACACCCAATCCTCACAACTTAAAAGAATAGAGGTTTATTTGGATCATAGTTGCAGAGGATTCAGTTCATGGTCAGCTGGCTCCAAAGGGGAAGGGTATGGCAGAGTGAAACTGCTTGGTTTAGGATAGTCAGAACCTGTGAACCTCTGTAAAATTAAAAAATCAAGTTGCCTAATCCCATTATACAATTACACAAGGTAAATATTCCCATTCCAAAATGGAGGAGAAATATAAAAGAGGAGAATCAAAGCAAGACTGAAACCCAGCGGGGCCTGTAGTTCCATATCCAGCAGCCAGAGTATAAGGTGATAAGGTGTAAGTTCTAAAGGGCTTGGCCAGCCTTCCACCGTACCCTTATCAGTTGCATCCTATATCACCTTTCTCTTGACACCCTGAAATATACTTTTCTAATCCATGGGCTCTCAAGCCAATCAAATTGATAATGCAGCTTAACTGTCACACCCCACTTTTATGTCACTCTCTAACCTCTTTTTCCCCATATCATCAAAGGTCTAACAAGAAAGTAGGGCCTTCTATAGCATTTCCCTTAAATCTCCCATTACACTTTGCCACACACGAGCTTTGCTAGTACCCTAGCAATGCATTACTTTCTCTTTCTTATTCTCTCTCATCCCTTCATGTCCCAAATCTAATTTTTCCTTTTGAAATCATATACATTGATTGATTGACTGAGATAGGGTCTTGCCATGTAATTTAGCCCGGGTTTGAACTCACTGTATAGCCCGGGCTGGCATCAAATTCACAGTGATCTTTCTTCCTCGGTCTCTTGAGTGCTGGGATTACAGGTGTGTGCCACCTTGCCTGGCTCACATCCATTTTAAAAGTATAGCTCATATTCTGCCCCTCTATGGCAACTGTTAGATTACCTTGTCCACAAATGCCATCTCCTCTTAATTGACACTTAATTAAAAACTGTCTTGAGGCTTCCTTTGTACTGATATCTAAATATCATTGGCTTCTCTTGGGCATGAATTTGCTGTCTCTAAAATTAAACCCAAGTTTATTAAAACCTGCATCCATTTCTTTGCCTCTTACTATATTCCAAAAGACCTGAAATGGATTCATCACCAAAAGTCGCTTAACTGTGTTTAATGATTGCTTAGATACATATTACTTTTCCAGGACAGATACAGAGGAATATTGATCAACATTATGTCGTGTATGGACTCAGCTTATGAATCTGCTTTGCATTCACTATTTTGCTTGTCTTACAAAGAATTCATTGTCTTCAACGGATGACTCTGGGGTAGACACAGGTTGAAAATGTCAATTCTTCAGATTTAGCATCAGGCAGGCAAGAACCACTCAGCATGGCTGGAGAGGTCAGGAATTCTGGGAAGAACAGGGCCCAGCCAACCCACTAAGGAAGACTGTAAGTACAGTGGGTCCAACATGAAGGTAAAACATGTCAGTAGGAGGTAAGTATTATTCAAAAATTTACCCCAGGTTTGTGTTAAACAGTTTAAATTGTGAACAAGGAACATTTCAGAGACAGCAAACTTGCAGTTATCAGTGAGCGGATTTTTTACTTCTATGTTCACAGTAAGGAGTTATACCTTTTCCCCAAATTTATACGTCCAAACCCTTAGTTGAAAATAATGGACAGAAGGAAAAGGGATTTTAGTCTCAGAAAAAAAAAATGTGCTTTAATTCTTTTTTTTTTTTTTTTTTTTTTTTTTTTT
>NW_022900936.1:43574400-43600435 GCF_012274545.1 Fukomys damarensis
AAAAAAAAAAAAATTTTTTTTTTTTTTTTTTTTTTTTTTTTTTTTTTTTTTTTTGGTACCGGGAATTGAACTCCGGTCCTTGCACTTGAAAGGAAAGTTTTGTGAAATGATAACATTTTTGTCAGCCATCTTTCCCATTACAGAGAGGAGAGACTTGATCAATATTTCTACCTCATCTTTGTTGGCAATTGACAGATATTTCCATTTCCTGGGTTGGGGTTGAAGAAAGCTGCGAACATTAAGCATGGTGGGAGTGTTATTTTACTGTATTTCCATATTCTTTTTATATATTTTCAGCTTGGGTTCATTTTCACCTTTAGAAATAACAATGTTGGGTCCTCCAGCTAGTCTGAAATTGACAACCGACTTGTTTTCATTCCAAGTTAGTTTTCCAGTTCTCATTGCTTCATTTGGTTTCTGGAGTCACAATACAAATGGAATTCTGTGGCTATTTCAGAAATTACTAGCAAATTGGAATAGGCTTATGCAGAGTATTAACTGTGCCTTTTACATTCTGATGCTGTGATATCTTGGGACCTTGCTAACCTTGGAGGAATTGCTTTTCCCAGGGGTAGCTAATTGATAGAGATAGCAAATAACTCTCCTTCCTAGAATTCCTTTCATATGGGAACCAAACAATCCAGAGGTCAAACCCCAAATGCCTCTTTTACAAATCTCTTATACTTCAAGTCACTATCCACTTGCCCTAATTACCCCAGGGCCAGGCAATTGAAAACCGGGACAGCCCCTTCAACCCACAGACTTCTGAAGTTGTCTAAACTAGCCAATCCTTAACTTGTTTTTGCCATCTCCCTCATTTCTTTCTTCAGAACCATGATGGTGACTTTTGCCCCCAGTTCCCCACTGTTCCTCTGCCTCCTGATCGCCTCTGGTGCTTTCCTGTATGACACCCAGTGGCCCCTTCTTCTTGGACTAGCAAGTGTATATACTCAAAACAAATTGCATACTGTTCTAGAACAAGAATTAATAAACTTGTAAAGGAAAACTTAGATATATTTTGACTCTGTATTCATTAACCCTGAATTATTGTTAAAGGTTGGTTAATTTAGTCATGGTTTTCTCACACTTATGCAGAATTACCTCATCTTACCCAAAGTGAGTTATGAACCAAACTCAGATGTTTTTCACATTTTGAGAGCTCCACTACATGTCAAGAATCCTGATGTCTTTTATTCACATTTTAATTATCCTAATAATCATATAATATGTCCCCCGACCCCCCTACTGGGGATTGAACACTGGAACAACTGAGCTAAATCCCCGGCCCGTATAATACTTTTATAGAAAGGCATTTATTTGAATTTTCAGTTTCTTAGCACTTTGTCCCTATCTGATTTCAGTTGGAGAAAGCAGAAAACCGCAAAGAGAAGTTATATACCTTTTGACCTTGGTAAGACAAGTCATTGTTTCCAATCTCATGGAAAACTTTTCATTTGAGTACATCTCTCAGTTTTTTTCCTTTTCTTCTGGTATTTACTGTGCATTTCTGTGTATTAACCCTCTTATCAGATCTATCATTTGAAGTGCATATTCACCCTGCTTTCTGCTTAGAGGCTTACTTACAAAAGTCTTGATTTATGAGGTTACCATAATTAAGCACATACTCTACGTATTTAAAAATATACTTAACTACAAAATGGTTTCTACAAAGTCCAATTGAAATGACTTCCATTTTTTTATTAAAAGCTTTTTGCATCATAATGGAAGTTCCTAATAGTCCCATATATAAAAATATCCTCCAATAATACCAAAATTTCTTTTTCTTTTCTTGGGACATACTTGCATCATATAATAATGCATTCACTGATGTAATCTAGAAGTTAATTAGATGTTCATAAGAGTTAATTTAATTGGAAGAGAACATGTCAAGAATTTTCCATGTTACTGTATTATTAACAATTAGTAAATGTTCACATTGGTAATGGAATATTGTTCAGTACTTTCAGAAAACAAATTATGTTCAATAAGATATAATATAGTATAAGAAGGCACCACTGAAATTACAAATGAAATGAAAATAAATACAAAGTTTAAAACAAGGATTTAGTGTTACCTATTATCTTTTCACATAAAAAACTAAAAGGTTATTTTACTTTGTAAATTTACATCTTTACTCATTAGTGTAGGATGATTGCATATTGCAAAACTAGAAATGAAACAAAACCTATGAGTTACTACCCAGTGCATGTAATATATTAGTCATTTTTATTACACCTTTTTCTATTCAGTTGTCTAAGTTATCTTTTTGCATTTAAAAAGATATGATAGGTCACATGATCAATATAATTAAGCTAAAATATTGTTTCAAATATTATTTTAAATAAATAAATCATAAAAAATTGTGCTTCCCAAAAATTTCACAGTGTGACTCTCCTTAAAGTTACACAAGAGGGGTAGCTTCATATTTTCAACAAGTCCCTACCAGTCTCCTATAGAGCTTCATCCTTATGTTCTTCATAAATTTTAGCCAAATAGCTACACAAGTGTCTAAAAACTGCTCTTAGGGTTACTCCATGTAACTCTAGATGTTTTGTAGAGATAAAAATGAGTGAAATACAATCCTCAGCACACATATTTAATAATATAGATTTTAGGATGAGGATTGAGACAAGTATGCTTTTAACTGTAATCTTAGAGAAAATCCATCAAATGCAATAATAAGAAATAAAGTAAAGCTCATAGTTGTTTAAAGGAAGGAGAAATATCTGGCTTGGGAACTAAGGTGAATCTAGTAGAAGAAGTAATATTTAGTTCACACATTTATTCACTTAAGAAGTACAAGCAAGCATAAGATTTTAGGAGCTGGGTGGGAAAGGATAGAGTTTCAAGAAGATGGGGGAAAGACTTTCAAGAAAAATAAATAACATGAAGCAGTGCTCCTGAAGTATCACTCCAGTGATATGTAATTTTGTATGGATCAGTAATCAGAGATATTTTAATGACAGATTTGAGGTCTGACTTAGGAAAGCCTTGATTTTTCAGAACCAAGACCTTCAATTTCATTCAGAGTTTTATAGAGTATAATAGATATTTGTTTTGGAGAAAAAACTTGATAATGACATATGTATGGAATAATTTGAAAAGTGAAGCTAGACTGAAATCAGAGATGCTGAAACTGCCATAGTAGCAATGTGAGAGATTGTGAAAGGCTGAACAATGTTGGAAATAAGAACATAGTGAAGGGGGAGTATGCAATGAAATTGTCTTCTGTGGGTTATAAATGAAAGTTATTATCCTTCCTTTGTAGTCATATTTCTATGGACATACATACAACACATTTACCTGACAGTGTTGGAAAAAAGCTTCAATCTAACTACCTTTTTCTTTCATAAAATTAGGTTATTATCTGCAAAATACTATATTGTTAGTGATGACATTATTATTTTGATAAAAATTCTATAAAAAAGTGTATACTTCATATCTTAGATTTTTTCAATCTAGTGGCCATTGTATTGTTAGTATGCTTAATATAATATTTAGTCATTTTTTTAAGGGTTCAAGGTCACTTTTAGTATGAAATTTTATATAGCTGCTTATTGATGTTTAACTTGCTATAATAAAATTCACTACTTAAAATGCATAGTTTGATGAGTTTTTGCAAACTTATATAGTCATATAACCACCACCTCAACGTTTAAAACATTTGCATCATCTCCAGAAATTCCTCATGCCTATTTGTGATTAATTTCTTCCTGCATCCTTTGCCCATGAAATAACTAGTTTATTTCCGTGATTTTTTGTTTCTTTTCCATAGCAGTTTATTTTTTAAATTAGTGACAAGTATTCTATTGTTTAATTCCATTACAGTTTATTCATCCATCCATTGGTGAACATTTGGTGTTGTTCCTTGTTTGCTGGTACTGTGAATAAAACTAATATAAACATTCAAGTATTAGTTTGTATATGGAATTATATTTTAATTCCTCCTGTGTAATTATATTTGAGTGGGACTGTTGAGTCATATGGCTAATTTTATGAGACATTACAGAATTGTTTTCCAAATTTCTCTTCAATTTTGAATTTCTACTAGTACTATCTATGAGGTCCATCAGCTCCCCATCTTAAACAACACTATATTAGCCTGCTTAGTATCTTTTGTAAATATATTGAGGTAGCTCAAAATTTTAATGCATGGCCATGACTGTATTATATTCTCATATTCTTTTTTTTTTTTGGTACTGGTGATCGAACTCAGGACCTTGCACTTATGAGGCAGGTGGCGGAACCACTGAGCTAAATCCCCGGCCCAATATTCTCAAATTCTTATTGGCCATCTGTACACCTTTTTGGTGATGTATGTGTTCAAATAATTTTCTATTTTTTGGGGTGTTATTCATTGTATGATGTTCTTAAGTGTATATTCGGGATACAAACTATTCATAAGATATGTGTCTTACAAACATTTTGTCTTAGACTTGACTTTAATAGTTAAATTTGAAAAGTATCTACTTTTTAAAATAAATTCATAAGCAAATATTAACATTTAGTGAAACTTAATTAAAGCAATTTGATATGAAGGAGAGTAAATGGGGGCTACATTACATTAGGATAGTTAAAATAGGCTTCTCTATGGAAAGGATGTTCAAACTTAGATTTGAATAAAGGGAAAGAGTATTTTGGATTGAGAAGGCCCTAAAGAGGTATAACATTTACTAGGTGTCAGCCTAATTGGATTAGGCATGCTTAGATACCTCCCTGGTAAAGCATTTTTATGTGTATGCCTTGAAGATGTTTAAGAAGATTGGCATGTGAGTCATTCAACCAATTGAGACTGACTAGCTATCAAGTGGGCAGGCGCTGTCCAATTGACTGGGGACCCAATGGTACAAGAGGCAAAGGAAAGGCAATACGTCTCTCTGTGTTTCTCTCTTTCCTTCTCTTCTGTTTTCTTCTTCCTCCTCTTTTTCATCTTCTTCTTCCTCCCTTTCTCACCCCCCCTTTTAAAGCTGAGTCAGATTCCATCAGTAAGTATGTGCAGATCCCAGTGAGAAGTTGGAGTAGACCAGAGATGCTTGGGGGCAGGTAGATCCCAGCTACGGCCTGCCCTGAAAAGATCTGCATGGACACACAAGCAATAGCTAGAGGCCCACCCAGATTCCATTGGATCCAAGCAAAAAGCTCACATGGACCAGAGCTGAGCAGGGGCTCACAGGTCCTAGCCTGGGCCATGCCCAGACAATAGCGGCATGTGTTCATGGGCCCCAGCCAAAGGCCTACTTGGAAAAGAGCTATGCAGTTGGGCAAACAAATGCCAGAGGTCCAACCAGATACCACTGGTAAGTGTGGGCAGATCCCAGCTAGATGTTTACTCAGAATCCTCCCAGACAATGGCCCCCTCATACAAAAGCTATGCAAGGGGCATGCCACATTGAGAGGCATACCCAGATTCCATCCCAAGTGTGTATAGGCCCATCCAGAACCATGCCTGGACAACAGGGCACAGCAGGGATCCAGAAGGCTGCCATTTAGAACACATGAACTGGTGCAGTGATGAGCAGCAGAGAAAAGGACTCTTGGTGGCTTGCTGAAAATTGAAGATGCTGCATGAGCAAAATATTGCCTCAACAAAGGTACAGCAGGCTGCATCTGCTGAAAGGAAAAGATGCAAAAAAAAGTCTCAAAATCAGACTCCAGATCACCTAAGGCAACCCCAAGGGGCAACAACATCTAACAATCTGCTACTCAACCACCTGGACTCCCTGAACTGGCAATGAAATAGGATTCAAAAAAAAAAATGAAATCCGAAATAATTTCTCATATAACAACAGAGATTGTGCCCATAGTGCAAGACATGATTAATTATTCTAAAGCAGACACACATAAAAATAGAGGAGCTGAGAAATATGACAGAACCCCAGCATAGGAAACAAATGGAATCCATAAAGCAGATTCAAACAGATACCCAGGAGATTAAAAACACCACTGAAAGTTTATACAGCAGAACAAGCCAATGTGAGTACAGAATTTCAGATATAGAAGACAGTATTGCAATTAGTGACCAAGAAAATAAAAATTTCTTAAAAATGGTAAGGGACACCAAGAAATCAATCCAGCAGCTGCTAGATGATGCAAAGGATAACATAAGACTGATTGGAGTCAATAAAGAAACAGGAGAGAATACAAACAACATTAAAAAAAAACTGTTCACAGATGTAACAGAAAACTTTGCAAGGAGGGGACAAGAATTTGACATATAGATAAATGAGTCATATAAGACCAACTAGCCATGATTAAAAAAATCTACACTTAGGCATGTATTAGTAAAGATTTCAGAAACCCAACAAGAATAAAATTGTACAGAGAAAATAAACAGATCACATACAAAGGAAAGCACAACAGAATCACAGCAGATTTCTCAACACAAATCCTCAAGATAACAAGAGCATGGAGTGAAGTATGTTAAGCCCTAAAAAACAACAACCGCCAACCCAGATTGATGTGCCTTTCAAAACTATCTTTCAAAATTGATGGAGAAATAAGATACTTTCATGACAGAGTACTTTAGGAACTTCAGGAATACCAAACCAGCACTCCAAAAAAATTTAAATGATATCCTAGGAAAAGAAAATGAGATTCACAACTCCAGAGAGCCTAAATGAATGAATTAATCAGGCAAGACAAGAAATTAAATGCAAAAGGGGAGAATCCAAAAACAGAAAAAAGTCAAGACAAGGAGAAGTGAATATATGTCAGTTACAACTGTCAGTGTTGATGGTCTCAATTCACCAATCAAAAGAAATAGACTGGGGCCAGGGATTTATTGCTATGAATTTCCATTGTAAGACTGCTTTCATTGTGTCCCATAGATTCTGATACATTTTTATTGGCATTGTCATTTAACTGTAGAAACTGTCTGATTTCTTCTTTAATTTCTTCTGTGACCCATTGATTATTCAGAATTGTGTTGTTCAATTTCCTTGTGTTCATGAAATTCTTGTGGTTTCTATTGGTATTATCTCCAAATTTATTGCACTATTGTCTGATAATATACAGGGGATATACAGCTTCAATCCCTTAAACATGTTCTATGAGTTAGTATGTGTTTTCTGTTTTGGAGAAAGATCCATGTGCAGCCAGAAAGAATGTGTATTCTGATTTTGTGGGGTGGAACACCCTGTAAACATCTGTTAAATCTATTTGTTCAAGAGTTTGATTGAGTTCTATCTAGTGGATCTATCTATCTGTGTCAGTTGAGTATTGAGGTCCTACACTACTAGTGTATTAGAGCTTATTAGGTTTTTCATGTCTATTAGTATTTGTGTTATATCATAGGGTGCATTAGTATTTGGTGCATACATATTTATGATTGTCATCTCTGTCTCTTGAATTGTTCTTTTTACAAGGATATAGTGGATTTCTTTGACTTAATTTGTGTTAGTTTGAAATTTATTTGATTCTGCAAATGAGATACCTACTCTAGTTTTTTTTTTTTGTTTGTTTTGTTTTTTTCATGTTCCTGTTTCATGGAGTATTGTTTTCTACCCTTTAACTTTCAGCCTATGAGTTTCTTTTTTAATTAAGTGTGTGTTTTTTTTCTACAGCATATAGTTGGATCTTGCTTCTTGACTCATGCTGCTAGCCTCTTTCTTTCTTTCTTTCTTTCTTTCTTTCTTTCTTTCTTTCTTTCTTTCTTTTTTGAGACAGGGTCTCACTATGTAGTTGAGACTGACGTGGTACTCACTATGTAGCCCAGGCTGGTCTTGAATTCACAGCGATCCTCCTGCCTCAGCTTCCCAAGTGCTGGGATTACAGGCTTGCACCACCATGCCTGGCTCTTTCTTTCTTTCTTACCAGGGATCAAACTCAGGACATTGCGCTTGTGAGGCAGACATCGGAACCACTGAGCTAAATCAAAGACATTGAAGAGAATATCATGAAATGCAAAGACTTCCCTTGTTCCTGAGTAGGAAGAACCAGTATAGTAAATATGGTTATACTTCCAAAACTGCTGTATAGATTCAATGCGGTCCCAATTGAAATTCCAACAGCATACTTCACAGAGCTTGAGAAAATAATCACAAAATTCATTTCAAATGAGAAGAGACCTAGAATAGCAAAAGGAATTCTAGGCAACAAAGACAATATAAAGGATATCACAATCACAAACTTGAAACTATACTACAAGGTACTTTGATAAAAACAGCATGGCACTGGCAAAGAAAGATACCGTAGGGTGTGTGGAACTGATTAGAAGATACAGAAACAACTCCATACACAATCAGACACTTCATCTTCAATCAAGGAGCCAAACACTCTCAGTGGAGAAAATATAGCCTCTTTAATAAATGGTGCTGGAAAATTAAGTTTCAATTTGCCAAAGATTAAAACTAGATGTATATCTCTCACCATGCTCTAAACTAAAATTCAAAATGGATTAATGATCTAAATATTAAAACAGAAACACTAAACCTGCAGGAAGAGAGGTGAGGTAGAACTTTTGAAGACATTGGCATAGGAAAAGATTTCATGAATAAAAACTCAGTTGCACATGAACTAGCAAAAAGAATCAACAAGTGGAATCTCTCTCTCTCTCTCTCTTATCAGTGATTGAGCTTGGGTCCTTGCACTTGTGAGGCAGGTAGTGGCATCACTGAGCTAAATCCCAGGCTTGATATCTCTTCTTATTAAAAAGCTTCCACACAGCAAGAGAAACCACCAACAGCATAAAGAGACCACCTACAATGTGGGAAAACACATTTACCTGCTGTTCCTCAGACAAAGGTTTACTATCTAGAATATATAACTAACTTAAAATAATCAGACTTCTCAAATTTAAAGACCCAATCCAAAAATGGTCATCTGAAAAGGACATTTTTCAGAAAAAGAAGTAGAAATAGCAAATAAACATTAAAAAATTTTCAACATCACTAGTCATTCAAGAGATGCAGATGAAAACAAGGCTGATAGTCTACCTCACTCCAGAAAGAATGGCTGCTATCAAGAAATCAACCAATAACAAATGGTGGGGTTGTGGAGAGAAAGGAACCCTTCTCCATTGTTGGTGGGAGTGCAGACTGGTGCAACCACTATGGAAATTGATATGGAGATACCTCAAAGAACTAGGATTAGAGGTTCCATTTGACCCAGCCATCCCTCTGCTGGGTATCCTTCCAAAAGAATTAAAAGAATCATACCACAGTGATATATGCACACCCATGTTTATAGTGGCACAGTTTGTAATAGCTAAAACTTAGAAACAGCCCATTTGCCTATCAGGTGTAGACTGGGTAAAGAAGATGTGGTTTTTCTATGAAATGGAATACTACTCAGCGTCATTCATAGGAAAATGGATGCATACTGAGGTCATTCTCTTAAATGAAATTAGTAAGTCAAACGTGTAAACATCAAACAGTTTCTCTGGTGTGAAAAACTATAATTGTAAGTAAGATCCTAATGGATAATTGACAATGTGAAATAGGAATAAAAGGGCTAAACATGTAGGGGAAGTGGGAAGGGTAGGGGAAAGGAAATAAGGGAAAAGAAAAAACATGAGAAAATGAAAAAATGGAGATAAAGTTTTTGTAAATAGTAAAGGGAGGAGGGAGTGAAGGGAAGGCAGAGGTATGGGGAAAAAATGAGAACAAAGACCTGTCATGTAAAGGTACAAGATCCCAATGATGACTGTAACTGTATTGTATACCTAAAATGTACCAATAGACTCAATGAGGAAAAATAAATAAATAAATAAAATTTTAAAGATAAAAATAAAATATATAAAGAATTTTAAAAAAGAATTAAAACAATCATACCACAATTATATATGCACACCCATGTTTACAGCAGCATAGTTTTTAATAGCTAAAACTTGGAAATAGCCCAATTGCCCATCAACGGAAGACTGAATAAAGAATATGTGGGTTTTTAAAAAAAAATTAAATGGAGCTCTACTCAGCTATAAAGAATGAGAAATTAGAGACATTTATGATGAAATGGATGCACATTGAGGCAATATTCTTAAGTGAAATAAATAGAATAGATATGCAAAAAGAAAATGTCTGAAAAAAGGAAAAAATGGAAACAAAGTCTTTGTAAATAGGGAAGGGTGAAGGGGGTGAAGGGAGGGCAGGGGAAGGGGGAAAAATAAGAACCATGATACATCATGTAAAGTTATAAGATCCCAGTGATGAATGTGACTGCATTGTTTAACTTAAATATACCAATAAATTTAATGGAAAAAAATGACTGTAGAGCTGAGATGAGCACTGAGGGTCCTATGTATATATACTATATTTTAAAATCAGTTGCCCATAAGTAGGAAAATTTTTTTTTTCTTGAATTGAAACACACATTTTCAGTCATGAGGCATTGAAGCTCCATGTACTTGGGCTTTTGATCTTAAACTACGACTTACATCCTTGACTTCCTTGGTTCTCAGGCCATTTGACTTGGGCTGAATTGTGCCATCTGTTTTCCCATCTTGCAGCTTACAGATGTTATGTCATGAGGCTTCTTTAATTTCATAATCTTATGAGCAAATAATAATAAATCATCTATCCATCTCTTCTATTCTATTGAATACTTTTCTCTGGGGAGACCTGACTAACACAAGCTGCTAACTTAGACTAGTGTCCCTTACCTAGTCCATTTCCTGCTCTGGGTATACCACTCTTCCAGCACTCCTTATTTTCTGTTCATACAAAAATGATGGCAGAAGTACAAGTTATCAGGTCATGCTAGATCAAGCATTCAAGCTAGGTAGGAAGATCTACCTGAGTACTCAACATGCTAGTATTTCATCTTCAGTTTCAGAGAAAGAAAAACTTCCTTCCTTCCCCTTTTCCTAAGAAATTTACAACATTGAGTTTGCAAAATTAAAGTCTGATCCATTATCTGTGATGAACTCTGCAGAGGGATGTGATGGTGTTCTGTGAAAACCGAAATTCCTGGCTCAAAATCTGTAAACTCCGATATGACAAGGCATCCCTATCCCTGTCATTCCTACTGCATCTCTACTCCAGGCCTCATCTGCACTCTCAGCTGCTCTAAGAGGCATAACTTCATTTAGAAATTCCATACCCATCTACTGGACTGACTGCATTAGAAGGCAGAAGTGATGATGGAAATGTAACTTAGAGATTTATAAACCTTTTTATTCTATAGAAATAGAGTCCGTATTATATTATGTATATTTATTGATCAGATTTCTGATATTTCAGTTTCCGACTGTTTTCAGGAATGTGTCATATGGGAAAATGGAGTCCTCCTAAAAAGAAAATGTGAAATAAAATCTGAGTTCTATCCCCTACATTGTAGGACAAAAGGAAAGTAAACAGGATCCTATATTTAATAGGTTTAAGAAGTAACTAATCTGTCTTTGCATTTTATTTGATAAATAAAAGATGATGTAATATCCATACCCCTCTCTTGACCACACAAGTGAATGTTTTCTAAAATTTCCCCAATTCTTTTGTAGAATCTCATATGGGCTGGCTCTCCAAACTGTAAAATAGCCCATGTTCTTCCCCAATCTGGGTAATCTACAATGAAACGTATTCAAAATCAGAGTAGAAAGGATCTTCTGAACCTTCCAGACTTCTCCAGAGGTTGGCTGAAATAGCAACATGTTGCACAAAAGAAAGGTATTCTCATTTGAGGAAAATATAAAATCATTAAACAAATCCTTTCTAAATAGTCTTGTGGTCTAAGATTTTTGCTTGTCATACTTTCTCTTCTCAAAAGCGGTTTTATTATATCTAAAAAAATCTTCCAAGGAAAATAATAAATACATTTCTAATTTTGTACTTGTGGAATTATTCCACTGGAAAAAATTATGCAAAACCCTATAAAGTTATCCCAAATCAGCTAGAAGTTCAGAGCAGTGGGACAGCACTCAGCCTGAGTGTTTTGTCTGTAGAATCTGAACTTTAATTTTACTTCTAAATTTTGTTAGAGACATCTCTGTTTTCTCCAAATTTTCTTGGAAGAATTCATTTTAAAATTTTTTCTTTATTTGGATTATTTTTCTAGGCCTGCTCTAGAGAGTCCTGATTAATTGGTAAAGAAAAAAATGCTCTTTATCCACTTATCTAGGTATTTGCCCAATACTCCAGTCTTTCCTAATATCTATGGAAATATAGATTTCTGTTTTTGTTTTTTGTTTTTTTGGTTTTTTGGTGGGGGAGGGTTCTAGGGATCAAACTCAGGACCTTACTCTTTCCAGGCAGGTGGCAGAATCACTGAGCTAAATCCCCGGCCCCAGAAATAATAGATTTCTTTGAAATCATAAAGAAAGCTGTGATCTATCACCTCTAAAATATTTTATAGATGTATGTCATTTGAAGATTATGGTAGACCCCAATTAAGTTTGTTTTTCTTCATGGAAATAAAATGAGAAATAGATAGGATATCTGCGATGCCCTTGTAGTTTTTATATTGGCAGCACTTTTTTTTTCCCTCTTTCTTGGTATTCCTTAGGTGTGTTGGTTACTAATTTATTATTTTTCAGCTGCAAATCTATCCTTTTGTCCATCTGTTTTTTTTTGGTTTTTTTTTTTTTTTTTTTTTTGTATCAGGTAATTTTTATTTTCTCGGTAACATGTTTTACCAAGATAGTTGCTCTACATAACGTACAATGTATAGGGCAAAGAAGAAAATAATACTGCTGGAATATGGCAAAGATTTTTTTTTTTGGTTTTTTGAGACAGGGTCTCACTATGTAGTTGAGACTGACCTGGAACTCACTATGTAGCCCAGGTTGGTCTCAAACTCACAGTGATCCTCCTGCCTCAGCTTCCTGAGTGCTGGGATTATAGGCATGCACCACCATGCCTGGCTGACAAAGATCTTTAAAGTTCATAGTTAAGACTCTTGTAAGAGAGAGAAAAGAAGCTATATTACTTTTCTATTTCTAATCCTCAGCTTCCAGGTAAAAGAGCACTATGGTTCTTGTGAAGTTGGTTTCTTCTGCTCTTCAACTTGCACAGCAATCCTAGGGAATTCGTAGCTTTCTGCCTCCCAAATCTGTAATCACAACTCTGGGCATGTCTACACATGTACATGCGCATACACACCAAAAGAAAATAGTTGGTGTTTTTTTTTTTTTTTTTTTTTTTTCCTGTGCTGAGGCTGGAGCCCAGTGCCTTGTGCATGGTGCACTCCTATTGGACCATACCCCACCCACTCCTTTTTTATGAAGGTGCGTTATTTAATCTGTTGAAGAAATTAGAACTGCCTGGAAAAGCCGAGTTGAGCCTTGTCCAGCATTATGTGGTTTGATATTTTGTTCCAGTGTTGTTGGGTTCTTAAACTACCCTGTAGCAACCATCTCCTTCATGTATCACCTGCAACAAATGTGCATATCAGACACAGAGAAAAATGTTTTTAATTCAGTAAACACCAAAACAGTAATGTAACCTGTTCAAACATGCAGCTACATCTCTTTTTCCTCCCCCAAGAATTTAAATTTTCTACAAAATGGTTAGACATGGGAATCAAGTTAAAACCTGCCATGTTTCAAGTTAAACTCTGAAGGTTCTGCACAGATATAGCATAATGTTAAATTCATTTTTCTGTATTTTTCCTTACACATCCTAAACAAGCTTCCAGGACCATAATACGTAGGGAATGACTTTAAAAGTTTCATATTATACTGTGAAGTTCTATTGAATTTCTAGTTTTTCAAGGTCTACCTATTAGCTCAATGTCATACAATTGGTACATGATGCAATTGTATGGACACAAAGTACTTCAAATGCAAAACCTTTACCTCCGTGTCATAAATAAATTTGGGTAAAACTGTAAGCCTTCCACTGGGTCATCTCAGCAGAGGCAGCCCATGTTTTCTGCAAACAGCAACCTTTCTTTGGCCAGGAGAGCAGACATTCCCACAGGCTTAGCAAACTCTTCTGATGTTAGGGATCCCTTTTCTGAAACTGTCTCCAGGGCTGAGGCCACCATTTCCTCTTCCATGTGGGACAGAAGCTCAATTACCATGACTCCACTGTCAAACACCCAGAGACTGAGAGGTAATTTCAGTACTTCCAGCATCTTACATGTGTTTACTAAATCTTCTGTTGAGAGCAGATCCATTCCTCAAGCTCGGTTTACTAAACAGTACACCTCTGTGAGTGACATTATTCTCCCTTGCTTCTCTAAAGGTGCCTGCAACATTTCAGTGAGCTGTTTGGCCAACAGCATGTGGTACTGTGTGCCTGAGCCATAGGTTTCCCTGGTAACTGGGTTAGCTATTCCCATGCTGAGCAAGTAGGACTTAAACCTGATGGTCTCATCCTCTCTAAGGTCACCTCACTTTTCTCTAATTTTATTAGCAATTGATTCCGATAATGCCTCCATTTCTTTAGTGTCTCGATCGTTAACTTGCTGAGGTCTTCAAAGGCCTTAGAAATTCTTTTTGTCAGTTTCTTTTCTTTTTTCTTCCAGTTTCCTTTCAATACTACAATTTCAATAACCCTTACTCTTCCTGGCTGAGGTCCTCTATTTACTTGTAGTGACTGGGAAACTGGCATATCCGCCCATCTCTGCGTCATTTCCACGGACAAATGCCTATAAAACTCAATCTGGCCATGTTCTTTGAAGAAGAGTTGGATATAAGAGTTACTACCCTGAAACGGGCCAGGTTTCTGTTAGGAGGAGCCAGGTGCAGATGAACCACTGTTTTGGCACTCTTCCCAATTCCAGCTGCCCACTCCTCACTGAACACAATTTGGAACAAAGGAATGGCCATGCAGCCCTCATGATTTTTCTGATCGCTCCAAATCAGTCAGTGCGTCCTAAGGAGGAGGAGGAGGGTCTGGCATCAAATTTTATCTTCTCTCCATGGTAGATGTACACCCTGCCCTGCTGGATCACCAGGGTTTCACTGATCTCTAGGAGGCTGCTGGTCCACACAAAGCAGTCCATGACTGCCACTGAGCCAGCCTATGCCTCATCCCTTTCTGTTTATCTTTGTGTTTTATAGCTGGACTTCTCATAGAATTTCTCCTTTTCTGTCTGGCTCAGTGTTCAACTTTATTGAAAGAGAGAGCTGGAGGGACATCTTGAGACATAACACAGAAAGAGCTACCTCTTTCTGGTTCTGGTGTGCAGTATGTTTACCTTTCATGGTATGGCTGACAGTGATGTTTGGGAGGCCCAGGGACATTCACTGAGCAGGGGATTTTTCTGTCTCCCAGAAGATAAATTCCTATAGAGAAGCTCTGGCATGTTGACATCTAAAAAAACTTCTGCCTCTCTCAGCAAAATTCTGCCTTCCCCAGCTGGCCACATGTATACCCTCTTCAACAAGGTCTAACATATATCCTGCTTGGGAGGACAGTCCTCTAGGATGTTATTTAGCTTCTTGGTTGCTTTCCTTCTGCCCTAAAAGTTGTAGCTTTTCCTTGATTCTTCCTGCATACTTTAGAGTCATGTCTGCTAGTATGCAAGCATATTTTATTAGTTCATTCACTGTATTAAAATTTCCTCTCTCAAATTATTGATGTGGTTTCCATCTTCTGACTGCATTCTGGCATTTTCAATTTGAATGATTTTGCCATTTTCAAACAATATCATTTAGACTATTAGTATCACAAAATCTCCCCCTCTCCCTTTTAAAAATAAACTTTGGCAGCATTTTGTTACAGACACTGATATGTAATTCTCCTCCACATCAGGGTACCTGGAGGGATTCCTTCAAAGTTAAGCTTACATACAGAAATAATGCATGCCATTTTGCCATGGAAACATTCAATGGCTAGAGCTCAACTCTCCAACTTATTCTTCAACCACCTATCTTTTTATTCATTTAACTGCTAAATTCATTACTCTGCTAAGTTATTTACCAACATCTAAGGCCTAGGCCAGTTATTGCCAAAGAGGGTCTCAAGGGTAAAAAGGGTAGATAAGATATTAGAGTACAATTAATTGATTAATGTCATGTTAAACGGTTTTAATTTTTTCCTCTGTAGAAATTCTGAATGTGTTTAATATGCTAACATACAATGTCAGTCTCCAAAAAGACTTCATTATTCAAGATTTTTACAGCCAAGGTATCTGTAATTGCTGGGGCAAGTAAAAAATAAATTGGAAATGGAGCCCTATCAATTGAATGGTTACATAAGCAAACATCATAAATCACTTCTGCTTACATGTTCACCTTGATGGGAATTCTTCCAGATACTCTGAAGGAGGAGGGAGCTAATTTTTAGGTCACAATATGTGCCACAAACCTGTTACATTTACTAAAACGATCACAAGAATAGCAACAGTAGTATATATTTTTAAGCATACAAAATGAATTTATTTTTCAGACATAATCTCATTTTATTGTACTTCTCAGATACTGCACTTTTACAAATTGGTGGCAAACCTTGTCAAGCACGTCTTCAGTGCCATTTTTCCAACAACAGAGATGACTGTTAGCATTTTTTAGCAATAAAGTATTTTTAATTAAAGTATATACATTGTTTTATTAAACATAATGCTATTGCACAGTTAGTAAAGTATGGTAGAGTGTAAAAATTTTCTTTAAATTAGTGCATTTAGAAATATATAATAGTGACATTTGTTTTGGGAAATTGGTACATATATATGGCAATACTTGATAACTTTTAATCCCATTGCTCAAAAAAATGAATTTTCTGTGATGCTAGTAACCTAAGATTTAAAACTAGAAGTTGAAGTAAAGTGGCTGATTAGTTTATTGACTCTGTCAGTTGGTTTGTGTTACTAATATATGGGATGGTCCAATAGACTTGTTTTTGCTTTATCACAGAAAGTTATCATTAAAACATTGAAATTTTATCTGAATGGTTATAATGACACTAGGGCATATTACTGTTCTTTAGCTGTTGGAAATTGTCTGAAAAATCTTAAAAATTAATGAGAGCTATGGGTTTTTAATGTTTTGTATCAGGAGACCTAAGTTTGATTTTTTGATTTTTAAAGTTTAATTCTATTTTATGGGACTCCTACCTTTTACATTTATATCTTTGCATCACAATGATGCTTTTGCATTAATACTGAGAACTCTGAAAATTTACCATTTCTATGTTTCAGGCTCTGAAATGTTAGGGGAAAATTAAAGGCATCTTGAAACTGGGATTACAATTACAGTTAGTAAAAGTGTAAAGTTAGTGAAATTCTTTAACTTTTGGGGGCCCTATTTTTCACTTAAAAATGCTGAATTTGAGATAGGTGATCTTTTAATTCTAGAATTTTTAATAAAGACATTTTATATTTCAATTCCATATCATTTGTAGGAATGACCTTCTAATCAGTGTGCTAGAGCATCTCATATTATTCATTCATTCATTCATCCATTCTATCATTAAATATTTAGTGACCAACTATCATATCTCTCTACCAACTACAGATTTCTGCACATAAAGTGATTAATTTAAACTAGATCTGTGACATCAAAAATTATAGACTAGTACTAAGCCTTAAGCATCTTTATCAATTAAATAGGTTCTGGTAGAACATATATTATAATTATACTCAAAACTCCTGTTTTTCCATTGAGATATAATAAAAATTGGCTACTAATAAAATACAGTCACTTAGAGTCAGGAGTTTTCATCAAGGTCACTGGAATAACCAGGAACTTTTGCTTTCAACAACTTTATTGAAAGACCTCCATTGAGTTTATACCAGAACACAGAGCAATGAAATTATAAATGTGTAAACTGGCAGCAACTTGACACAAAAAACGATCAACTTATTCTGTCAAAATAATGTATTAAAATTCATAATTTAAACATTTGCAAAAATGTCTCCAGAGATACAAAATTAAGAAATTTATAATAGTGATGAGACAGCAACCAGTTTGTTGATTGTTAACAAAATAAAAATTCCCAGTTCAATTTTAAGTCAATCATTTAAATTATATAATTAACTCTGAAGATGTAAAGGAAAATATCTTTTCTCATTTGACTATTTGGATTTGTGAGTTTGAAGAAAAGTGCTTTCCCGGGGAAATAATTGTTAAATGCTTGGGAACGGTTTTAATGAAGGAATATGGAGGGAGCTTCCACACTCGTGCTTTTAGGGAGCCTTCACTGTGTGCATAGGGTAGATTCAAACTATCATTTGTTTCACGTCAAATTTGCCTCTTTTATCCTTCTGTGATATGTAATAGACCTTTACAAAGCACTGTCTGAATGAAACACCCCACCCTGCACCTAAATTTTCTCCCTCCTAAGGAAGATAAAGTGAGCCTTTGGAGAAGGTTTGGGAGTGATTCCTTCTTTTATACTTTTTAGTGCAAGAGTGAGGCACTTCCAGAAGCTTCATAATAGGTATGTTATGAAAGATAGAGATTAGGGGTAGGTACGCACTCAGTTCCCAAGTATGCAGCAATGTTGCCTTATACCTGTACAGGAAAACATTTTCCTTATGCAAATAAACATTTCCCTTCCTGTACTTTCTCTACTAGCTAATTGTAAGTCATTATCTCTCTGTGTGTATTAAGTATTCTGATCACATAATGCACATGCTGCAAAGGTGTAGGAAATAGCTCCAACTCCATCCTAGACCTACTAATTCATTTGGCAAATATTTATTGAATTTCTAGTATGAACTAGAACATATGTTACACACTGAGGATATCATGCTAAACAGGTCAGACACACAGAATACAATGAAGGAAGAGTCAAAACCAAATCTAATAAATAGATAACTTAGTATCAGATTTAGATGAGATCTGTGAAGGAAATAAACAACAGACATAAAACAAGAGACAGGAACAGCAATTTTAGGTAGAAATACCAGGAAAGGCTTGCCTGTGTAGATGACTTTTGCAACATGCTTTAGCTGAAACTCCAGTGATAAGATGGGGATAATCATGTGAATGAAGGTAAGAGAGTGGTCAGGCATATGGAAAAAAAAATCTTTCAAGGTGGAAAAGACCTTGATGAGTCCTTGGAGCTGAAAGCAAGCCAATGTAACTGTAGTACTGTGAGCAGGAGGGAATGTCAGAGATGGGGAAGCCCTAGCTGAGGCTCTCCTATGGGGCCTCAAATGTGAGAAACAATTGAGATTTTTAAGCTGGAGTTTAAGTTATTTTGATTTCTGTGTTAAAACTACCATTGTTTCGGGGCTGGGGATTTAGGTCAGTGGTTCCAACACTTGGCCTCACAAGTGCAAGGTCCTGAGTTCAATCCCCAGTACCAAACCAAACCAAACAAACAACAAACAAACAAACAAAAAGAAAACCCAAAAAACTACCATTGTTTATATGTTGGCAATGGAGTGAAAAGAAATGAGAATCAAGAAATATGGAATTTGTAGAAAGCTGTTGTCCATATCAGAGATGATGTTGGCCTAAAGACAAGTGCAAAGAGACAGAGGTGGATGGATATTTGTTAGATAAAAGGACTGCACTACACATGTGAAAGGGACATGAAGATTATTTCATGAGATATAAATCCATAATTCTTGAACATGAGGTTAATTTCATTCATCTTATAGATTAACCTGAAACCCAGAGAGGAAAACACTAGTTGGTGGAACTTCAGTGCCCAAACACTTCTGATTTCCACTGTTGCTTTTTTTCTTACACAACATTAGGAAATATAAGAATGAAATTAAAGGTTATTCACTCCATTTCTTTTCTTTTCATTGAGTTTATTGGTACATTTTAAGTATACAGTACGGTTACCTTCATTACTGGGATCTTGTACCTTACATGACAGGTCTTGGTTCTCATTTTTTTCCCTTGTCCCTGCCCCCCCTTCACCCCACTCAATTTCTTTAGGCATATTTAAAAATTCTAAAATAAAAGACTGTGATATCAAGTAAAATCTGGTTAAATGTATTTGTCTTGGATACTATTTCATAAAGGAACGGTAGAGGTTGAAAGTTGATTTATTTTTTTGAGGGTTGAAACAACTTGAGACATATTTAGATGGTTTACAACAACATGGAGTACACAAGCTTAATTTCTGAAGCATCAAGAAAATAAAATTTAGGGGTCTAAATATGTAGATCTTTAGCTTTACTGCAATGTAACAGCATTATAAATAGGAAGAGAGAAAGTGAAAGTAGTAAAGACTGTAGTTGTCTTTGGCTATTCTTCCTGAAAACTGAAACTCCTCTTCATAACTAAAGCTGGAGCTGAGAAATTAACCATCAGCAAATTGGGGGAAAAGCTGAGGTGGATAAGAAAATTATAGTGAGTACTTCATGGAATCTTGGAGGCAAGGCTAGCCTTCTTTCTTGAGCAACTAGCTACATAAGTGTGGGTTTTGCAGATTGTCTTCACTCTCCAAATACAGATATCTAAATCTACTGACTGTAAACCTTGTCTTAAAATTTCAAACTACAAATTTTTCATAATTATGGTCATAATTGTTCTTTGGTCATTATCTCCCCCCTCCAAATTATAATGTGTTACTGAGATTCCATCTCACTCTAGAAAGAATGGCTGCTATCATGAAATCAACCAATAAGAAATGCTGCCGGGGTTGTGGGGAGAAAGGAACCCTTCTCCATTGTTGGTGGGAGTGAAGACTGGTGTGACCCCTGTGGAAGTCAATATGGAGATACCTCAAAAAACTAGGATTAGAGGTCCCATTTGACCCGGCTATTACCCTGCTTGGTAGCTTCCCAAAAGAATTAAAAGAATCATACCACAGTGATATATGCACACCCATGTTTATAGCGGCACAGTTTGTAATAGCTAAAACTTGGAAACAGCCCATTTGCCCATCAGTGGGAGACTGGATAAAGAAGATTGTGTGTGCGTGTTATAAATAAAATGGAGTACTACTGAGCCATAGAGAATGAGAAACTAGGGTCATTTATAGCTAAATGGATGCACATTGAGGCCATACTCTTAAGTGAGATAAATAGGACAGACCTTTGTAATAGGTAATAGCTAAAACTTGGAAACAGCCCATTTGCCCATCAGTGGGAGACTGGATAAAGAAGATTGTGTGTGCGTGTTATAAATAAAATGGAGTACTACTGAGCCATAGAGAATGAGAAACTGTAATAGCTAAAACTTGGAAACAGCCCATTTGCCCATCAGTGGGAGACTGGATAAAGAAGATTGTGTGTGCGTGTTATAAATAAAATGGAGTACTACTGAGCCATAGAGAATGAGAAACTAGGGTCATTTATAGCTAAATGGATGCACATTGAGGCCATACTCTTAAGTGAGATAAATAGGACAGACCTGTGTAAATACTGAATAGTTTCTCTGGTGTGAGAAACTGACAGTGTAAATAAGCATCAAAATGTATAATAGATAATGTGAAACAGGAAGAAAAAGGTCTAAAGGAGAGGAGGAAGTGGCTGGAGTAGGGGAAAAGAAAGAAGGGAAAGGAAAAATTATGGGAAAAGGAAAAATGAAAATAAAATCTTTGTAAATAGGGAGGTCTGGAATGGTTAGAGGAAGGGCAGGGGGATGGGGAAAAATTAAAACCAAGATATATCATGTAAAGATACAAATTCCCAATAATGAATGTCACCATATTGTACACCTAATATGTATCAATAAACTTAATGAAAAAAATAATGTGTTAGACAAATGGCAAACTATGAAAGTGAAAAAGAGGGCCTGGCATGGTGGTGCATGCCTGTAATCCTATCACTGGGGAAACTGAGGCAGGAGGGTTGCTGCATGTTTGAGGCTAACCTAGGCCAAATAGTAAGTTCAGAGCCAACCTGACCTTGTCTCAAAAAATTGTGAAAAGGAGAATAAATATACAATAACAAATAAACCTTGAATCATTTATGATTTTCTAATTTGGTTGTGATCTTTGTTGTCAGTAGACTTTTTATTGCTAACAATACTGTTAATTTCCTTAAATTATACATTCATACTTATTTACTTTGAATTCAAATCTGAGAAAATTAATGCAAGCATTCTACCAGTCATAGAGAAAAATGTATATTAAAGTCGAGAAAACTCAGATTCCCAGCTATCTTGCAGCAGTTTAAGTACTTCAAGTTTCTCCCTTTCTTATGCAATCCCTTTCATATTTCTTATGTGATAAATGAGATCAGTTTGATAAAAAGAGGAATGTAGACAAAGGAGACAGATAAAAAGTAATCCTATTCCATTTATTATCTTGAAATACACATATAAATCCATCACCATATTTCATATAAATATTTTATGTTTGGTGTATATCTCATGATTAAATAAATTAGATTTTTCTCACGTTAGATTCAAGCCATGATCAATTAAATTTCTCTAAATTTTTATGTAAAAACATGTATGCTTAGTCTTTATAGATTAATGCTATTATAAATTAATTTCAACTCTATTTTTATATCTGTTGGGAAAACAGTGGTGTTCCAGCATGGGATAAGCTACAAAAGCTTCACTTTAAGCATTGAAGCAATGTTTAGTAATTAAAAATAAACCTGTGAAACAGTATAGACCTAGGAAGTAATTTTAGAAGTGAATTACTGATGATGGTCATAACTAGTAGAGGCTTTGTCTCAATTGAAGTAAAATAATTGTAGATGTGAAAATTTTATGTGAATTCATTTATAAAGCTTTTTATTATTCTGGTTAAGAGGCATTTTATATTTGGAAAGAGTGGAAAAAAGGAACTGGACTGCAATTGCAATAACGTATTTCTTTGGGGAAAAAAAGTAACTGAATCAAATATGACCAAGTATATTTATTTTATATTGCTGGTGACTACGTGGGTGTTCATTTGAATTTTTACTATTTTCTTAAAATATTGTCTCATTAAAATTTTTAATGATTGGATTGTTTTCACTATTGTGTTTTTCTCCCTTTAACTTTTAGAAATGTATACTGAAATACATTGAAAGGAAGTTACCTGGGATTCTTTAAAATACTTTATTGTTAATAAGAAAGAAAAAGTGATAAGATCATAAAGAAAATAAGCATGTAAAAAAATTGATATATATTAAATCCAGATGATACATTAACACATAAATATTTTAAAATCACAAATAATACAATACCAACACTGTTGGAACAAGGATGTTTATGTAAGCATAAAAAGGAATCAATTATAGATAAGAAGAATAGAATATTCTTTCACAATTATTCTAGGTTTCTAAAAGATTCATTTTGCTTTATCAAATGTTCAAAAAGTTTAGTTAGCCTATTTTTGAAGATCACATAGTAAAACTACTGACAAATGAACCTACCAGAAAATTTCAGCTCTTTGCTTGTATAATCGCCACTGGTTTACTGTATAATTCTTTAAAAATTGCTTAAGTCATCCCCTCTGTCCTGCATTATCTACCTCCTCCCTCCAAAAGAAGACTGATCAAGACCACCTATTCTATGAGAAATAATGAATAAGAATGTTAGTGTTGGTGTTTAAGTGAGGGAAAAATTTAGAAAAGCATATTTAAAAGCTCATCCAAATAATCATTATTTTTCATTTATTTGCTATTCCCGTGCTTCCTCCTGTAAACACCCTTCATGTAAGAAATCACTGTAATATGTAGTTAGTTTAGTTCTTGGAATTTTTGTTTCAAAAATATTTGCTCATAAAATGAAAAGAACCTGTTGTTTGGAAATAAGCATACATCTTTTATCCCACTTCAAAGACAGGATAAATCCTTTATTATTTTTTCTTTAATTTTTCCTATGTCCTGTATATTTTGGACCTGATAGTATTGTGTTGCATCCTGTGTTGGTGTTTCTGTTTTGGTTAACCAGACTACGTTCAGGATTCAGAACTTTTAGCGCCCATTCCAATGCATGTTAAATCAATTATGGAAGCACAGGGTAGAAGTGCAAGCATTTCTATACGAAGACCCTACTAAAGCTCTTAAATTCAATTAAATACAAATTCTGTCTTCAGAATTAGAATTTTATATTTGAAAGTCAAAGCTCAATTTCCTTTGCCTTTCTTTATATTCACACAAGCATTCTGCCCCCAAGGTTACTTGTCCCAGCCATGTTGTCTGACCCTAGAAACACATGTCGATTTGCAGCCCTCCTTCTGAGAAACTTATTACTTTTCATTGGTTGCATTTGCAAGAATTTTGATGACTTCTTTTGAGAAGGGAGGGATTTTTTGTTGGTTACTACAGAAGGGATTTGGGTTTTGGATTTTATTTTCATACTAGGGTTGGGTTGCTCAGCCGGAAATCGAATTAAAATTGGCACGTCTCTGTGGTTTCATTTACTTTTCTTCCCGCCATGGGACAAGCTGGCATCAACGTCTTGTTTTGAAACCCTGAAATTCAAGCCTTAGAAAAATCAGTGCCAATAGTGTGAGTTGAAAATGCTTTGTTTGAATTTCCATAGGACTGTGGGGACCCAAAAAGAAAGGTTGATTTAGAGTTTGTCTCAACCACGAATATCTTCATGTAGGTTTGTCAAGGGATTTACACATAGCATTATAAAACGTTTAATTTTAAATTTGCAGTAGCATTTCACTGTGTAATGTACCCTGTTTACTAAAGAAATGCATGTATGGAGGTTAAAAAAAAAAAGAAAGTTTGGTGCTTTGAAGAAGAGTGAAGAGAATGAACAGAGAAAATTGGGGCAGGTGAATTTTTACAATGTCAATCATTGAGAGAAAGATGAATGAAGATTTTTGGAGGCATTTTTCTTTATATAAAAAGTAAAATTCTCTTTGGAAATGCTTTGGAAAGCTTAAATAAAGATTTAAATTATTTTTAAATTTATTTTTATTTTTAAAACTTAAACTCTTTTGAAGAAGGCATGCTCAAGCACTCTGTGAATTAAAATGTGACATCTGTTTGGACTTGTCCTTGTGCTAAACAGAACAGTTCATCTAAAATCCTACTTCCATATTCAGAAGGTTAAACATTTTTTCATTAGTTTTTCTTCAATATTAGATTTTTCAAATTGGGAATATTGCCAATCCCTGTCACTATAACAGTAGATTTAATTATATCTTCATTACTTTTCACCAAATATTAGATTTTACAATTACAAATATCTCCAACTTTAAGCTGTATAATGTTTTTGATTAATATAGAATTCAGAATATTTCATGCTAACTGTAATTGCAGCCCAGTGGAATACTTCTGTGTAAAAGCAAAGAACAGGTAAGAGATGGTAAACAGACACTTGGAATTCTTAGACTCCTGTACCACTCTTCTTTATTTTTTTCAGCAATACTATATATTAAACATATTTTCAAAATGGTCATAGACTATGAAATGTAGGAGGAGAAATGAAGGGAATAATAATGGAAATGTGGAAATGATAATCAAATGGATTGTTGAAAATACCTAGGTCCAGTTAGCTGGAAAATGAAATGGGAAAGGAGTTATCCTTTCCAAATAAATTGTCTCTGGGTTCACTATTTACAGTTCAATCAGGTATGAATTTGAGAAGAAGAAAATTGATTTTTTTCAGCTTTAATTGAGTTTATTGGTACATTTTAGGGATACAGTACAGTTACATTGTTTTTTTTTAAATTTTTTTTTCTTTTTATTGAGGTTATTGGTACAATCTAGGTATACAATTATATTCATCATTGGGATTCTGTACCTTTACATAATAGGTCTTGATTCTCATTTTTCCCCTTGTCCCTGCCCTCCCTTCAGCCCCTCCTCCCCTCCCCATTTACAAACACTTTATTTCCACTTTTTCAGTTTCTCATACTTTTTCCTCTCCCTTATTACCTTTCCCCCACCCTTCCCACTTTCCTTACACCTTTAGCCCTTTACTTCCTATTTCACATTATTAATTATCTCATTAGGATCCTGTGTACTATTATAGTTTTTCACACCAAAGAAACTATTCGGTATTTCAGTTAAAGAAATCTCTGTATGAAAATTAAAAATAGGGAATCCTAAAATAAAACTAAAAAGGAAAGTAAAAGAGAAAAGGCAATGATGTAACATCAAAATAATCCTTAATTCTGGAGATGAAAATGGTCCCTGAACATATTTAAATTGCTTCTCGCTCTTATAGTCTTATCTTATTCTTTTTTTCATTATTTACAGAATACTTTATTAGTTTATGTAATCAAATCCACATAGCTATGACCTTACATATTTAGTGCGATGTGTTACCCCTGTACACATGGAAAAAAAATAAATAAATTAACATTTCTAGACCAATATGGTTGTCCATTTCTGTACAATGCCAAGT
>NW_022900936.1:43600960-43635504 GCF_012274545.1 Fukomys damarensis
CACTTTCAGGCTATGGGCTTCTTTTTGCACTAGGTGTGTTTCTTGTATACAACATATTATTGGATTTTGCTTCTTATTCCATTTTGCCAGTCTATTTCTCTTGATTGGTGAGTTGAGGCCATTGACATTGCTAAGGCCGATAGTGAACCACCAGGACACCCTGAACTCAAAGAACAGGAAGTAACAAAACAGATCAATCAGGCTCTAGAAAAATTCAAAACAGAAATAACTTCCCAGATAACCATAGAGATAGTGAGCAAAATGGAAGTCATGATTCGAGACTCTAGAGCAGAAACTGACAAAAAAATAGATGAGTTCAGGACCACGATAGAAGCCATGAAGGCCCAGCATAAGAAAGAAATGGAAAAATAAACGCCCAACATAGGAAAGAAATGGAATCCATAAAACAGATTCAAACAGATACCCAGGAGATTAAACACTCCATTGAAAGTGTACGCAACAGAATAAAAGAATGCAAAGATAGGCTCTCAGATATAGAAGATAAGATTGCAGTCAGTGACCATGAAAAGAGAGGTTTCTTAAAAACAGTAAGAGATCATGAGAAATCGATCCAACAACTCCTAGATGATGCAAAGAAGAATAACATAAGATTGATAGGAATACATGAAGTAGCAGGAGAAAATACAAATGACTTAAAAAAGCTGTTTGCAGAATTAATGACAGAAAACTTCTCAAACAGAGGGGAAGAATTTGACATACATTCATTGTTGATTGGGATTTTGTACCTCTACATGACAGGTCTTGGTTCTCATTTTTTCCCCTTGTCCCTGCCCTCCCTTCACCCCCTCCTCCCCTCTCCATCTACAAGCACTTTTTTTCCATCTTTTCTTTATCTCACGTTTTTAAGAAAATTGATTTTGGTATTTTGTATGGGTTAACAACTTTTCTTGGCCTTGAAAAGACTTATCTTTCCTCCACAGAAGTACAGAACAATGACAAAGGCTCATTTTTTTGCCTCAGAAATTAAACACTTAGTATATTTGAGACAATAAAGTCAGATTGAAAAGCTTTTTACGAAAGGTGGTCTGATGTGCAATGTAAAGCTTCTCTTTAGTATCCTTCAGCCTACAAACCTTTTATCCTATCTCTTATGAAATTATATTTGAAGACACATATGCCAGCAAGAACAATTATGGGAGTTTGAGCTGTGGACTAATGTACATTCATATAATGTAACAGTGAAGGATGCCAGCAGAAGCTCTCAAATTAGGGAAGATTAAAGAAATGTATCATAATGTGCCAGGTCTGAGAAACAGGAATTGTAATCACATATCTGCACCCAAGTTTATGAACTTTCTCTGCATATTCCAATCTGACAGTGTAAATTCTAGTTCTACTTCCATGAAAAGCACAGAGTTGCTAGTTTACTCCAAACTGACTATTTGGTTAGTAGCTTTTGGAAGAAAAGAGCTTAACCAGGAACTAAAGAATGTTATTTTATTTGGGAAAAAGTTAAAGCCATTACTTTAAGTATGATTAAAGTTTGTTTTTAATCAATACATTATAAAAATTATGATGTTTGAAAGGGGAATGAAGGAAGAAAGTTTTTGTTTATTTAGGCATTAGGGTAGTCTTGCTTTCCACATCAGTCCTTCGAGAGGAAGTGGGATAAGAGTGGAAGTCACATTAATCATGCCTCCAGTGAGAGTCCCTGGCAGGCCCAATTTAAGTTGTGTGCTTGATAGATAATATCATGGCCAAACAAGGCATTTTTAGGTGAATACAGAGTTTAATAAATTTCAGAATCAAAAAGATTTCTGAGAAGTATTAAAACTGAAAACATTTTGAGGATATACTCGTAAGTGAAATAAATAAGTCACACATGTGCAAATACAGAATAGTTTCTCTGGTGTGAAAAACTAAAATAATACTCAAGATCCTAATGGGACAATTAGCAATGTGACATAGGAAGAAAAGGACCAAAGGTGTAGGGACAGTGAGAAGTATAGGGAAAGGGGAACAAGGCAAAAGGAAAAAAATATGAGAAAATGTAAAAATGGAATTAAAGAGTTTGAAGGTGGGGAAGAGAGGAGGGGGTGAAGGGAGGGCAGGGACAAGGGGAAAAAATGAGAACCAAGACCTGTCATGTAAAGGTACAAGATCCCAGTAATGAATGTAACTGTACTGTCTACCTAGAATGTACCAATAAATTTAATTTAAAATTAAAAAAAAAAGACTGAAAACAAGACCATGCTATTGAACTGAAGATAATAAAGTTAAAGAATCCTAAATTCCAAACTTGAATGAAAGGAAACTTCCAGTTGAAGACAGTCTTCATCACCAATTTTAGAAAAGGCTTTCTCAGCTCTTTCTTACAAATGAATATCTACCCAATCTAAAATATCTTTAGAGGAAATAATTCTATTTTATTATTCAATGAATAAAAGTGATACCACTATAAGGGTTTTCATTTCAAAGCTTGAATCTCTTTTACTGTAGCAAAGTTCATAATTAGCTGGTCATCCATCCTAGGTAATCTGGAGACAGAACACACATAAGAACTTGGATTCTCTGCACAATATTATAAATGAACTGACCAAATTGAATTGAGAAGAACATTTTTTAGTTTTTAAATTCTCATTTCCTCCTAAGTGATATTTTTCTTGAAAACATGTCAGAAATACAACAACTAATCCATTGATTAGTCTCTCCCACCATGCCTCTCTGAGCTGGTGGAAGATCAAAGAAGCTGTTAGATGAAAAAGTGTTGGAGAATTCCAAAATTTTATTTCAAAGTAAATGATTATTTCAGTGACTCTGATCGTGATGAGTTGATTCACTTTAGGGAAGTCATCAAACTTCATAATATCTTACTGGCTTCATAAAAAAATGAGGAAGTTGGGTTAAATGACCTCAAAGGCTGATTGTGGTGATAAAATTCTATGATTTTACAACATTTACTTTATCAGGTAATTGAAGTTTGTCCTAAAAAAAAATCTCAAATGTACTTTTTCTGAAATTGTATCTTGAAGCCAGGGGTTTGGGATATTTGTTCTTTCAAGTTAGGTCTTTCTTTTAAAAAATAATTTCCTGTGCTTGCTTCAGCAGCACATGTACTAAAAAATAGTTTCTGTTTTCTTCTAATCTGGGTTCTTTAGGGTCAAAATTAAGAGTCTTGTACTTTCTGTTTCTAGAGAGGGCCAAACTTTCCTGGTGAAGAAACTTCAATTATAGCCCAAACATAACCAGAAGGGTCTGGCAGAGTGTATTGTCCACAGTGTTCATGATTTTCACATTCTATGCCGGTCTGGGCAATTGATTTTTACTAAGTGTTTTCCAACATCCCATTGCTCTTAATTAAACCCTGAAGATTTTTCTTTCTGGCACTTATTTTCTGTCCTCACTAGGTCTGGGAAGGCCCCTGAATGTGGGCAGAAGCTGTGTGCTGTTAGGATCTTTCATTCCAGATTACCTCTGACTTTTCTTTCAAGCCTCGAGAGGAAAAAGAGACCATCTCCTGCTGCCACACTGATACTCAAGCAGGATTTTCCAAGATAGAGATTGCTGGTGTGTAAGGTTTAAAACAAACTTCACAATGGCTGCCAGGGATTGTGGTTTTGAGACTGAGGTCATACATTCACATCTCTGTTCCTCTTGGAATTGCTTCTCCTATTCTCTAGAATATGAAGAGTTGGCTAATAGACAAAGTAATGACTGATAATATTTTTCTTCTTGAAATATCAATATTTTTCAAGATTTGCAGGTAGATGGCTTGAAAGTTTTTCAAAGGTTTAAATGGTGGTGAAGTTTAGTTTCCGATAGTTATATTTTTTTTCTCATGAGGCTAGAAGCATATTTAAAAAACAGAAAAAAGTTTGTAGGAAGATGAAAAACTTTGTATATTTGCTTACTAGAGGCATGGTATGGCACTAATGAATTTGGATTTTGTTATTGGTAAGGATTAGGACATAGCCCACAAAACAGAAAATTACCTCAGAACTCTGTAGTGGCATGAATAATGTGTGACATTTGTATTAGCTAGAGTTCTTCAGAAAAATGGAACCCACAGAAAAAAATAAATATATATGATATATATTCATATTTTTATCTTCTCTTTTAGCATTCTAATTTAAGAGTTGTTCCATTTTGCATAATCTCTTCATAGTTTATAATTGAAATATTGAATAAAGGCTCCTGAGTACTATATAATATAGATATAGACTATTAAACATTGATTTTTTAATATTTCAGTTTTTAACAATATTACACAATATAATAAAGTGTGCTTTTTATAGTATAGATATATTTTCTAAAAAATGTACTGTAGTATACATTGTTACATATAAATGTAGTTCACAAAAGTATTGTCTTTTGTTCTTTTAGGAGGGATGTGATTCTTGAAGTTGTTATCAAACATTAAAATCATGAAAAACCTTAGGAATTATCTCAAGTAATCTGCTAACATTATAAATAAAACAGGAGTGCCAGAGTACTATGGAAAGATTTTAAAAGCATATTTTTCCTTGTTTCTTTTGAAATGATTATATCTGTAGGCTAAAAGAAGTAGAGCTGGGGAGTTTAGTACTCCCTCAAGCAAGAAAAGACACCAGACAACAGTCTCTTGACTACCCATTCACTCTGACAGCCACACAGAAGATGGCTGATTTGTCTAGTAAACATGTCTCTAGCCAAGTTGAGTATCAGAAATCCCATCTGATAGGCCTTTTGAGAGTCTTTAGATTTATGACTTTTCAACTGGGCATGCCTCTTCCTTAGATCTTTTTTTTTACTTCCCTGATGCATGGATCAATGATGCTTTCTTGTACAAGCTACAGAACATGAACAAGGATCACATGCCTTTATTTCTAAGTCAGCAGTGAAGATTTGTAGGGAAAACTTGAGGCTGGTTATATAGTCCGCAAAGTCATTTTTAAAAGTCTAGGTAAGATTGTTTCTGTTGCTTATTTTAAATTTAATTTTTTAGTATAATATATAGTTGCAGTACATGAACTCTTCCCCTATCCTCACAAGCAATGCAGAAAAAAGAAATAAACTTACCTCTTTTGGGGAGGATGTTGGAAGTACTGTACACACACACACACACACACACACGCACATGCACACACAATACATATTTGATGAGTGATACAATTGGTTTAAAAAGTAAAGCATATGGAAATAGGAAAAATAATTACACTCATCTTGAAGAACTGCTATATATACACACGGAATTTTGATTATTTTTACTACCCCATCTTCTCTTTCTTCTCCTATTTCCTCCTTTCCCTCAAAGCCACTAATTTTTCACTGCTTTTAGTTTCTATTGTCTTCCTGAATAGAAGGAAGAATTTCCAAAATGAGACTTTGGCTATTATTGGGAATATTTTTTATATACATCACCACTTTCTTCTTCATTTTTTTGACTGTCAACTCCCTTGGTCTTCTGTCTTAATATTAGTCCTTCCTCTCTGGCATTCTTTGGTTATCAACACTTGTTGATTCTGGGGTGGAAAATTGCTGCCTCTCCCTACCATTTGGGGGACAACATAGAAAGGAGATTGTTATGGCTTAGATACAGATTGTTCTCCCAAAGCCTCATGTATGCAGAGGTGAGACTTGTGGGAGGTGACTGCATCATGGGGACACTGTATTCACTGGTGGATTCATCCACTGGTGAGTTCAGCAGATGAGTGAACTGTTGAGAGGCAGAATGGTTGGAAGAGGGAGTCACTGGGGACCTGACCTGGAAGGTACATCTCCCTCCCCAGCCCTTTATTTACCTCTCTGCTTTTTGGCCACCATGCTGTAGTAACTGTCCTCCACTATGTCCCTTTACCATACTGTTTTTCCTTGGAGCCAAACATGGGCTAAATTATGAGGCAAAACTAAGTTATCCTCCTTTAAGTAGTGGGTGAAGACTAAGACAAAAGTAAAGGGAAATTTCTCAATTTAAATTAGAGCCAGGTGGATTGCCTATGAATTTGAGCTCTGGTCCTTGTTAGATGTGCAACTTCAGGCATGATAGTCACCTGGTTGTGCTTCAATATTTCATCTGTGAAACTGGCCTGATTTTATAACTTCATGTACCAATTTGTGTATTAAATGAAACTACAAGTAAGAAATGATATGGCACACAGAGATCTGTTAATGTTTATCCTATTAATAATAAACTAATTAGCTATAGACTCCAAATTTTAAGTGCATATATGTCCTAAAATTTTAAAGTTGATCATCCTTCTTAAGATTCAATTGAATTATTAATTATTATTATTATTATTATTATTATTATTATTATTATTATGGTACAAGGGATCGAACTCAGGCCCTTGTGCTTGCGAGGCAGGCAGCAGAACTGCTGAGCTAACTCCCTGGTGCTTTAGTTGCTTTTCTTGGACCTTCCTTGTGGTATTTCATCCAGCCCTCAAAATAAGCTTATAATGTAAATTAATCATCCTACTCATGAGAAGAATGAGTCTTTCCAAGTCTACCTTTGTTTCAAGACATGCACATAGCTATAGAGTGCTAGAATGGAATTCCTAGCCATGCTTTTGGCTATGCCTCTTCTCAAATAGTCTATGGCTATTATATATTGAAGGAAAAAGAATTTTAATTGGATCATAGAGAAGGTGGAATTAGCAGTAAGAAACCTTGAAAAATAATATCAGAATATATTGTATTTTTAAGACTTGAGAAAAAAGTGCTTAGAATGCCAAGAACAAACTGTGCATTTTGCAGTTATGACTAGGATTATGAGGATGCCCAAATACCATGTGGGCACTTGTCATCTTTCCATGGTAAATCTCCAGAAAGTGGTGTTGCAGGGATCATGTTTAATACGGTTGGGTAATTTAAAAAACGATAAGTCTTGTTAAGTGACAAGTAGTGATAATAATTTAACTAGGGTTAAAAAAATTAACTACAGACATAGGCATTCAATAAATATATACATTAATTTTCCTAATAGTCCTCAAGTATGATTTAAAGTTTGAAAACAATGAACATTTCTTTCTAAGTTAAACTGAGCAGTTTTTCCTCTTAAGATACTGTTTTTAAACCTTGATTTAGCATTCTTCTAAAATAGCTTTAAGAAATTGACATTCTAGCTATATCTTTATAATATATTTCCTAAGACTCAAATCCATTTTTTTTGTTTTTTTGAGACAGGGTCTCTCTCTATGTAGTTGAGACTAACCTGGAACTCACTAAGTAGCCCAAGCTAGTCTTGAACTCACAGTGATCCTCCTGCCTCAGCCTCCCAAGTGCACCACCACACCCGGCTCTCAAATCCATTTTTAAAAATAAAGTTTATAATTTCTCTTTTCTAACATCACTTACAGATCATTTATCACATCATAAGGAGATATTACATACTCATAGGAAGAACAGAGAGAATTGCGAAGACAGAGCCCAGCACTGCTTCTCCAACTTTTATTGCAAAACCAATTTAAGCTCCCCAAAGTTAATTTTCGTTTTCAATGATGGGGAAATAATATAGGCCCTGCCCATCTCACAGGGGCATAATGCCTCTCAGACAAGTGGCTTCATTGATATAGAACTATTTCATGAATTGTAAAGCTTCATTCATGGAAAAATAAGCCCCTTTGTTTATGAAATATTTGCTTTTTTCAAGCACTAGAGGTGTCTTAAAATCAGTAATACATAATTATTCTTCCCTGAGAATTTAGCTTATAACAGGTGAAATACTAATTACCCAAGGAATCTTGAATCAAGGTCTAAGAAAGATGCACAGCCAAGTTCAGGAAGTGATACTATTAATGTCATTTGAATTGAAGTGATTGGCATAATCACTCATTTTCCAAAGAGACAATAAACTCCTGAATGGTAGAAACTATGTCTTGCATAATATTTTCACATTCCCACTATTGACATATATTATGAATACCATAAAAATTAGTTATATGGAGGAGACCAAATAGATAAGTGAGCTGAGAAACTATATCACTACATATATAAACTTTATAAATCTCCTAGTCCATATATAAAGTTCCCTTGCTCCTCCCAGGTCTTCCTACTTTTGGACATCAGAATGTCCACTTTATGAAACTAAATTAGTTTTCTTGGGCTGTATTTCTTATTCCTGGTGTCATGCTTATTTTCTCATAAATATTTCCAAAGACATTCCTGAAAGATATGCATAGCTCAATTTTCCCAAGAAAAGTATGTTTCTCAGAGATGTTTTGACAAGGTTAGTTCCATTTCTTCAAGTTTGTGGAAAAGGTAATTTAAAGTTTTTCCCATTCACTTATCTTAGGATAGCTTACAATAGCTTATTATAGATATTTTGGTAGTTGCTTGTACAGAAATTCTCCAAAACCCTAGAGGACTCATCAAGAGGTCTGCTTCTGGGTTAAATATCCTATCACCTCCAAGATAACGTGGCTAGTTGTTATAAAGTTGTTACAGATGGGGAAAGCAGCTGCAAGATGACACACTTTGACCAGGAACTGTGTTTCTAAGGTCTTACACCAAAATTACTTTCTCTCCTGAATATTCAATTTTGTGTAACAATATCTTCTCTAAGTACTCCAGATACATTGTGCCAGTGTTTAAGTATGACTTAGTTTGAGTATTAAACTTTGGGGACTTCACAGAAAACAAGGCCCTGTATCATAATGGTCTAAAATATAGAAAGGGATTATTTGATCATTTATGGTTTGTCTTGATCTTTTCATGCCACTTTAATATCCTAGCACCCTATAAATAAAGTATCAAATAAGTTTAAATAGCTGGATATTTTCGGTGCATATGTATTTTGTTAGTTTATTTATGCATGAGAAACATCATAAAATACTGGGGAAATTTCCTTTTTCAGAAGTCAGAAGGACAAGATTCTAGATACATGTTGGCCACTAATACCTTTTGAAATCAAATATTTGTACAAGTAATTGAAGAGAATTGGACTGACTTCGTGATGATTTTTCCAGCGGAACATTCTTTAGTGCTTATCACTTTTATAATTAAATAATAAAGTTGATTAATCTCTTAGTCTAGGATGGGCAAGATGTATTGATATTTCGAGTGTCAGAAGGCAGATTACATGGTGATTTAAGTAGGAAGAGAACATTTATATGCATTAAGAAAAAGTCTAAGATTAGAAGATCCCATATAAAGAACATTTCAATTTTTCTGTGAGTGGGACTTTTGCTGTTGTTCCAGAATTGGAAACAAATATCGAGAGCTGGAACCAAGAGGACAATTATAATACCTGTTTGCTAATAAGGTCACTTTATATGTCCCTCTGAGGCCGGACCTCTTCTGGTCTTGTTAAAGGTAGATAGTGCTTATTCATGTAAACACTTCCTCCTTCAGTCAAGGAACCCAAAAGACTCACTCTCAGAGAGTGGAGAAGTCAGCCACGCAGGGAATTTGACATCTTGTCATCTGTGGGACTGACTTGCTATCCTGTCCCTAGGTTGAATTGAACAGAAGAAAAGGAACTGAAAAGTTGGGGAAAGATTTAGAGAAAGGACAGGAAGGGAGTCGATGTGCACTCACTCCACTTATGTGTCGTTGCAGGATGGATGCAAAACCTTCTTCCAGGCAAAGGTAACTGAGAAGCAAGAAGCTATAAGGGAAGGAGCTTATCAGGACTCAAAATGGCAAAATAAAACAAACTTCCCAGGGCAGTTTCTGTGCAGTTAGTTGGAAGTCTGGAGCACTACTCTGCCATAAAGAAGGATAAATGTGAGTCATTTGTAGAAAAATGGATGCATCTTGAGATCATAATGTTAAGTCAAATAAATGAAACACAAGTTTAAACATTGTATTATTTTTCTTATATGAAAAAAACAATGTGAATAAATTAAAGAGGAAAATAAAAGATAATAGGAAACAAGGAGATAGATCTTTTGCAAAAGGGAAGGGGACCATAAGATGGAGGGAGAGAGGAGGAGAGGAAGAGAAGGTGATGAAAAAAGAATGAAGATTATGTATATGTGCATGTTTCAACTCTCACCATGAATTAAAAGAATCATACCATAGTGATATATGGGCATCCACGTTTATAGTGGCACAGTTTGTATTAGTTAAAACTTGGAAACAGCCCATTTGTCCATCAGTTGGAGACTGGATAAAGGAGATGCGGTTTTTCTATAAAAGGGAATACTACTCAGTCATAAAACATGAGAAACTAGTGTGATTCATAGGAAAATGGATGCATATTGAGGCCATACTCTTAAGTGAAATAAATAAGACACACATGTAAATACTGAATAGTTTCTCTGGTGTGAAAAACTAAAAGTGTAAATAAGACCCAAGTGGTATAATCAACAATGTGAAACAGGAAGATAAAAGCTAAAGGTGTAGGGAAAGTGGGAAGGGTAAGGGAAAGGAAATAAGGTAAAGGAAAAAATATGAGAAAATAAAAAAATGGAAACAAAGTTTTTGTAAATAGGGAAGGCAGGAGGGGTGAAAGGAGTGCAGGGGTATGGGGAAAAAATGAGAACCAATACCTGTCATGTAAAGGTACAAGATCCCAATGATGAATGTAACTGTACTGTATACCTAAAAAGTACCAATAAACTCAATGAGAAAAAAAAAGAAGTCTGCACAAGAGTTTTAAAAATATGTCTGTGAGAGAGCCAAAACACAGAGATGACAGTAGTTCACAGGGAGAATTACTTTATCAAGAGATAGGTAAGAAACATTTGTACAATCTTCCAGATCTCCTCTCTGATATTAAAAGGAAAGGTCTCAGAAAAGGAACAGGATGGATATAATGGAACACTCTAAGCCCTTTCTTTCCTCATTCCACATTCTTCTGGCCAAAGCTAACTTAATAAAGGAAAGGGAGGATTTAAGATAAGAGTTTAAAATAATCAACTAGATATATTCATTTATTATTAATTGGACTTTTTGTTAACTTGATATACCTGTAAAGCCAGAGAAAGAGAATTTGGTGGGTGGGGGGAAACAGTAGAGATTCCTTCTGATAGAGTGAAAGCAATTTTTATGAAGATTGAGAAAATATTTTTGTAACCTACTGAATCCAAAATATTAATTAATTTGGCAGCTAAACAACACAGCATTCTAATGCTTTGATGCAGAATCTTAATTGATAGAGACCTGAACTTGTTGAAGATTATATTGAGTCATTATTGAATGGATATATATCTACTTCCCACCTCTACAAATTATGGAAATTTATGAAATATTAGCTTTTACAGAAGGGAAAGGATGCTGTTATGCTGTTCTGAATTATCTACAGAAAATATCTGTGCATGCTTTATTAGGAGATAATGCTCTACAAATAGTTTCATATTTTTGCATAGTTAGGCTTTATGATTAAATAGCAAACATGTGCTGGACAGTAGTTTGTACACTGCTCCAGGGAGACTTATCTACCCAGAGCCATTTGCTTACATTCCAGGGTCAAGTTCTTCCCCTCCAATCCCCAGAAAGAATGTGGCTGCATTCCAGATGAAGGTTCCTCTTTTTCTCCCTGGAGAGGAGACACAGATGTTCCAGCCAGCCTACGTAAGTTCAGAGTCATAATTTCAGAGTATTCCTGTAAAATAAACTCTATTCTATGCCCAGGCAAACAACAGGTCCTCATCCAAGTGATCTGTGGGACAACTGGGGCTAAAGTGTTTTATGAAAATAATCTGTCTATTCTCTGACTCAGAGATTTCATATTTCCTATTCATATAGGTGGCAAATATTACATGCAGCTATATGATGCACATATATGTGTGCAGTTTACATATATTATTACAAAGGCCAAGAGGATGAACATTAAATATTATGGTGTTTGACAACTTTATCATGCTGATGTTTATAAAAGATGACATATATAAGCAAAAATAGTAATTGTTGATCCCACAACAAATGTGAAGCATTTTACATTTTATTTCTATGGTTCTATATTCTTTTAGAAATTATTTTGACTGATGCTTGTGGTTTAATTTGTTTGCTGAATAGAGATACTTGAAATTGTATTTCTTTGGATGGTCATTATATATTTGAACATTAATGTTGTTTAAAAATATATAGTAGTGACTTGTTATTGATGCAGAAATTTTCTAAGTATTGTATTGGGTGGAAGTTGGAGACTGCACAGTTAGAGACTAGATTTGGTGTGTATAATTAGCTTGACTGAGGTAGGTCTGTGGGTCAGTGGGACAATCATATTTCTGTGAAGGTCTAACAGGGGTCCCAACAGCAACTGTGTGTAGAGGAGCTGAAATTCAGTTAAGGTCAACATTCCTTAATTTTCTGGTAAATATTGATTGGGGATAGAGCTGGAGTATGAAAGGATATAAATTAGTGAGGAGAAATAGAAATCACAGAATCACTCAACTTGTCCTATCTTACCCAAAGAAATTAGTCCTAGCCCCTTAGAGAAGAGGAGACAAAAGTGAACAAGCTGAGCTAATTATATGGAGTATTTTTGTCCTTTGTGCTTAGCTAAGTGATAATACAAACTAATATGTTTTGTGATCATGTTGAAGTTAATTCAACAACACTGAGCTCTTAACTAACATTAGGTACGATGCTGGGTACTCAAAATCAAAAGATATATGAGATATGGTTCAAAACTATGTGTTCAGGGTTAAGCACTAGAAAAACAAAGTTCAATATTTCCTTTCTGTGCTCTCTTTTGCTGTGACAAAATACCTAGGTAAAACAACTTTTATTTAAAGAAAGATTAATTTTGGCTCACAGTTTCAGAGGTTTCAGTTCATAGTTAGTTGCTTGTGATCCCATTGCTTTGGGCCTGAAATGAAGACAAACATCCTAGCAGACAGTGCACGGTGGAGCAAAGCAACTCATTTCAGGAAGCTAGGAGAGAGTTGGATAAGGAGAAAGCAGGAAGAGCAGGTGCAGGGCAGAGTCTGAAAACAAGATAAACCTTCCAAAGCTGTTTCCCCAGTGAACTATTCTCTTCAACTTAATCCCACCTCCTAAAATTTGTACCACCACTCACTATCATCACCTGCTGAAGACCAAGCCTTCTACACATGAGGCTTTTAATTTTTTTCTTTGTATTAGTACATGATTATGTCACGTAATGATTGTGTTCATCGCGGGGAGTTGGTACATGGGTATAATACATCCCAGTTCCATTTTTGTTCTCTTTTCCTCCGTGCTCCTTCCATATATTAGTTCCCCTCCCATTTGCAAAAGCTCTATGTCCATTTCTTCCAATTCTTTTTTCATTCTTCTCCACTCTTGCCCCCTCCTTCCTTTTCTTCTTCCATTTTCCATTTGAAGCAGTCTCCATACTTCCTTCCTTCTATCTTTTATTTTTGCCCTTTTTTGGGTGATTTAAAAATTTTTAATGTAACACAAGTATTAATAAAGAAAATATAAAAACACAAAATAGAGACAATGTTAAATACAATGTGTATCATGATCTTAAAATAATATATTTTCAATTGCTAATCTTTTCCTCAACTCATTTCCTAATAATACTATACCTATATTTTGTACAAAACATTTTGAATATTAACAAAGCATCTCAGATTCAGTATAATTTTGAACAATTTTTTCCTGTTATACATTTTCGTCCTTATTTACACTTTCAGTTTCTCACACCAGAGAGACAATGTGATACTTACACATTTGTGTTCAATTTATTTCACTTAACAATATGGTCACAAGGCACATCCATTTACCTACAAATGTCTCAGCTTTATCCTTCTTTATGGCAGCATAGTATGCCATTATATTTTTTAAAACCCACATCTTTTTTTTTTTTTTTTTTTTTTTTTTTTTTTTTTTTTTTTTTTTTTTTTTTTTTTTTTTTTTTTTTTTTTTTTTTTTTTTTTTTTTTTTTTTTTTTTTTTTTTTTTTTTTTTTTTTTTTTTTTTTTTTTTTTTTGGTAGCGGGGATTGAACTCTGGATCTTGAGCTTGCAAGGCAGATTGCAGCACCACTAAGCTAAATCCCAGGCTCCAAAGCTTACATCTTTTTAAATCCATTCATCAGTTTATGGGCATTTGGGTTATTGCCAAGATTCAGAAATTACAAACTATGCTGCTACAAAGATGGGTACTCATGTATTGCTGTAGTATGAGGCTTTTAATTCTTTTGGGAAGATATTCAGAAGGCAACTAGCTCAGTAAAATGAGATCTCTTATCCGAGTTTTTTGAGGAATATCCACAAAGACTTCCACAGTAGTTGTACCAGTTTACACTCCCCAAAGCAGTGAAGTGTTCCTTTTTGTCCACAGCCCCACCATCATTTATTGTTGGTTGATTTCTTCATAATATCCATTCTTTGTGGAGTGAGACGGGATTTCAGTGTTGTTTTGGTTTGCATCTCTGCAATGACCAGTGATGTTGAACTTTTTTTTTCTTTTTTTGGTATCGGAGATTGAAATTGGGCCCTTGCACTTGCAAGGCAGGCGGTGGAACCACTGAGCCAAATCCCTGGCCTGATGTTGAATATTTTTTTCATGTATTTATTTGCTGCTTGTGCTTCTTCATCTGATACCTGTGCATTCATTTCAGATGTCCAGTTTTAGATTGTCTTTAATTTTGGGGGATCTGATTTTTTTCAATTAATTACATTTTCTAGATATTAGTCCTTTGTCTGAGGAAACATTGGCTAAAATTTTTTCCTAATCTGTGTATGGTCTTTTCACTCTGTTGGTGATTTCTTTTGCTGTGCAAAACCTTTTTAAAAAGATGAAATCCTAGTTTTTAATTCTTTGTAGTATTTTTCATGTATTTGGGGTTTTGTTCATGAGGTCTTTGCTTATATGTATGTCCTCAAGCATTGTACCTATTCTCTCCTCCAGAAAATTTAGTGTTTCTGTTTTAATATTTAGATCTTTGATCCATTTTGGTTTTAGTTAGGTGCATGGAAAGAAACATCTGTCTAGTTTTAGTCTTTGGTATGTTGAAAGCTAGTTTTTCCAACACCACTCATTAAAGAGACTATCTTGGGCTGGGGATTTGGTTTAGTGGTTCCACTGCCTGCTTTGCATGTGCAAGGGCCTGAATTTGATACCTGGTACCAAAAAAAGAAGAAAAAAAGAGGCTATCTTTCTTCCAGTGAACATGTTTGGCCCCCTTGTCAAAGATAAGGTGGCTGAGTGTGTTTGGGATTGTTTCTGTATCTTATCTGTTCCATTGATCCTCACATCTGGCTCTTTTTTTTTCCCCAAGAACCTTGCTGTTTTGTTGTTATTGTTGTTTTTTGAGACAGGGTCTCACTATGTAGTTGAGACTGACCTGGAATTCACTATGTAGTCCAGGGTGATCTTGAACTCACAGCAATCCCCCTGCCTCAGCTTCCTAAGTGCTGGGATTACAGGCATGCACCACCGCACTGGGCTGAACCTTGCTGTTTTTATAACAATAGCTCTAAAGTATAGTTTCAAGTCAGGGATTGTGATGCCCTCTGCCATGCCATTGTTGCTCAGAATTGTTTTCACTATTCTAGAGATGCTCTGGTTCCAAATGAATTTTAAGAATGTTTTCTTTAGAAGTATGCTAATGGTATTTTGATTGGTATTTTATTAAAGTTGTATAACAGCTTTGGGAGTATGGCCAAACTATTACTATGTTGGTTCTTTCTGCACATGAGCAAGAGATATCGTTCCGCTTTCTACCCCCCGACACACACACTTTTTTTTTGTAGCAGGGATAAAACTCAGGATTTTGTGCTTTGGAGGCAAGCAGTGGCACCACTGAACTAAGTCACCATCCCTTTCCTTTTTCTGATAGCTTCTTCAATCTCTTTTTGGTACTGGGGATTGAACTTGGGTCCTTGAGCTTGCAAGGCAGGCCACTGAATCGCTGAGCTAAATACCCGGCCACTGTCATTTTCAATGTAAAGACCTTTACTTCCTTTGAAAGACTGATTCCTAAGTATTTTATTTTTTTCAATGTTATTGTGAAAGGTGTTATTTCCTTAATGTCTTTCTCAGTGAGTTTATTATTTGTGTGCAGGAAAGCTATTATGAATGAGCAAGTTCTAACAATAGAGATGTGCCACGCTCTGCCAGATTCAAGCCCTTTATTATAACTGGGTGCTGAGGGGGCTAGCAACCCCGCATTCCTTTTCAATGGGAAGCAGTTTGATTTCTCCTTTTAAATCATGCTTTCATTTGAGGAGGGCTCAGGAGAGAGCAAGTGGAATCTTACAGAAGCCGAACCATGCCAGGTTAGTGGGAGCCACAAGGCAGTTTCACACACCCTAGGTGAGCTACAAAACATCCTACAACTGTAGCAAGTTTACTGCCAAGCAGGATATGGGGCTTTTGGGTGCCTTGTTCAAGTGCAAGTACTTTGTTCTAGCACAGGTAAAAACTGGCATTGAGGCACAAGATGGAGTTGGGCTGGCTATTGATTTTAGAGTGTTGATTTGTAACCAGATATGCTACTGAATTTGGCTATTAAATCTAGAAGTCTTTTAGTAGCATTTATGGGGTTTTCTACATAATCTTGTCAGCTGCAAATAGTGATAATTTAGCTTCTTTCCTATCTTTATTGCATTTATTTCTTTCTCTTGTTTAATTGCTCTGGCTAATGTTTTCAGAACTATACTGAAAAGGAGTGGTGATAGTGGGCATCCTTGACTTGTTGATTTTAGAGTGAAAGTTTTCAGTTTTTTGACCATTTAGTACTAATTGACTACTGGTTTGTCATAGATGGCTTTTATCTGATTGAGATAAACACCATCTATTCCAATTTTTTGTAGAGTTTTAATCATGAATGGTTGTTGGACTTAGTTAAATTCTATTGAAATGATTGTGTGATTTCTGTCTTTGGCTCTGGTGATATGGTGAATTACATTTATTGATTTGCATATGTTGAACCATCTTTGAATCCCAGGGATGAATCCTCCTTGTTTATTGTGTATAACATTCTTGATAATTTACTGCATTCTGTTTTCCAGTATCTTATTGAGGATTTTTGCATCTATGTTCATTAATAAGATTGACCTCTACCTTTCTTTCTTGGTTGGGTTCTTCTCTGTTTTGGGTAATAGGTTAATACCTGCTCCCAAGAGTGAATTTGGGAGTGTTGCTTCCCTTTCAATTTCACCTCAAATCATAGTAGTTTTGTAGTATAGTTTCAAGTTGGGGATTGTGAAACCCTTTACCTTGTCTTTATTGCTTAAAATGGCTTTTCCTATTCTAGGTCTCTTCTTCTAAATGCATTTTTGGATTGTTTTCAAAAGGTTCTTGAAGTATGCTGCTGGAATTTCAATTGGGATTACATTGAATATATGCAGCATTTTTTGAAGTATGGCCATATTCACTATATTGGTTCTTCCTACTAGGACCAGAAGCAAGGGAAGTCTTTCTAATTTCTAATATCCTCTTCAATCTCTTTTTTCAGAGTCCTGTTGTTTTCAGAGTGGAGGTCTTTGATTTCTTTTGTTAGGTTGATTCCTAGCTATTTCAATTTTTGGGTTGCTATTGTGAAAGGAATTGATTGCCACATGTCTCTCTCAGTAAGTCTGATTTTTGTGTACAGAAAAGCTATTTATTTTTGTGTGTTGATCTTGTATCTTTCTGCTTTACTAAATTTGGTTATTATGCCTGAAGCACTTTCAGTGTTGTTCTTGGGGTCTTCTATATAGAGTATCATTTCATCTGCAAATAATGACAATTTGACTTCTTAATTTCCTATCTTTATTCCTTTTATTTCTTTCTCTTGTCTAATTGCTATGGCTAATGTTTTGAAAGCTATATTGAACAGGAGTGGTGATACTGGATGTCCTTGTCTTGTTCTTGATTTTAGTGTGAAAAATTTCAGTTTTTGAACATTTAGTATGATACTGGCTATTAGTTTTTCATCAATGGCTTTTATTAGATTGAGATAGAGACTGTGTATTCCAATTTTCGATAGGGTTTTTATCATGAATTTGTGTTGGATTTTTTGTGGAATGCTTTTTCTGCATCTATTGAGATGATCATATGATTTTTTTACCCCTGGATCTATTAACATAAGGTATTACATTTAAAGATTTGTGTATGTTAAAACATCCTTACATCCCTGGGATGAATCCCACTTGGTCAGGGTGTATAATCTTAATGATCTTCTGCATCCTATTTGACAGCATCTTATTAAGGATTTTTGCATCTATGTTCATTAGTGAGATTGGGCTATAGTTCTGTATTTCAGCTGGGTCTTTCTCCACTTTGTGGATCAAGGTGATGCTTGCTTTCAGGAATGAATTGGGGAGTATTGCTTCTCTTTCAATTTCATTGAAGAATTTAAACAGTACTGGCAGTAGTTCCTCTCTAAATGTCTTGTAGAATTCATCAGTGAAGCCATCAGGAACCAAGCTATTCTTAGATGGTAAGTTTTAAACTATGTTTTCAATTTCATTGATTGATAGGGATCATTTAGAATTTTTAGATCATTTTTGTTCAACTTTGGTAATTCATAGTTATCTAGAAATCTTTCCATTTTTTCTGTATTTTCCATCTTATTGGTATGTAAGCTCTCAAAGTAGATATTGATAATCTGGATTTCAGCTGAGTCCATTGTAATTTCACCCTTTTCATTCCTAATTGCATGGATTTGGGCCTTTTCTTTCCTTTTTTGATAAGGTTGACTAATGTTTTGCCAATTTTGTTTATTCTTTTAAAGAACCAACTCTTGATTTGTTTAATTTTTGCATTTTTCTCTTAGTCTCTATTGCTTTGATTTCTTCTCTGTATTTTTATAATTTCCTCCCTTTTGGGTTTGTTTTGCTCTTCTTTTTCTAGAAGCTTGAGGTTCCACATCACGTTGTGTAGTCGAGCTTGTTCTGTTTTCCTAATATAAGTATCAATTGCTGTGAATATCCCTTGTAAGACTTCTTTCATTATGTCCTATAGATCCTGATATGCTGTATTGTTTAATTGTAGGAACTGTCTGATTTCTTCTTTAATTTCCTCTATGACCCATGGGTTATTAAGAAGTGTGTTGTTCAATTTTCATGTGTTCATGAAATTCTTGCAATTTCTTTTGTTATTGATCTCCAATTTCATCACACTATGGTTTGATTATATACTGGGGATTACTTCAATATCTTTGCACTTAGATGTGTTCTATGAGTGAGTATGTGGTGTATTTTGGAGAACAACTTATGTGCAGGTGAAAAATGTGTATTTTTATTTTGTGGGGTGCAACACTCTGTAAACATCTGTTTAGTTCATTTGTTCAAGAGTTTGATTCATTTCTATTATTTTTTATTTATTTTTGTTTAGTAAGTCTATTTGTGACAGTGGTGTATTGTGGTCCCCCCTACTACATCTGTATGTCAAGTTGTTTTTCCCTACTTGGGAAGATTTCTGCCATTACTTCTGTGAACTGTTTTTTCTGTCATCTGCACTCTCTCCTGTTTCTTCATTGACTCTGTTTTGTTAGTGCTTATATGATTTTTTCATGCCCATTAGTATTTGTTTTATATAGTTGGGCACACTAGTGTTTGGATCATATATATTAATTATTGCCATTTCTTCCTTGTGTATTGTTCCCTTTATAAGGATGTCCTTCTTTGTCTCTCTTAATCAGTGTTGGTTTGAAGTCCACTTGATCTGAAAAGGGGATAGCTACTCCTGCTTTTTTTTTCTGGTTCCACCTTTAACTTTCAGTCTATGAGTTTCTTTTTGAATTAAGTGTGTTTCTTGTATGCATCATGTTGTTGGATCTTGCTTCTTGACTTATTCTGCCAGTCTATTTAGTTTGATTGGTGAATTGAGACCATTAACATAGATGAGTGTAACTGACAAGTATTGACTTACCTTGCGTGACTTTCTTTTTGTTGGATTCTCCCCTTTTGTATTTAACTTTTTGTCATGTTTGATGGATTCATTCTTCTGGGTGTCCTTGGGCTGTGATCCTCATTGTCTTTTCCTAGGATATTGTTTAAAAAATTTTGAAGTGCTGGTTTAGCATTCATGAAGTTCCACAGGTGCTCTTTGTCATGAAAGTATCTTATTTTTCCAACATTTTGAAAGATACTTTTTCAGGGTACATCAATCTGGATTTGAGATTGTTTTTCTTTAGGTTGTTTTCACTCCAGGCTCTTCTTGCCTTGAGGGTTTGTGTTGAGAAGTCTACTGTGATACTGATAGGCTTTCCTTTGTATGTGATTTGTTTCTTTTCTCTAATTGCTTGTTGAATTTTGTTTTTCTTTAGGTTTCTCAAATTTTAACTATTATATGCCTATTTGTAGATTTTTTTAATCATGACTAGTTGGAGTTTTATGTGCCTCACTCATCTTTATGTCAGGTTGTTTTTCCCTACTTGGGAAGATTTCTGCCATTACTTCTGTGATCTGTTTTTTCTGTCATCTGTACTCTCCTGCTTCTTCATTAACTCTAGTCAGTCTTATGTTATTCTTCTTTGCATCATCTAACAGCTGCTGGAGTGTTTTCTCATAGTCCCTTACTATTTCTAAGAATTTTCTCTTTACCTGGTCACTAATTAAAATCCTATCTTCTGTATCTGAAATTCTGTCCTCGCATTAGCTCATTCTGCTGTGTAAACTTTCAATGGAGTTTTAAATCTCATGGAAATCTGTTTAAATCTGTGTTATGTATTTCATTTGTTTCCTATGTTTGGATTTTGTCATGTTCCTCAGCTCTTGTATATTTTTATCTGTGTCCACTCTAGATTTATTAATCATGTCTTGCAGTATGGCACAATCTCTGCTGTTATCTGAGAAATTATTTCTGACTTCATTTTTTCCAGGACCTCTTTTGTTGCCAGTTCATGGATTCCAGATTGTTGAGTATCAGATTGTTCTATCTTGTTTCCTTTTGGGGTTGCCTTAGGTGATCTGGAAGTCTGGTTTTGACAAGTATTTCCATGTCTTCTCATTTCAACAGATACAGCCTACTGTGCCTCTGTTTAGGGAACATGTTGCTCACCCTGTGGTCTTCAATTCTCAGCAAGCTACTGAGCAGCTTTTATTCTGCTGCTTAACAGTATACCAATTCCTGGGTTTTAAATGTTGGACTTCTGAGCTGACCTGTTGTCTGGGTGAGCTTCTGGTGGGTCCTGTGCACACCTGGGATGAAATCTAGGTATGCCGTTGGCTGGGGGCTTTGTATCCCAATTCTAGTTGTCTAAACAGGCTTCTGTCTAGGGTCTCCACACATTTATCAATGGTATCAGGGAAAGCATCTGGTTGTCCCTTATGTGCCTATGTAGCTCTCTTTCAGTGGGCCCTTGGCTATGGCTGATGGTATGGCAGGCCTATGACTGAAGCTTTTGTACCTGTGTTGCTCTTTTATGGGTGGGCTGTTGGCTTGGGTGGGTGTGTCTGCACCCCTGGGGTTTGGGAAGGGCTCTCACTAAGATCCCCTGAAGCTGCACATCTCTGCTCCACACAGATGCTCCCCAGGATCTGCATGCACTTATGGATTGTATGGCAGGCCTGTCTCATTAAAGAGTTTGAACAGTAGTGGCAGTAACTGTTCTCTAAATGTCTTGTAAAATTCAGCAGTGAAGCCATCAGGATCTGGGCTTTATATTTTTGGTAAGTTTTTAATTATGTTTTCAATTTCTTTGCTTTGATATTGGGTTGTTTAGAATTGTCGGGTCTTTTTCATTCAACTTCAGTAATTCATATGTTTCTAGAAATCTGTCTAATTTGTCTGTGTTTTCCATCTTATTGGCATATAGGTTCCCAAAGTAGGTGTTGACAATCTTGATTTCTGTTGGATCAATTGTAATTTTCCCCTTTTAATTCCTAATGGCATGGATTTTGTTCTTTTCTTTCTTTTCTTTTTTATAAAGTTGGCTAAGGGTTCATCAATTTTCTTTATTCTTTTGAAGAACCAATTTTTGCAAGGCAGTCAGCAGAACCACTGAGCTAAATTTCCAACTCTATGAAACTAATTCTTTGTTTGATTAACTTTTTTGGTGTCATTCTCTTAGTCTCCATTTACTCCATTCCACTCTGACCTTTGTAGTTTCTTCCCTTGTATGGGCTTTGGGTTTGTCTTGCTCTTATATTTCTAGAAGCTGGAGGTTCAGCATTAGGTTGTTTATTTGAGCTGGCTGTTTTTTTCTTAATATGGTCATTAAATGCCATGAATTTCTCTCATGAGACTGTTTCTGTTGTGTCTCATAAATTTCAATATGTTGTATTGTCATTGTCATTTAATTGTAGAAACTGCCTGCTTTCTTCTTTAATTTCCTATGTGACCCATTGTTTGTTCAGGAGGGTGTTGTTCAATTTCCATATGTTAATTCAGTTCTTGTGACTTCTTTTGCTATTGGTCTCCAATTTCATCACACTATGATCTGATAAGATACAGTGGATAACTGTATCATTTTTTGCACTTACTTAAACATGTTATATGAGCAACTATGTGATCTACTTTGGAGAATGACCCATGTGAAACTAAAATTAATGTGTATTCTGATTCTGTGGTGCAGAACACTCTGTAAACATCTACTCAAGAGTTTGGTTGAGTTGTAATATTTTTTTTTTATCTAGTTGATCTGTCTTTTTGTGAGAGTGAGTTATTGAGGTCCCCCACTATTATTGTAGTAGTGCTTATTGGATTTTTCATATCCATTAATATTTGTTTTATATAGTTGGGTGAATAAGTATTTGGTGCATATATATTTATAATTGTCAGCTCTTCCTCTTGGATTGTTCCCTTTACAAAGTTGTAGTGAATTTCTTTATGTCTTTTAATTAGTTTAAGCATCTGGCTGTCACTTATGTGCCTGTGTAGCTCTCTTGCTATGGCTGATGGTATGGCAGGCCTATGGCTTAAGCTTATGTACCTGTGCTGCCCTTTTATGGGGGGCTGTTCCATTTTGTGTATGAAAATGATAGCTTCTCCTTATTTTTGAGTTCTTGACCCATGGAGTATTGTTTTCTACCCTTTGACTTTCAGTCTATGAGTACTTTTTTTTCTCTCTCATTGAGTGTTGGTACATTTTAGGTATACAGTACAGTTACATTCATCATTGGGATCTTGTACCTTTACATGACAGGTCTTGGTTCTCATTTTTCCCCTTGTCCCTGCCCTCCCTTCATCCTTTCCTACCCTCCCCATTTACAAATACTCTATTTCCATTTTTTAATTTTCTCACATTTTTCCCTTATTGCCTTTCCCCTACCCCTCTCACGTTTCCTATACCTTTAGCCCTTTTCTTCCTATTTCACACTGTCAATTATATCATTAGGAACTTATGTATTATTATAGTTTTTCACACCAGAGAAACTATTTGGAATTTACACATGTGTGACTTATTTATTTCACTTAGGAGTATATCCTCAATAGGTATCCATTTTCCTATGAATGAATCTAATTTCCCATTCTTTATGGCTGAATAGTATTCCATTTTATAGAAAAATCACTTCTTTACCCACTGTTCAACTGATGGGCAAAGGGGCTGTTTTCAAGTTTTAACTATTACAAACTGTGCCACTATAAATATAGGTCCACATATATCACTATGATATGATTCCTTTAATTCCTTTGGAAAGATACCCACAGAGGGATGGCTGGGTCAAATAGAACTCTAGCCCAGCTCTTTCAAGTATTATGAGTTCTTTTTTAATTAAGTGTAATTCTTGTATGCAGCATGTTGTTACATCTTGTTTATTGATTCCATTCTGTCAGCCTATTTCTTTTGATTGATGAATTGAGACCATTAACACTAATGATTATAGTCGATATGTATTGACTTATCCTTATCATGATCTTGTCATGTTGTTGGATTTCACACCCCCTTTGCATCTAATTTCTTCTCTTGCCTATGGTTTCATTCTGTTGGGCTTCATGCAGTATGTATTTTTCTAGGATATTGTGTAAAAATTTTTGGAGTGCTGGTTTAGTATGCATGAAGTTCCTCAGGTTTTTTTTTGTCATGAAAATATGTTATTTCTTCATTGATATTGAATGTTTGTTTTTCAGGGGCTTGAAATAGTCCACTCCAGGCTCTTCTAGATTTAAGGGTTTTCCCAGAAGTCTGCTGAAATTCTGATGGGCTTTCCTTTGTATGTGATTTGTTTCTTTTTTCTAACTACTTGTAATATTTTGTTCCTCTGTTTGATTTCTGGAATCCTGATTATTATATGCCTAGGTGTAGACCTTTTTTGATCATGGGTACCTGGAGTCCTATATGCCTCACTTTTCTGTATGTCAAATTCTTTACCTCTGCTCGGGAACTTCTCTGTCATTACTACAGTAAACAAGTTTTTTGTTTGTTTGTTTATTTTTTTGAGATAGGGTCTCACTATGTAGTTGAAATTCTCCTGGAACTCACTATGTAGTGCAGGCTGGTCTCAAACTCACAGCAATCCTCCTGTCTCAGCCTTCTAAGTGCTGGGACAGGTGTGCACCACAAAGTAAATAGTTTTTTTATTTGTTTGTGTTATCTCTAGTTTCTTCATTAACTCTAATCACTCTTATGTTATTCTTCTTTGCATCATCTAGCAGCTACTGGATTTATCTCATGTTTCCTTGCTATTTTTAAGAAATCTTTCTTTTCTTAGTCACTAATTGCAATCTTGTCTTCTATTTGTGATATTCTATCCTCTCATCTTGGCTCATTTTTGCTGCATAAACTTTCAATGGAGCTTCTGATCTTCTAGTTATCTATTTGAATCTTTTTTATGGATTCCATTTCTTTCCTTTGCTGGGATTCCATCATGCTCCTCAGCTCCTCTACTGTTTTTAGCTGTGTCTTCTCTATTGTTATTAACCATGTATTTCACTATGGCCACCATCTCTTTTGTTATCAGAGAAATTATTTCTGATTTCATTTTTTCCAGATCCTCTTTTGTTGTTTGTTCAGGGAGTCCAGGTTGTTGAATTTTGGTTTGTTCCATCTCACCCCCTGGATTTCCCTTTGTTCATTTGCAAGTCTGGTTTTGCATCTTGTATAGGTGTCTTCTCATTTGTATTTTTTTGTTATTGTTGAAGTTTTTTATTTAATTTGCTGCTTGTAAATTGCTTATTGCAAGTATGTTTGTTGGTAGTATTTAGAGCCCTTTGGGAATGGGGAACTTCTTGGATTTTCTTCCTGGTATAGTTGGCCTTTGGATTTTAAGTATGTAATGGGTTTTAAGAGATCTAAATCTTGGTATACCAGTGAAGGAAACTGACTAGCACAATCACATCACCTTGGCCAAAGAAATACAATCATCAACAACAATAACATCAAACACAGCTTAGAAAAGGACACATTTTGGTAGCTATGATTCTGCACCTTTATATGCATGAACTAGAGTTGTGGTTGTATCTCAAAATCAATGACCAACCAGAAATTATGGTTAATAATCTTTTAAATATGTTGGCTTCATCCCCCTGGGAAGAAGAGTTAGAAGAAGTTGTGGGGGGATAGAGAGTTAGTAGGGGAGGTTAGAAGTAGGGCTAGAGTTCACAGGAGGATCAGGCAAACTTTGTGAAACTGGTGAAGACAGGAGGAAAAGAGAGAAGAAAGGAGCAGAAACAAGAACATAACCAACTGACAGCAACAGGACAACTCAAAATTGTATTCACATTCTTTTAACCATAAAATCAAGAAAATAACAGAATAGGACAAAAACAGGAGCAATAAATGAGAGAAATGAGGAAGGAAAGAAAAATAAGAGAAAAGAAAAAAGAAAGAGAGAGAGAAAGAAAAATACATCCCCTTTGAGGCTTGACTCTTGCTGCTAGACTGCAGTGTCCTCTGTGTGGAGGGAGGCAAAACAGGTAAGGGGCCTTTTCCCTCAAATCTATCCTGTGTGGCTTGAGTTAACTGTGCTTTTTCAGTCTATCAGTTTTTTGGAGACTTCCAAGTACAGCAATTTTTGCTTGGTGCTGTCCATGCTGCAGGTAGCTTTTATGGAATGATACGCTATTTTATGAATTCCTATGCCTATCTTTTATTTGATCTACTAATCTCTTATTTCAGATTGATTTTGGCATCAGGATATATGTCCCTGCATTTCTTCCAATTACCCATGTTTTTAGATGATTTTTGTCTGAGTAGATTTAATGTGACTCCTCCTCTATTTAGCCATATTGAATCCCTATTTTGACTTTTTTATAGTTTGAGTTTTTCATTTTAGAGAAATTATGTGGCATTTAAATTTCTGTGTTTGGATTATTTCACTTAATATTATGGTCTCAAGGCACATCCATTCACCTATGAATGATTCGTATTTATCCTTCTTCAAGGTGGAGTAGTACTTCACTATATATAAATATCACACTTTCTTTGTCCATTCATTGTTAATTGGCATATAGTCATTTTCCAAGGTTTAGATGTCATGAATTGTTCTGCTATAAACATGGATATGCATGTATCACTGTTACATGATGTCTTTAACTCTTTTAGGAAGAATGAGGCTGTTCCAGATCAAAACCATAACAATTGTAAAGTAAAAAGTATGGAGACAAAGGAATAGAAACTCAGAGACAGGAAGGAGAATGGTCCCAAGGAGAACTACTACCAGTTCAATAATGATAGAGCTGTGCGTCTCAACCTTGGCTCCACAGTGGGATCATTTTATGAACTTATTTTTTTGGTACCAGGGATTGAACTTGGAACCTTGTGCTTGTGAGGCAGGTTGTGGAACCACTAAACTAAATTCCCAACCCCATCTTATGAACTTTAAAACTACACTCATTTACAGACCCCAATCAAGACCAAAAAAAAAAAATCATGAATTTTTGGACATGGGCCTATGATTGGTAATTTTTAATAGCCTCCCTGGTAATTTTCATAGTATTCCATTTGCAACCCACTGTAACTAACTGATAATGAAATAAGATTTAATAGAAGATGAAGTTTTTCATCTGTAAAATAGTGTTATAATATCTACCTTGTATAACTCATCAGGTTGTTATAAAGACATGTGAATGCAAGAATTAATTTGGAAATGCTTCATAAACTAATCAGTCCATTAAAAATACACGATAATATTCATTCTACCCGAGTGAGAGTACTTTGATCATATAGTTCATGTCCCATTTATCTTACTTTATCCACACTTTCCAGCATAGGATTTGTCACATAATAGACATGCAATATATTTTTGCCAAAAGGTAAATGAATGAATACATGTACAAAACAAATAAACACTTACTGAGTTTTTGAAACAGCACTGAAACAGAAAAAGAGATTAAAGGGAAAGTGTATCCTTATGGTTTATATTCAAAGGGAAAGTTTATAGGAGCATATGTGCTTATGGAGTAATTCAAATTAAGTTGATTTATTGCAACTTTCAAACAAAATATGAATAACCCTTAAAAATATGTACAGAAACATGTCTCTGATTTTGAATGTTTCAGCAGAGAACACAGCTTGGTGCACAATTTAAACAATGGTAGATTTCCAGAAAAAGGTCAATATTTGAAATTAAAGAACAGTGAAATTCTTGGAAAGTTACCACATTTTCTTTGGAGTTTCCCACTTTTATTTTTTAAAAGGTCTGAATTTGAATATGACCATGTATATTTATGCATGGATATATGCAATTGGTGTGTGAATTCAAACATTATTAAACCATTGCAATAAAATAAGTCTACTCTATAAAAATGATGAACAAATTCCAAATTTAATTTAAAAAGTTGCTTCTAGTATGATGCAGTAAAAAAGATATAGAACTGTAACATGGCATTTTCTGTCTTCCCTTTGTAATTTCAAAGAAGCATCAGAAGAAAATATGGCCTGTTTGTTGGGTGTCAAGGAAAAATGAATTTCTTTTGTTCTTTTGCTACAATTTGACTTATTTGTCATTAACTCATCTTCATTCTGCCTCTTATTTAGTTTTATTTGTCATTTTACATAAGGAATTATCATGATGTCTCCATCCAGTACCAGAAGGGTATATATAGACAAGAAAGACAGATGGTGATATGGGAAATGGACAAATAGAAACAGCCCTCCCAGAGAGATGCTGCTCATAACAATAAAATTATCTTTGATCAAAAACACAGTTGAGGCTGGGGATATAGCTCAGTGGTTCCATTGCCTGCCTCACAAGTGCAAGGATCTGAGTTTGACCCCCAGTACAAAAAGCAAAACAAAACACACACACACACACACACACACACACACACACACACACACACACACACACACACACACACACACACACACACACACACACACACACACACACACACACACACACACACACACACACACACACACAGAGTCATCAGGATTTGATTAGAACTCTGTTCCAGAAATACATGATAAGTCATGTGTAGCATCAGAAACCTGACACCAAAATGATGACAAGATTATTCTGAGTGATACATATCCTTAAAGGACAATTTGGAAATACAGAAGTGTGTTGAGCAGACATGAGGTAGGGGAAAAAGCTCTACCTTATCAGGTAAGAGTATAGAATAGAATTCTTGGATGCTACTGGTCTTGGCAGGTCAATGTCAGTATAGAGAAAACCCAAGTATGCAAGTAAAGTAGACAGTAAAGTGCCACAGAGATGTTCACAATGTCTGCTGCCTGAAACCAAACTCTAAATTTACCTAAATGTTAGTAGCCAAGACTATTTTCAAGAGCTGCTATTTAATAAGGAATGATATTGTGGTACCATACTAGATTGTATGGAGTCAATCTAGCATGATTGATTCATGCATTAACTGTTGGTCCATGCCAGTTAATATGCAGATAGTTAGTGGTTGGCTGGACAAATTTGGTGGAACTAAAATGACAGGAGTTAATATACTGTCCTTTGCCTTGTTCATATCTTCATCTTTTTTTGTCAGCTTATCATAATGGTCCCTTACCCAGGCATGTGTTTCTACAATAATCTTCCTAAAGAAAAATCTAGTAACACCATTCTTAATATCACTACTTACAAAACCTTCAATGTGATCCATTGTTATGGGATTAATTCTCTTAATCTAAGTAGGGTGTAATAAGGCACTTTACTTTATCAAGTTTTTTTCTACAGCTACATCCCCCTACTACCATTCCTTTTCAATAATCACAGGAAACATTCTTTGATTCTATGCTCTCCCATGACTCCATTCTTTAGGGCTTACTGTGTCCTAGGTCTGGAACAATCCCACCTCTAAACTGCTGCAATTCCATCCATCCTTCAAAGGCAGGTTCAAATCTTGTCTGTAGGTAGTTTTGCATAATTTCCAAGTTAAGATTTTTGGAGTACTTTAACTTATCTTTTTTACTTTTAAAACTATCTCACCAACACCGTTCATTGTGAATTGTATTTTCATGTTCATCTCCACCTTTAACCTGTGAGTGCATCATGCAGGGAATATGTCTAATTTATTTTGTTGTCACCACTTCTCAGTATTCAGCATGGTGCCTAGTAAGTAGTACTTAGCTCATTCTCAGAATTTTTTTTTGAATGAAATGAATATGTCTTACTTTTCACATTACTGAGACAATATACCTGACAATCAAAGTTAAAAGAAGACAGGTTTATTTGGCTCACAGTTCATAAAGGTTTCAGTTCATAATTGGCAGGGTCCAAAACAGGGTGGCACAGCACAGAAGAAATGGCTTATGGTAAGCAAAAGCAGCATGGCAGCAAATAGTAAGCAACAAGCAACCAGTGACTCTCTTTCTGTCGCTTATATCTTATCCAGCCAACCCACCCTTAGCACTCACATCTAGGTTGTGGTACTGCTAATCCTAAGCAGAACTGTACCAACTCAATAAGTAATTTAGTAATCACACAGCCTTGATCCCAGGTTCCCACACTCCAGATCCAGCAACTTGTGAAAACCTCCACTATGACTGCATGATGCTTGGGGGGACATCTAGACACAAACCACAACAGAACAGATAAATATATATTTTGTCATATGGTATTAGGTTTGATTTAATGTAATAGAAACTGTAAGGACACAGCTCCAGGTGAGTGAGTTTTGCATTATCGCCCTGGCTTGGACTCAGAGCCACCTGTGCTGCACGGCCCAGCCTGAATTACAGGCCTTCTCTGGAGTCAGGCTGTTTCCAGCGGGTGCCAGTGATTGGCTCCGACACAGCGCTCGGCGGGTGAGTTTTGTATCATCACCCCGGCTTGGACTCAGAGCCACCTCTGCTGTGTGGCCTGGCCTGAAGTATGGGTCTCCTCTGGAGCTACACCGTTTCCAGTGAGTCCCAGTGATTGGCTCCGACACAGTTTCAGGAGGTTGAGTTTTGCATCATTGCCCCAGCTTGGACTCAGAGCCACCTCTGCTGTGTGGTCCGTGCCATTTCCAGTGGGCACCAGTGACTGGCTCTGACACAGCACCAGGAGGGTAGCCACGAGGGTGCAACTGAACACTGTCACAACACCCCCCAGCTATCAGATCCCCTGATTGAGCCAGTCCTTGGATGCACTCTGCAGAGGCATGGTGGGCTATAATAGGTGGTGATTGATCCTATTATGTTCCTGTTTGTATCCATAGGGATAAAGGATAGGAATTGATTTGATGAGTTGTTTTCTCAATTATGAAAATGAGAAGGTCTATAAGTCATTAGAGAATAAAAGACTGGGATGCAACAATATCAGGAAGATTTAATGACCAAGAGATTGAATCAAGGGCAACCCAACAGCAAAAATAAAGATGAGAAAACACTTAAGCAAGCTACAAAAACAGACTTCCAGTCCACCAATGGCAAACAGTAGGGCAAAGGAGGATGAAAAACCAGATAGTGAACCTCCAGGACACTCAGAACTCACAGCACAGGAAGTAAAAGAACTGATCAATCAAGCTCTAGAAATACTCAAAACAGAAATTATTTTCCAGATAACCATAGAGATGGTGAGCAAAATGAAAGACATGATTCGAGACTCCAGAAAAGAAACTGACAAAAAAACAGATGAGTTTATGAACATAATAGAAACCATGAAGGCCCAGAATAAGAAAGCAATGGAAACAATGAACTCCCAAAATAGGAAAGAAATGGAATCCATTAAAAAGATTCAAACAGATATCCAGGAGATTAAAAACTCGATTGAAGGCATATGCAACAGAATAAAACATTGTGAAGATAGAATCTCAAATATAGAAGATAGGATAACAGACAATAAACATGAAAAGAGAGGTCTCTTAAAAACAGTAAGGGAACATGAGAAACCGATCCAACAAATCCTAGATGATGCAAAGAAGAATAACATAAGACTGATGGGTATCCATGAAGTACCAGGAGAAAATGCAAATGACTTAAGAAAGCTGTTCAAAGAATTAATGACAGAAAACTTCCCAAACAAAGGAGAATTATACATACAGATAAGTGAGGCATATAGGACACCAACTAGCCATGATAAAAAAAAATCTACACCTAAACATATAATAATCAAGATCCCAGAAACCCAACAGAAGAACAAAATACTACATGCAGTAAGAGAAAAGAAACAAATCACATGGAAAAGAAAGCCCATCAGAATCACAGCAGACTTTTCAAAACAAACTCTTAAGTCAAGGAGAGCCTGGAGTGAGGTATTTCAAGTTCTAAAAGAAAACAACCTCCAACCTGGACTGATGTATCCTACAAAACTCTCTTTTCAAAATGGATAGAAAAATAAGATACTTCCATGACAAAGAACACTTGAGAAACTTCATGAATACTAAACCAGCACTACATAGAATTTTAAACAATATCCTAGAAAAAGACAACAAAGATCACAACACCAGGAGGCCCAACAGAGCAAATCAAATAGCCAAGGCAAGAAACTAAAATAAGAGGACAAAAAATAAAGAGTCAACAAAAGGACAATAGCATGACAATAATAAGTCAGTACATATCAGTTATAACTGTCAATGTCAATGGCCTCAATTCACCAATCAAGAGAAATAGATTGGCAGAATAGATTAAGAAGCAAACTCCAACAATATGTTGTATACAATAAACACACCTAATGCAAAAAGAAGCCCAGAGATTGAAAGTGAAAGGATGGAAAACAATTCTCCACATGACAGTAGCCCAGAAAAAAGCAGGGGTAACAATCTTATTCACAGACAAAGCAAACTTCAAACCAAAACTGATTAAGAGAGACAAAGAAGGCCACTACATCCTTGCAAAGGGAACAATTCAAGAGGAAGAGTTAACAATCATAAACATATATGCACCAAATATAAATGCCCCCAACTATATAAAACAAATATCAAGTAACATGAAAAACCAAATAAGCACTAATACAATTTTAGTGGGGGATGTCAATACCCCACTATAACAAATTGGCAGATCATCTAGGCAAAAAATCAACAATGAAATAATAGAACTGAACCAAGCTTTTGAAGGTATGAATTTATTAGGCGTCTATAGAGTGTTCCACCCTACAAAATCAGAATATACATTCTTTTCAGCTGCACATGGGTCATTCTCCAAGACTGATCACATACTAGCTCACAAAACAGGATTGAATAAATGCAAAGGAATTGAAGTTATTCCCTGTATATTATCAGATCACACTGCAGTAAAGCTGGAGATCAATAGCATAAGAAATCATATGAACTTCACAAACACATGGAAATTGAACAACACTCTCCTGAACAATCAATGGATCACAGAGGAAATTAAAGAAGAAATCAGACAGTTTTTACAAATAAATGAAAATGCCAATAAAACATACAGGAATCTATGGGACACAATGAAAGCAGTTCTACGTAGAAAATTCATAGCACTGAATGCCGACATTAGGAAAACAGAGCAAGCTCAAATAAACAACCTAACAATGACTCTTAGACTCTTAGAGAAATAAGAGCAAGAAAAACCCAAAGGTCAAACAAGAGAAGAAATTATAAAGATCAGAACAGAAATCAATGCAATGGAAACTAAGAAAATGATACAAAAAATAAATGAATCAAAGAGTTGATTTTTGAAAGAATAAATAAAATTGATAAACCCTTAGCAAACCTTATCAAAAAAAGGAAAGAAAAGGCTCAGAATCATGAAATCAGGAATGAAAAAGGTGAAGTCACAACAGATCCCACAGAAATCCAGAGGATCATTAATACATACTATGAGAACCTGTACTCTAATAAAATGGAAAACACAAGAGAAATGGACAGATTTCTAGATAGCTATGAATTACCAAAGTTGAATGAAGAAGATAAAAACATTTTAAACACCCCAATCACAATCAGTAAAATTGAAAATGTAATTAAAAACTTACCAAAAAAGAAAAGCCCAGGTCCTGATGGATTCAGTGCTGAATTTTACAAGACATTTAGAGAAGATCTACTGCCATTACTGTTCAGATTTTTCAATGAAATTGAAAGAGAAGAAATACTTCCAAATTCATTCCTGGAAGCAAATATCACTTTGATTCCCAAACCTGGGAAAGATGTAACTAAAAAAGAGAACTATATACCAATCTCCTTAATGAATATAGATGAAATAATCCTCAATAAGATACTAGCAAACAGAATACAGAGAATCATCAAGATCATACATCTTGACCAAGTTGGATTTATTCCAGGGATGCAAGGATGTTTCAACATATGTAAATTAACAAATATAATACATTATATTAACAAAGTCAAGGACAAGAGCCACATGATCCTCTCGATAGATGCAGAAAAAGCATTTGACAAAATTCAACACCTATTCATCATAAAAACTCTGCAAAAAATTGGAATAGATGGTCTATGTCTCAACTTAATAAAGGCTATCTATGAAAAACCAACAGCCAACATCATATTAAATGGCCAAAAACTGAAAACCTTCACTTTAAAATCAGGAACAAGACAAGGATGCCCATTATCACCACTCCTCTTCAATATAGTTCTGGAAACATTAGCCATAGCAATTAGACAAGAGAAATAAAGCAATAAAGACAGAAAAGGAAGAAGTTAAACTTTCATTATCTATTAATGATATGACACTCTACATTGAGGACCCAAAAAACTCCACCAAAAGACTTCTCGACTTAATTGACATGTTTAGCAGAGTAGCTGGATACAAGGTCAACACCCAAAGATCAATAGCCTTCTTGTACACCAATAACACTCACTTAGAAAGAAATTAAGGAAACAGTTCCTTTCACAATAGCACCCACAAAAATGAAGTATCTGGGAATCAATCTAAAAAAAGAAGCAAAAGACCTCTACACTGAAAACTACAGCACTCTGAAAAAAAGAGATTGAGGAGGATGTAAGAAAATGGAAAGATATCCCCTGCTCCTGGGTAGGAAGAATCAACATAGTGAAAATGGCCATACTACCAAAACTGCTATACAGATTCAATGCAATACCAATCGAAATCCCAACACTATACCTCACAGAACTAGAAAGAAGAATCCAAAAATTTATTTGGAACCATAAGAGACTTAGAATAGCAAAAGCCACCTGGGCAACAGACACATGGCATCAGGTATAACAATTCCCAATTTGAAACTATACTACAAAGCCACTGTGATAAAAACAGCATGGTACTGACAAAGAAACATACCTGAGGATCAGTGGAATAGATTGGAAGACACAAACAGAACTCCAGATGCATTCAGCTACCTTATCTTTGACAAAGGAGCTGACCATCCCCACTGGAGGAAAGATAGCCTCTTTAATAAATGGTGTTGGAAAAACTGGATCTCAACCTGCAAAAGATTAAAACTAGACCCTTACCTTTCACTATGGACTGCACTAAAATCCAGGATTAAAGATCTAAATATAGGCCTGCCTGTCTGCGATCACCCGGCGGCGTGCGCGCGAGCTCCCGGCCTGC
>NW_022900936.1:43640486-43647854 GCF_012274545.1 Fukomys damarensis
AAAAAAAAAAAAAAAAAAAAAAAAAAAAAAAAGATCTAAATATAAAAACAAAAACACTAAACTTGCTGGAAAATAAGTTAGGCAGAACTCTGGAAGACATTGAACTTTGGAAAAGACTTTATGAACAAATACTTAGCAGCATGGGAACCAGCAGAAAGAACCAACAACTGGGATCTCATCTTATTAAAAAGCTTCTGTGCTGCAAAAGAAACCATCAACAGAACTAAGAGAAAACCTACAGTGTACCAAAAACATTTTACCAACTGCTCCTCAGATGAAGGACTAATATTTAAAATATATAAAGAACTCAAAACAACCATCCCGCCCCCCAAATATAAAACCAATTCTAGATTGGGCATCTGAAATGAACAGACATTTCTCAGGCAAAGAAATAAATGCAGCAAGTAAATATATGAAAAAATATTCCACATCACTGGTCATTGGAGAGATGCAGATGAAAACTACACTGAGATTTCACCTCATCCCCCAAAGAATGGCTGCTATCAAGAAATCACACAACAACAAATGTTGGCACGATTGTGGGGAGAAAGGAATCCTTCTCCATTGTTGGTGGGAGTGCAGACTGGTGCAACCACTATGGTAATCCCTATGGAGATATCTCAAAGAACTAGGATTAGAGGTTCCATTTGACCCAGCCATCCCTCTGTTGGGCATCTTTCCAAAAGAATTAAAAGAATCATACCACAGTGATATATACACACCCATGTTTATAGCACCACAGTTTTTAATAGCTAAAATTTGGATACAGCCCATCTGCCTATCAGTTGGAAACTGGATAAAGAAGATGTGGTTTTTCTATAAAATGGAATGCTACTCAGCCATAAAGAATGAGAAAGTAGATTCATTCATAGGTAAATGGGTACATTTTGAGGATATACTTCTAAGTGAAATACATAAGTCACACATATGCAAATACCGAATAATTTCTCTGTTGTGAAAAACTAAAGTAGTACTCAAGATCCTAATGGGACAATTAGCAATGTGAAATAGGAAGAAAAGGACCAAAGCTGTAGGGACAGTGAGAAGGATAGGGAAAGGAGAATAAGGTAAAAGGAAAAAAAATATGAGGAAAGGTAAAATTGGAATTAAAGTGTTTGAAGGTGGAATTGGAGGGGGGTGGTGAATGGAGGGTGGGGACAAGGGGAAAAAATGAGAACCAAGACCTGGCATGTAAAGGTACAAGATCCCAGTAATGAATGTAACTGTACTGTCTACCTAGAATAAACCAATAAATTCAATTAAAAAGAAGAATCTGTAAGTATGTTAGTAAAAAAATGATACAAGATTTTATTATCTCTTAGAAAGGAGATTAAGAAACAGCCCAAAGCTATTTGGTGCATATGTTGGCCTCTGTGTGATAAAGCAAAATTTGATATTTATCTAATAATTAAATTATGCCTGTCAAGGTTCACATATTGAAGTCATAACTCTTAATGTGAATGTACTTGGAAATAGGAATTGTGTGGAGGACCTTAAAGTTTAAATGAAGTCATCAGATTGAGGTTTTACTAGGGACTATGTGGCTGTATCCCCTAAAATTTATATACTAAAACTCTACTTCCTAGTCAAAGGTATTGGAGATGGGGTTTTTTGGAGGGAATTAGGTCATGAGAGTGGAACAACTCATGAACAGGATTAGTATTATTATAAGAGGAGATAATATGTTTCTTCTCTCCCCCTCTTCCATTTACCATTCCCCTCAATCATATAAATAAGTCATGTAAGTACACAGTAAGATGGCAGATGTCTACAAGACAAGAGAGGCTTCCTTAGCAACTGATCATATTGACTGGCTCCAGGGCTGTGAGTTAATAAATACATACCTATTTTTTAAGCCACCCAGTCTGTGACATTTTGTTATGGCAGCCTGTGTGTATGATAACACTGATATTATCTTTAAGCTTTCATGTTAAAAATGGCTGCTGACACAGCAATTAGACAAGAGAAAGAAATTAAAGCAATAAAGATAGGAAAGGAAGAAGTTAAACTATCATTATTTGCTGATGATATGATACTCTACATTGAAGATCCAAAAAACTCCACCAAAAAACTTCTAGACTTAATTGACAGATTCAGTAGAGTATCTGGATACAAGGTGAATACCCAAAAATCAATAGCCTTTCTATACACAAATAACAGACAGACAGAAAGAGAAATAAGGGAAAAAATTCCTTTTACAATAGCATCCAAAAAAATGAAGTATCTAGGAATCAATCTAACAAAAGAAACAAAAGATCTCTACACTGAAAACTACAGCACTCTGAAAAAAGAAATCGAAGAGGATATAAAAAAATGGAAAGATATCCCCTGCTCCTGGGTAGGAAGAATCAACATAGTGAAAATGGCCATACTACCGAAACTGCTATATACATTCAATGCAATGCCAATTGAAATTCCAACACTATATTTCACAGAACTAGAAAAAAGAATCCAAAAATTCATTTGGAACCACAAGAGACCTAGAATAGCAAAAGCCATTATAGGCAACAGTCACATGGCACCAGGTGTAACAATTCCCAATTTGAAACTATACTACAAAGCCACTGTGATAAAATCAGCATGGTACTGGCAAAGAAATAGGCCTGAGGATCAATGGAACAGACTGGAAGACACAAAAACAAATGCAGATGTACTCAGCTACCTCATCTTCGACAAAGGAGCTCACCATCCTCAGTGGAGGAAAGATAGCCTCTTTAATAAATGGTGTTGGAAAAACTGGATATCAACCTGTCACAGATTAAAATTAGACCCTTATCTTTCGCCATGCACTAAATTAAAATCCAAATGGATTAAAGATCTAAATATTAAAACAGAAACATTAAACTTGCTGGAAAGTAAGTTAGGCAGAACTCTGGAAGACATTGGTATAGGAAAAGACTTTATGAACAAATCCTCAGTAGCACGGGAACTAGCAGAAAGAATCAACAACTGGGATCTCATCTTACTAAAAAGCTTCTGTACTTCAAAAGAAACCATTAGCAGAACTAAGAGACAATCTACAATGTGGGAAAAAATTTTTACCAGCTGTACCTCAGACAAAGGACTATTATCAAGGATATATAAAGAACTCAAAACAATCAGTCCCCCCAAATATAAAGACCCGATCCAAAAATGGGCATCCGAAATGAACAGACATTTCTCATACAAAGAAGTGAAAGCAGCAAGAAAATATATGAAAAAATGTTCCACATCACTGGTCATTCGAGAGATGCAGATGAAAACAACACTGAGATTCCACCTCACCCCACAAAGAATGGCTGCTATCAAGAAATCACACAATAACAAATGTTGGCGGGGTTGTGGGGAGAAAGGAACCCTCCTCCATTGTTGGTGGGAGTGCAGACTAGTGCAACCACTATGGAAATCAATATGGAGATACCTCAAAGAGCTTGGACTGGAGGTTCCATTTGACCCAGCCATCCCTCTGTTGGGTATCTTTCCAAGAGAACTAAAAGAATCATATCACAGAGAAGTATGTGCACCCATGTTTATAGCGGCACAGTTTGTAATAGCTAAATCTTGGAAACAACCTATTTGCCCATCCGTTGGAAACTGGATAAAGAAGTTGTGGTTTTTCTATAAAATGGAATATTACTCAGCCATAAAGAGCGAGAGAATAGATTCATTCATAGGAAAATGGATACATATTGAAGATATACTCCTAAGTGAAATAAATAAGTCCCACATGTGTAAATACCAAATAGTTTCCCTGGTGTGAATATTCTGCAACAATGCATAAGATTCTAATAAGATTACTGACATTTAGAAATGGGAGGAAAGGAGCTAAAGGTGTAGGGAAGGTGTGATACGTAGGGGAAGAACAAAAAGGGAAAAGAAAAAAATGTGAGAGAATGAAAAGATGAAAATAAAGTGTTTGTAGATGGGGAGGGGAGGAGGGGGAGAAGGGAGGGCAGAGGTAAGGGGAAAAAAATGAGAATCAAGACTTGCCATGTAAAGGTACATGATCCCAACAATGAATGTAACTGTACTGTATCCCTAAATGTACCAATAAACTCAATTTAAAAAAAAAATGGCTGCTGAGAACCAGTAATGATATTTTTTATTTCAGGCAAAGGAAGGGAGATGGAGGAAAATGAAAAAAGTCAAGAAGCCCCCTCTCTGAGCTGAGTCAATGTTTCATGAATTCCCAGTCATGCACCTAAGTACTTCTGCCACCCTGACTTCAATGGAAGCTGTTAAATACATATAGTTTGTAAGCTGAGCCATGTAGAATAAAATTAGAGTTCCACTTGTGAGGAAGTTGGGGAAAACAGATAGTTAAGTCTTCCCCTGTCATCCCTGTTACATATGTCTTTGTAGTGGTCTTTGCTGATGGTTTTGGCTTTCAGATAGCAAGCCTGAGTCTTGTCTGTGTTACACAGAATTTGTAAATGAGTTGTCACTTGGGTAACACAGACAAGGAGTTAGACAATAGAAGTGCCAGAGTATGGGCTGTTTAAAGTGTTCTCATCTCTTGACTAAAGAATTAGATCCCACCATATTTTATAACATTCCTGAAAATAGTAGTCAAAGGGTATTCTTTTTTTCAGCCAGAAAAAAATCTCAACTAAATATTACTATAAAAGAATCCATTGTAGACCTATCAGTTCAAAAAGTTGATTACACTTTATGTAAATTAAATTGGGCTATAGAACCATTATCTCAAAAGGAGGTGGATTAAATGTTCTTATCTTCAGAAATGAGGGGAGGAGAAGTTGTAATAGGAGACCAGGCTGAATATGTAGTATCAAAATAAATCTGCAGAGTTAGAGAGGTAGAAAATGGACCTGTGCACTCCAAATTCTATAGTAATATTCAGAATTCAAGGATTCCCCAAATTGAAACCAACCAACTGGAAGAGTCTGGTAATGCTGTCAATATTATCGAATTTCTAGTTAATCACAAAGATATAAAGTGTTTTCTATGTTTAAAAAAGGAGTGGATAACCATTACATTTTAGTGGCACCTGGATGGATCTGGACTGGGAAGTCTGTTCCCTGATATTTCCAGTTGACTTGCGGTTCTTTCAGAAGGACATAGATAGTTTTATTGGAGTGTAGCAATGTCATTAATTCTGTACTGAATAATTTTGTGTAACCATAGTAGGGTCAAAAAGTTGTGTTAGAGACGATGTGACTTGCAGTTCCTAAAATATTTACTATCTGGCCCTTTACAGAAAAAGTTCATCACCATAAACAAACACTGCTGAGTCATTAACTATTGTCATCTCTTATAAGATAATTTGGATAGAATGGAAAGACAAAAGTGATAGTGGCTGTAATATAAAAACAACAGAATTTTTTCTCCTACAAAATTTTTCAATTATCTTTCCAAGATATTGATACATTTTTCTTAAAAACTTCAGTAAAATTTATATTTTACAAATAGTATTAGTAGTTAAGTATTTAAATCTTTCAGCAAAATCAAATATATTTACCTTTCAAATAAAGAATAAAATTCTTGGCATACAGTAAAAATTGGAATGCATCAATCATACCAAGCAAGTTCTTACACCAGTGAAGCTGAGAGTTATACATGATGGACAGTGAGAGACTAGATACTCCTATTTCAGCCACAGAGAGGAGCTTTGTGATAAACAGATCCCTAACTTCTGGTTAAAAGTCCAGGTCTCAGCTTCAGAGGTAGAAAAATTCCATTTGTCAGTTATCCAGGAGTAGAACTCTAAGCACAGTTCTTCTTAGTAAGAAATTCACTTGATATGCCAAAAAAGTTGCTTGGCATTTATGAAGAGCGAAAGTGGTGAGTGAGGTTGCCTCTCCCTCTCCTTCTCCTTCTTCTTCTTCTTGTACCAGGGATTGAACTCAGGACTTTGCACTTGCCAGGCAGGCATTGGCATCACTAAGCTACATCCCCAGCCAAGGTCATCCGTGTTGCAGCATGTGTCACTACATCATTCCTTCCATGGCCAGCTGAGTTTCTACTGTGTGGCTGTACCACATCTTGTCTACCCATGAGTGGTGGAAGTTTTGATTGTTTCCAACTTTTGCCATTATAAACAGAGTTGTTGTAAACATTCACTAGAAGTTTTTGTGTGAAAAAATGTTTCATTTCTCTTAGGTAGACACCCAGGAGAGAACTGCTTTAACTTTTTCCCCCTGCTACTGAGGATGAAGCCCAGGGCCCCTCAACCACTGGGCTACATTCCCCAGCCCATTTTACTTTTTCTTTTGAGACAGGGTCTTACTAAGCCACTGACTCACCAGGAAGGACTTGATTTGTGACCCTCCTATCTCAGTCCCTCTCAATGCTAGGTTTACAGGTGGCTACCACCGTGGCTGGCTATGTTTAACATTTTAAACAACTGTAACCTGTATATTTATCTACCATCCCTAGGTGATAGAAAGGTATATAAGCTAGTCCTAGGCAGAAAAGAAATGTGTAATACAACATAGTTATACATTACATTACATAAGTATAAAATTATAGAAAGCTGAGAAACTAAGGCTTAGCTGGACATGGTGGCTCCCACCTGTAATCCCAGCACTGGAGAGACTGAGGCAGAAGGATCACTGTGAGTTCAAGGCCAGCCTCCTCTACACAGTGAACCCTGTCTCAAAAAAAAAAAAAAAAAAAAAAAAAACAAGAAAGAAACTAAGGTCTATTCTCAGGGAATATACAGTATAACCTGGATGTTATAACAAGTGTTTATAGAATAACTTGAAACAATGAAAAATCTGAATATAAAGAGGGCTCCAAATAGTCTATATAAAATGATTCCAGAAGCACAGAAGGTCCATTTTTGTAGGACTCATTGTTAGCCTTCAAGAGGAAGAGATGGAAATTTGAAACCATCCTGCTTCTGAGTTACTAAGAGTCTGAACAATAAGACTCTGTTATAAAAAATAATCAATAATTATAGATTGAAATAAGAGTTCAAGATATCATAGATCAGGGGAAGGAAAACACAAGGGGGAAAGTTGACAAGGGATTTATCATCTTTTCTTTCAGGATCCTGAAGAAATCAGAATACCAGGGCTTATTCCTCTACAGTTTTGGGCATCCCAAACATGCAACAGTTTTCATTTCTTTACAGCTCTGGAAATTTTAGTTCAAAAAGTATTAGAGGGCTGGTGATTTAACTCAGTGACGCTGCCACCTGTCTTGCAATCACAAGGTTAATCTTTTGTACCAAAAAAGATCTGAAAAAGAAATTATTAGATAATTAATCACCAGGATTGTGGCATCCTTTATTTTATTCAGAGAAAAGGTACCACTGAGTTGTCCAGGCTGACCTTGAATTTGTGATCCTCCTGCCTCAGCTTCATGTATAACTGGGATTACAGGTGTGCACCAGCACAATCAGCCTCATTTCTTTCTTTCTTTCTT
>NW_022900936.1:43647989-43689676 GCF_012274545.1 Fukomys damarensis
CTCTCTCTCTCTCTCTCTCTCTCTCTCTCTCTCTCTCTCTCTCTTTCTTCCTTCCTTGCTTCCTTCCTTCCTTCCTTTCCAAAAACCAACAGTCAAGTTTATTCAAGAAAGTAAAAGTGAAGCATGGGGGAAAAATGGCTCTGTAAGGTGAGCTTGGGCCAAGTAAAAGAGGAAAAAGTAAGATAAAAGAACACCCTAGAGAAAGCAAGGTAAGTATCTTGAGGAAAAGACATGAGACCTTGCCCTTGAATTTTCTGTGTGCCCCAAACTAGCCTCAAACTTGTGATGCCTCTGCCACAGCTTCCCACATACTGGGATAACAGGCGTGCACCACCATGTCCAGCTCTCATTTCATATTCTACTTTATGATATAAACTGCTATCATCTTCTTTTGCTGATAGGAAAATGTGGCTTGGAGAGATAAACTAAATCAATCAGGGCATTTTAGCATTAACTATATTTAACTATCAAAAGTTTCATATTTCAGTTATTGGATTCAATTTCCAATTACAATTGGGGAAACAGAACTAATATTTTGGGGGGACTTGTCTGGTAGTGACAGAAGTTCCACTGCTTACTAGTGTAGTCTTGCTTTTGTCAAGACTAATGTTTGGAGGGGGTGAAGGGAGGGCAGGCGTAAGGGGAAAAAATGAGAATCAAGACTTGTCATGCAGCGGTACAAGATCCCAACAATGAATGTAACTGTACTGTATCCCTAAAATGTACCAATAAACTCAATTAAAGCTGAAAAAAAAAAAGACTAATGTTCGGTGCGACGAAAGAAAGCCCTTTGTTAAGATGTCATTGGGAATGAGCCACAGGGCCTCACAATGCCTGACTCAGGCAGAGTGAATGAAAGGACACTTCCTCTCCATCCACAACAAGCAGGGCCTAAGTTCAGAGGCCTGCTCTTCCACTGTGTGGCAGTTTGAAGGTGGTCAAGTCACACCCAGAAGCCCAGTTTCTTTGCCTCTCATCTGAGGGTAAGCATCACCTCATCAGCTCACAGGGCTACAGGTACAAAATGAACTGAAATACAGAAGTTGACAGCCAGGATCAGCTGTGTGCTGCAGGAATGTTTGGGGTGGGTCCTTTGGTGCCAAAGTGTACAGAGGCTGTGGAGGCTCAGATCTCTCAAGTCCAGACTGGATCACACACATGTTATCAGGTAGCTTCAGAGAATTCTGAGTTGAAGGTAGACCAGCCATGCCATCCTGGACCAGGCCACATCATTGGGTATGCATCCTGAGGTCAGCCTTTTGCCTTTCCTCCACCTGATTCCAGCTCTATCAATTCTGTCTCCATCTCCCTGTGGTTCCCACCTGTGGCTCACCCCCTCCCCACCACTGGCCACCAGGCCCACCCACTAGGCACAGAGGGGTGTTTCCCTCCCATGGGCTTGGTGGCAGGGCCAGCTTCCACTGTTTTTACATCACCATTTAAAAGGGGAATGAAATAGCATTGCCAAAGCCTATTGTGTATCATATCTAATTCCAAGGTCTATCTTCATATCATGTGTCATGTCTATGTCTAAGGCCCTTCTGCCCACCATGTTGACTAGTATTTCCTCACTAGACACCTTACTTTATTTTATTAGCATCTTCTTTTTGAATATAAATACTTTTGAACCTAATCTGGAGATTAAGAAACCTTGCCCAAGAAAACCCAAAGTGTTGGTTGCTGTGATGATTAATCTTAATGTGTTAATCTGCTGAGGCTAAAGAATGTCCAGATAGCTGATGAAACATTATTTTTAGATATTTTTGTGAAACTGTTTTCAGAAGAGTTTAATACTTGAATCAACAAACTGATTAAGGAACATCACTCTTATACATGCATGCAGGCATCATTCAATCTATTGAGGGCCTACACAGAAAAAATATTCAGAAGAATCATGAAAAATTAACTCAGCATGGGCTGTGGTATCTATCATCTCCTGTCCTTGGATGTCTACACTCCTAATTCTTGGGCATTTGGACTCAGACTGGGACATGCACCATTGGGTCTTTTGATTCTCAGGCTTCAGACTTGGTCTAAATTGCACCACTGGCTTTTCTAAGTCTCCAGCTTGCAAATGGCTGGTAATGGCACTTCTCAGCCTCTATAACCATATGAATCAATAATTCCCAATAAATCTCTTTCTATATACCTCTGCAAATCCTATTGGTTCTGCCTCTTTGGCAAACTCCCACTAATACATTGGCTGAGCAGAGATTAAACTAATGATGTGCACCATCTATTACATGCCCTCATTTAAGGTAATAGGTACCATGTATTGAATTAAACCTTAACTATATACCAACCTCTGTGCTTTTCACTCCACAAATATCTCCCTAGTTCTCTGTAAATCCCTCTAGATGTGTATTATCCTGACTTTATGGATGACAGAACACAGTGGCTTAAATAGGCAGGTGATAACTTTTATCAGTTTGTTCTAATTTTCAAATCTACATTCTTAATTGTTTGCCAAATTCTGTGAAATAGAAAGAGGAAGAAAATTGTAATAGTGAGAATTTAGTCTCTATAGTATGAGTTCAGATCCTATTTCAGCCTCTTCCTAAGTCTGTAGCTATTCACATTTTGCATATCAGTATCTTTCTTTTTAAATTTTTTAAAATTTTTTGGAACCAGGGATCAAACTCGGGTCCTTGCGCTTGTGAGGCTGGTGGTGGAGCTACTGAGCTAAATCCCTGGCCCTATCAGTATATTTCTTTCTGTAAGATGAGAAAATCAATAGTACTTGCTTTCTATATATTAGGTGAACAATAAATGAGAGATAATGTTCCATGACACTCCAAGACATTTTCCAGATCATCCTCCACAATGACTTAGTGGTATGATCTCAGTTATTTGTTATTTGGAAAGATATTTGCTGAGTTCACTTACAATAAGAGCAATTACCAATTTTAACTCACTATATTATTTAGGCAAAGGATTTAAAAATGTCATGTTTTATAAGTAATAAAAATTTGTATTTCCAAATAAATCTTAAGCAAGACCCAATATATAATTCAAATGAAAGTAGTAGTCTAATTAGGATGGATGCCTGTCAAATTTTGGTATCTGCTTGAGAGTGATGTTGCCATTACCTGGGCAAGAGGTAAGTGAGAAATCAGTGGTAGGATTGAAGATGGCGATCCAGCCTGGAAATGCTGGTCTTGATTTGACCCATCCATATCAGGCAAGAAGTTACAGGTACATTTTCTGAATATCTTTCTAGATATCATATTTTGAATGATTCTGGACCTTCAGAATTTGGTATGTATTCCAAATATGCTTAGAAAAAATGCATTTCTAAACTTTTTGGTTAATGTATATGTATGTATGCATGCATTTGTGTATGTATGTGCTTATGTAAATACAATATAAATAAGTTTAAAAAAAAGAAGTTACAGGTACACATAGTACGGCCTGAGCTCAAGATAGAGGGCAGAGATGAAGACACAGATATAAATATCACCTTTTTGGGGTGCTTGCAGAAGCCAGGTGATTAGAATGAGTAAGTAGAATGGGTAAAGATCTTAATAGAAATAAGCCCATTAAAGAGTGGGTAGAAGAGGAAACAGGAAGAAAGAAACAGCAGGGCCAGGGATTTAGCTCAGTGGTTCTGCCATCTGCCTCGCAAATGTAAGGACCCAAGTTAGATTTCCCAGAAAAAAAAAAAAGACAAAGAATGAAACAGGAAAGAATACAGGAAGGATGAATGTAAGGGAGAGGATAGTAGTGGAGAAAGGAATCACAGAATCAGTTCAGAAAATCATATTCTTCTTGTTACCATGTTAGGGAACTTGCTCACCCTCCAAGAATCATCCATCTCCTCTTCAGAACTACTGCTGAGACCAGAATTTGATACAAGATACAAGTTGGGTCAAATATACTCATTTTCCTTGATGGGTATAATCGCAATGAGAAACTCAATTTATTTTATTTCTTTTGAATTGGAGACCGTATATGTTCAGGGTCAAGATATCCATGGAACACAAATGCAAAGAAAGTCATTTTTCAGAGAGATGACTACAAATGATTTGAGAAGAAAGGATGAGGGATTCAATGGGAATATGTGCTTATAAAACAAGTTAGACTGTAGTTTTTTATTTTTGGTTCTCATCCCTGAGATCCCCAGAGGACCTTCCTCTGGGTTCTGTCCTTGAGAGTTCTTAGTAACCCAGAGTTCTACACTAAGGCAGAATTCAAGAGAAAAAAATCATTTTAAGGAAATTTTAAAATTAATAGTATCATGCTGTGGCAAGGTTCTATTCATTTGGTGTAGAAATAAGGGTATAAGTAGAATATTGGGAGCAACTGAGATTTATGTGATAGTTGGAAGAATGAAGAGTTGAGATAATCTGGTGTTTCTAGGGAGCAGAACAAGTGGCACAAAGGTTAAAAGGGGCAGTTTTGTTAATAAAACTCAGAGGATCTGACTGGGAGAATATAGCCCAATCCAATAGAAAAGAAATCTTTGCTGAAGCAAAGCAGAAGACAGAGGGTGCAGTATGCCTTAGGAATCACAGAATGGTTCACTAAGGTGCAAGAAGAATGTTCAAACTTCTATTTATATTTTTCCTATTTTTAAAACTAAAATTTACATTGATAATACACGTTATAAAAGTGGTACAGCTGTATAGTTTATAAATATATATCTATACATTGAGGATGTGGCTCAATAATTTTATTACTGAGGGTATATGATCAAAACGGTTTGGGCTCACAGTACTAAAGTTTGATCAAGCAAGCGAGATGTTCATCCCAAAAGCCAATATTATAGGTATCATAGTGTAAACCACATGAAAAGCAAAATGTTTTGTCAAACTAAAAAAGTGGAAACAGGTGTGTCCAAATATGAAAGAACTATTATTTTTTATCCCATTTTCTTTTTTCTTTCTTGAAACCTTTACTTCTTTCTTAATGAGGTGAGCTTTGTGAAGCAGGGAGCAAATTGAGACTCAATAAGCATTTTTCATTTGATTACTTTTCCAAACCAAAGTTTCTTGGTCATCAGTGATTGATCACAGTATAGAGAAGATGATATCAGATATGAAATAAGATATTTCTGTAAAGCAACTGCCAGAAGTACCTAAATTGCTCTCTCTCTCTCTCTTGGTACTGAGGATTGAAATCAGATCCTTGTGCTTGCAAGGCAGGTGGCAGAACCACTGAGCTAAATCCCTGACCCTCTCATCTTTTAAAAAAAATTCTTCTTACTCACACAGTAAAAAAAGTTGGTGGGGTTGTGGGGAGAAAGGAACCCTTCTCCATTGTTGGTGGGAGTGCAGACTGGTGCAACCACTATGGAAATTATGGAGATACCTCAAAGAGCTGGAACTAGAGGCTCCATTTGACCCAGGCATCCCTCTGCTAGGTATCTTTCCAAAAGAATTAAAAGAATCATATCACAGTGACATATGCACACCTGTTTATAGTGGCACAGTTTGTAACAGCTAAAACTTGGAAACAGCCCATTTTCCCATCAGTTGGAGACTGGATAAACAAGATGTGGTTTTTCTATAAAATGGAATACTACTCAGACATAAAGAATGAGAAATTAGAGTTATTCATAGGAAAATGGATACATTTTGAGGATATACTCAAGTGAAATAAATAAGTCACACATGTCTAAATACCAAATAGCTTCTCTGGTGTGAAAAACAATAATATTACATAAGATCCTAATGATGTAATTGACAATGTGAAATAGCAAGAAAAGGGATAAAGGTGTAGGGAAAGTGGGAGGGGTAGGGAAAGGTAATAAGGGAAAAGAAAAAATATGAGAAAATGAAGAAATGGAAATAAAGTGTTTGTAAATGGGGAGGGGAGGAGAATGTGAAGGGAGGGCAGGGTTAAGGGAAAAAATGAGAACCAAGACCTGTTGTGTAAAGGTGCAAGATCCCAATGATGAATATAACTGTACTGTATACCTAAAAAGTACCAATAAAATCAATGAGAGAAAAAAAAATTAAAGGACTAATTGTTTTTTTATTATTATTTTGACTAATTGTTGAAATTCTCAAGGTGAACTGGATTGAGTAACACCTGCTTTTCTGGGGTTTATGTGTTCTTTCATGGAATCCATGCCTGAATCTATGATACACAATTTTTTAGGTGCCCCATTTGACCAGTACTGGTGGCATTTCCTCTTTTAGCCTTTGCACTCCAGTTACAGTATACAGTGCTACAGTGCTTTCTCTTGCACTTGGTGGTGTAGCCACATTTGCCACAGGTAGGCCTGGGTGTCACAGTGTGGCACAAAGTAAGTGTCTTATTATGACGTTTTCCAAATGATGACTTCCCTTGCCATCTTTTCTGTGCTTGGGTCCTTGTGCTTGCAAGGCAGGTGGGAGAACTGCTGAGCTAAATCCCAGCCCTAACTCATTCTTTCAATGTTTCATTTCTCTCTCTCTCTCTTTTTTTGGAGGGGTAGAGTGGGTACCAGAAATTGACCTTAGGATCTTGCACTTGCAAGGCAGGTGATGGCACCACTGAGCTAAATACCCAATTCACAATGTTTCTGTTCTTAATCAGCCCCAGAAAAATGTTTAAAAAATGTCTCCTGATTGGTAAGGCTACATCGATCACTCTCTCCCCTTCATTTTTGCAGTAGGGAAAGACAATGACAGCCAATATCTTGTTCCAAATATTGTGAATTTTTGATTCTTCTACTTCTTAAAGATAATGATAATAATGATTAATATCAGTCACTTGAATAGCAACAGATTCATTTTCATGTGATCCAAATTGAAGTCATTAGAAGACAGGATTTATAGTTCCCAGGCAAGCTTAGAGTTTTCATTTTTGTTCTCCAGATGGTGTAAGAGTGGGAGTATTTAATAAAAAAGTAAGAGGAGGTCAGAAAAATACCCTTTATGACCACCTATGCCTCTGCAGAATGGGTCCAAGGACTGGCACAATCAGGAGGTCTGAGAGCGCGTGCGGGGGGTGGTGTGTTTCAGGGGCGCCTGTGCAGCTACCTTGCTTGCTGGAGTTGGTGGTGGAGCAGGCAAGGAAGGACACAGCTATCGGGTCCCACCAAATGGGCCTAAGCAAGCTGGAGGGAGAGCCGCCTTCTCAGAGCCGCCTTCCAAATTTCGCCTTCCTGGCTGGGGCTTTGCTCAGACACACTCTTGATGTTTCTGCTTTGGAGGTAACTAACTATGGACTGAATCCCCTGGAACCATGAGCCAACATAAACCTCTTTTAAATTGTGGGTGTTGGGTATTGTGTTCTATGGATGAGGGGTCTAATACAAGGACAATTTTTTGGCTTATGTATCACTTAGACTATTTCACAGATGACTTCTATTTAAATAAATCTAATTTCTTGTTTTTAACAATTAAACAAAAGTAAGAGGAGTTAGTTTTGTCATGATAGTATGTATGAGAAGTATAATTTATTAGCAGGGAAAGGTCTGAATTCTAGATGCTCCTTCATGAAGACAGAGCCTTGATTTGGAGAGGGGGATGAGCAACAATAATCAAGAAATCTGGGCTGAGTGGAAAGCACAGATGGAAAACCAGAGCCTAATAAAACTGCTAGATGATCATCTGCAGTAAGTTCTTTATGAATTAAGGAAGAGTCATCTGGAAAAGATTAAAAAGTTTTGCATTTGTGTCATATTTTACATTCTATGTGTGTGAATAACTGCATGTCATTAAATGATTTCTGGTAAGAAACTCCCTAGCAGTTATGCTGTCACTAGCAGATCATTTTGAAATGCACTACCAGATTGCCAGCTGGTAACAGTGCTTGCCTGTTATTAATTCTGAGTGTTGAATTAGCAGGTTCTCTTCACCAGTAATGTCATGTTTTACATTGTAAATTATGACTATATCTACACACTTCACATGAGTTAAAAGTCTGACCTTTCCAGAGAGGGAGATAATCAAGTCAAACCTAAAAAATCTATAATTGAATTTGTACCAAGTGTCCATATTATTTTCACACTGCAGTCAGTTTTAGTAAAAAATTTAGTTCTTTATTTCCTCAATGCATTATAAAAATTTTATGTAGAGAGTTGATTTATATTCCAAGTAGCTTGGCCTAATTTGGCAGATTCATAGGTCCACATATGATAACTTCCAGACAACATTACTTTCTAAGCAAAATCTAGATAAAGGGCTAAATGACAACCAGAAATATAAAATTGAAATAAATTATGAGAAACCTACAGTCATATTTCATATTTTCATAGGTTTATACTTTTCTATAAGCTATTCAGAGCATAGTTAAGTGATAAAAATATGATTTATGCATAGGGCAGTTATGTTGGTAAGAAAGTACTGCCTTTCCTAATCCATCACTAGGTCCATGACTGATAAGAAAAGATAAATTAATAAAATAAAAGCAAAACTTTTAAGTGACACAGGAGCCTTCAGAAACAAAGACCCAAAGACCCCAGGAAAGCTGTATACAGTATTTATACATTATGAAAAAAGTAGAGAGTTGTTGAAAAGCAGGACTAGACAAGGGCATGATCTAATGGCAATAAACTGGGAAGAGGGAAGTTGATGAGGCTCATTTGTGCACATTTTTTTCTGTGCCACTATATAATATTCCTTCTTTCCCTAATATAAGACAAGATAACAATCAAACGAGTGCCTTCTGACCTTTCAAAGGAGGTAGATAAGAGAAATTTTTTCATTGTTTATTGGTACATTTTAGGTATATAATACAGTTACACTCATCATTGGGATCTTGTACCTTTATGTGACTTATCTTGGTTCTTATCTTTACCCCATACCCCTCACCTCTCTTCACACCCTCCACCCTTCCCTATTAACATAGACTTTGTTCCCAATTTTTCCTTTTCTCATATTTTTTCTTTTGTCTTCTTTATCTTTACCCCACCATTCCCAGTTCCCCTATTCTGTTAGCCCCTTTCTTCTTCACATTATCAATTAAACATTTCAATCCTTATTTACAATTTTAGTTTTTCACACAGGAGAAACTATTTGGTATTTACATGTGTGTCCTATTTATTTCACTTGAGCACAGCCTCAATGTACATCCATTTAGCTATAAATGTCTCTAGTTTATTGTTCTTTATGGCTGAGCAGTACTGCATTTTAGAGAAAAACCATATCTTTATCCAGTCTCCTGTTAATGAGCAACTGTGTTGTTTCCAAGTTTTAGCTATTACAAACTGTGCCGCTATAAACATGGGTGTAAAATGCCCAACAGAGGGATAGTTGGGGAAAATGGGACCTCTAATCCTAGTTTTTGAGGCATTTCCATATTGATTCCCACAGTGGTTGCACCAGTCTGCACTCCCATCAACAATGGAGAAGGGTTCCTTTCTTCCACAACCCTGCCAATATTTGTTATTGGTTAATTTCTTGTTAGCCATTCTTTGTGAAGTGAGGTGGAATGTCAGTGTTGTTTTTATTTGCATCTCTCAAATGACAAGTGATGTTAAATATTTTTTCCTATGTTTATTTGCTGCTTCTACTTCTTTGTTTAAGAATGTCTGTTCATTTCAGATGCCCATTTTTGAATTGGGTTTTTAAATTTGGGGTCTGTGATTCTTTTGAGTTTTCCCTTATTTCCTTTCCCCTACCCTTCCCAATCCCCCTACACCTTTAACCCTTTTATTCCTATTTCACATGGTCAATTATACCATTAGGATCTTATATACAATTATAGTTTTTCACGCCAGAGAAACTATTCAGTATTTACACATGTGTGACTTACTTATTTCACTTGAATATATCCTCAATACTGAGTAGTTTCTCTGGTGTGAAAAACTATAATAGTACATAAGATTGTAATGATATAATTGACCATGTGAAATAGGAAGAAAGGGGCTAAAGGTGTAGGGAAAATGGGAAGGTTAGGGGAAAGGTAATAAGGGAAAGAAAAAAATATGAGAAAATGAAAAAATGGAAATAAAGTGTTTGTAAATGGGGAGGTGAGGAGTGGGTGAAGAGAGGGTATGGGCAATGGGAAAAAAATGAGAACCAAGACCTGTCATGTAAAGGTACACTATCCCAATAATGAACATAATTGTACTGTATACCTAAAATGTACCAATAAACTCAATTTTTAAAAAGAGTATATCCTCAATATATATACATTTTCCTATGAATGAATCTAATTTCTCCTTCTTTATGGCTGAGTAGTATTCCATTTTATAGAAAAACCACATCTTCTTTATTCAGTCTCCAACTGATGGGCAAATGGGCTGTTTCCCAGTTTTAGCTATTACAAACTGTGCTGCTATTAACATGGGTGCACATATATCACTGTGATATGATTCTTTTAATTTCTTTGTAAAGATACCCAGCAGAGAGATGGTTGGGTCAAATGGAACCTCTAGTCCCAGCTCTTTGAGGTATCTCCATATTGATTTCCATAGTGATTGCATCAGTCTGCACTCCCACCAATAATGGAGAAGGATTCCTTTCTCACCACAACCATGTCAACATTTGTTGTTGTGTGATTTCTTGATAGCAGCCATTCTTTGTGGGCTGAGGTGAAATCTCAGTGTTGTTTTCATCTGCATCTCTAGAATGACCAGTGATGTGAAACATTTTCATATTTTTACTTGCTGCTTTTACTTCTTTGTCTGATAAATGTCTGTTCATTTCAGATGCCCATTTTTGAATTGGTTCTTTCTATTTTGGGGGGCTGATTGTTTTGAGTTCTTTATGTATTCTAGATAATAGTCCTTTGAGGAGCATCTGGTAAAATTTTTTTCCCACATTGTAGGTTGTCTCTTAGTTCTGTTGATGGTTTCTTTTGCATTGCAGAAGCTTCTTAATAAGATGAGATACGAGCTGTTGATTCTTTTTGCTAGTTCACATGCTACTGAGGATTTGTTCATGAAGTCTTTTCCTATGTTAATGTCTTCCAGAGTTCTGCCTAACTTATCTTCCAGCAAGTTTAGTGACTCTTTTTTAATATTTCGATCTTTAATCCACTTTGATTTTAGTTTAGTGCATGGGAAAAGATAAGGGTGTAGTTTTAATCTTTGGCAGGTTGAGATCCAGTTTTTCCAATACCATTTATTAAACAGTCTATCTTTTCTCCAATGAGGATGGTTGGCTCCTGTGTCAAAGATGAGGTAGCTGAGTACATCTGGAGTCATTTTTGTATCTTCCAATCTATTCCTGTGATCCCTTTACACATTTTTTTTTTTTTGGTAGCAGGGATAGAACTTGGGACCTTGCATTTTCAAGGCAGATTGCAGAACCATTCAGCTAAGTCCCTGGCCCTAGAAGGCTGTTGATTTTTGAGTGTTGAGCTTGTACCCCGCTACTCTACTGAATCTGTCAAGTAAGTTTAGAAGTCATTTGGCAGAGTTTTTTGGGTTTTCTATGGAGAGTGTCATATCATCAGTAAATAATGACTGTTTAACTTCTTCCTTTCCTATATTTATTGCTTTTATTCCTTTCTCTTGTCTAATTGCTCTGGCTAATGTTTCCAGAACTATATTGAACAGGAGTAGTGACAGTGGACATCCTTGTCTTGTTCCTGATTTTAGCATGATTTTTTTTTTTTACCATTTAGTTGTTTTTTCATAGATAGCCTTTATCAGGTTGAGATAACAATTATCTATTGCAATTTTCTGTAGTTTTTTTTAAAATCATAAATAGGTGTTGAATTTTGTTGAATGCTTTTTCTGCATCTACTGAGATGATGATATGGTTTTTGTCTTTGATTCTGTTAATTTAGTGTATTGCATTTATTGATTTGCACATGTTGAACCTTTCTTGCATCCCTGGGTGAAATCCAGCTTGGTCAGGATGTTTGATCTTCTTGATGACCCTCTGTATTCTGTTTGTCCCTATCTTATTGAGTATTTTTGCATCTATAATCATTAGTGAGATTGGCCTGTAGTTCTCTTTTCTGGTTTAGTATTTCCCTGGTTTTGGAATCAAAGTAACCCTTGTTTCCAGGATCAAATTTGCAACTATTGCTTTCCTTTCATTATTTTTTTGTGGGGGGTGGTACTGGGAATCGAACTCAGGCTACCACTGAGCCAAACCCCCAGCCCTACCTTTCAATTTCATTGAAAAGTTTAAAGAGTAGTGGAATAGTTCTATAAATATTTTGTAATATTCAGCAATGAAGCCATCAGGACCTGAACTGTTCTTTGTTGATAAATTTTTAATTGCATTTTTAAATTATGTGTTTGTGGGGTGCATAGCATTTTTATATCTTCTTCATTCAACTTTGGTAATTCATATGTATCTAGAAATCTGTCTATTTCTTCTGTGTTTTCTACTTGATTAGAGTACAGGTTATCAAAGTAGGTATTGAAGATCATCTGGATTTCTGCTGAATCTGTTGTGATTTCTCCTTTTCATTGCTAATTGCATGAATTTGAGTCTTTTCCTTTTTTAAAAAAAATAAGATTGTCTAAGGGTTTAGTGAGTTTTATTTATTCTTCAAAATACCAACTCCGATTCATTGACTTTTTTGTATCATTCTCTTAGTCTCCATTGCATTGATTTCTGCTCTGATCTCTGTAATTTCCTACCTTGTACAAGCTTTGCCTTATTCTTCTTTTCTAGGTGCTTGAGATTCAATATTAGGTTGTTTATTTCAGCTCACTCTGTTTTCCTAGTGTGAGCATTCACTGCTATAAATTTCCCACATAGATCTGCTTTCATTGTGTCCTGTAGATTCCAGTATGTTGTATTGGCATTATCATTTATTTGTAAAAGCTCCCTAATTATCTTCTTTAATTCCTGTGTGACATATTGATTATTCAGTACAGTGTTATTCAATTTCCAAGTGTTTGTGAAGTTCTTGCAATTTTGTATGCTATTGATCTCCAATTTAATTGCACTATGGTCTGATAATATACATGGGATAACTTAAATTCCTTTGCATTTACTCAAACATGTTCTAAGAGCTAGTATGTGGTCTATTTTGGAGAATGACCCATGTGCAGGTGAAGTAATGTAAATTCTGATTTTGTGGGAGAGTACACTCTGTAGAAGTCTTTAAGTCAGTTTGTTCAAAAGCTAGGTTCACTTCTAGTATTTTGTTGTTGATTTTTGTCTAAATAATCTGTCTATTTGTGACAGTGGAGTATTGAGGTCCTTTGCTACAATTGTATTTATGCTTATTTGGTTTTTCATGTTCCCTAATATTTGTTTTTGTATAGTTGGAGGCATGAGAATTTTTAATAGGCAGTTCTCATCCAGAAAGCCAGAAATCAAAGAGTGACCTAAAAGGTGATATTTTTATAAGTACCGTGCACTAACCAATTGCCCCACTGGAGCTCCAAGGTGATATATTTTAGAATACAGTGTCCTGCACCTTATAGGTTAATTTTGTGTTAACTTGTCTGGGAATGGTGCCCATTTATTTGGACAGCTGTTTAAATGCTGCTGTAATGATACAGTAAAAATAGGATTAACACTTAAATGAACATATACTCTTTGAGTACAAGATTACAGTTCACAATGTGAGTCTGATCCATCAGTCAAAAGTCTTAAATTAAAAGACTGAAATCCCCCAAATGGGAAAGGATTCTGTCTCAAGAATGCCTTTGAATCAAAATTGCTATTTCAACTCCTGCTGGAATTCCAGGCACCTGCGGGATTGCCCCATCAATTTAAGATTTGCCATAATCTCCCCTTCCTTATATAGATATTTGTATGTGTGTTTGTGTTTCTGTGTGTGTGTGTGTGTGTGTGTACCCATGCTTATGTCTGTGCCTTCTCTTTATTCTGTTTCTTTTGATAATTATAATACAGATGAGATTGCTTTACTGTATCAAATTACTAAATAAATTTTAACAATATTTTGAGAAAAACAGAGCCTTATAAACATATGTATTCACACATCAAACTTTTTACCAAGTTAATGAAACACGGGTAGAAATATATGTGTCTAAGTCAATGCATGTTACCAACTACACTGTTAGGAAGAGTGGAGCTCAGTTGTTTTCACATGTAACTGTCCTGCTGATCATTACCCATTTGGTTTTGTTGTTAGTGCCAACACCTGCTAGTTAGGAGAAGCACTGCCAGTCCTGAAGTAAAGTCTTGACAATGTTAGACCTTTTATCCAGAATATCCTTTGTAGAAATGCAGTCCAAGCATTTCCATAACTGTGGTTAGTGTACCACTAGAAATTGTACCAAGATTGAAAATTATTAGGAACTTTCCAGATGCTGAGTCTAAATATGAATTATATCTGAAAATTATTCTGCTTAGATATACAAAGGTCTAAGTAGTAATAATGAAGTGTTTTGTTTGGGCTGCTACCCAATGCAAGCAAGTATAAGAGGTTTCCTGTCATACTTTCTTTGATGGCCTGATATTTAGTAAGTTAGAAATAATATGTTTCTCAGCCAATAGATTTAAAAATGTATCATCTTTTAACTCTAAGATATTTACACAGTTAGACTGAAATTTTGAAATATTAAAAGTTTGAGAAAGTTGAAGTCCTTCACTTACATATTTGCCCCACCAAACATTGCCTGAACTGCAAAACCAGCTCCATGTGCCAGTGTTGTTTCCTGAGACTGTTCTGTACTTTTCCTTTGAAAGATGAACTAGTCTGTTCTGATGCTCAGACAGGGGAATAATGATACATTACACTACATTTTTATATTTTTTCAACTTTGTTGTAGTAGCAACTGGGAAAAATGCTGGCTGATTTTAGAGTTCATTTTTAAATTGCCTAATTCTGGAACAAATCAACTGAAGTTTAAAGTAAATTCATCTAGGCACAAAAAGATAAGTTAAAGAAATCCCCAGACCAGTGGAAGGCATTATTTTCTCCATTATTTTCCCATTTTCACAGAGTTGTTATTTTTATCCTGAGACCATAGTAAAATATGTGGCATTTGAATGCACTGGGAGACTAGAATAAAACATAAATGTGATTCATAGTTTGTCCTAGTGATATCTCATGGTTTATTTTTTAATGAATTGCTTATCTTTCTGAAATGTTCAATCACTCTCCCAATTTCAGTTGTGATAGTTTCTTACAGCCTCCCTTCATATTTATGTCAGAGAAGAGTCTTTCTTGTTGCAGGATCAAAAAACATATTCATTTTCTCAGTATCAGACTGAATCAACAAACCTAGGAGGGTGAGTTTAAGTTGTCAAAAGAAAGAGACATAGAATTAAAATAAAATACCTCAGACTAAACATTTACACATTGTCTATCTGGATTTGACTTTGACCGGCCTGTTTTAAAATGTCTGGCAATATGTGTAGACAGCAAAGTCAGTGGTCCTAAGGACTGCCAGCTTCCCATCTAGGGGCTGAGGTGGCCGTGGGCATCTGACTTCATTGGCAAGATTCAGAGAGTCTGAATAAACATCAACATTTTCATAAGGAAGCTGAGGAATTCCAGATGCATCAACCCAGGGAGACAAAGGCACTGGAAAGGAAATGGTAGTAGACACTCCCATACCTCTTGGATAGACATTTATATTTCCTACTGGGGCATCTATTTGGCCCCAAATATGACCCCTGCACAAACATCACTTTCACAGCCCAGCCCAGGAAAGTCATATTTTGATTCTAGAAATTTGGAAAGCTGACAAAAAGAGTTTAACTATGAAAATTCATGACTACTTTCCCTAAATCTTGAGATAAGAATAAAAGAAATATTTTTTTCTCTCAAGAAAGAGAGCTCCACTGAGATGAAAATTTGCCATTCAAGACAGGTCTGATCTCTAGAAGGGCCCTCAGTTTAAAAAAATGTGCTGCACATGGCGGTGCATGCCTATAATCCCAGCAGTTGAGAGGATAAAACCGGAAGATTTTGAGACCAGCCAGGGCTATGTGGTGAGTTCAAAACCAGCCTGAACTATATGGTGAGACCCTGTCTCAAAAAAAAAAAAACAACCCAAAAAACAAAACAAAATAGGCAAACAATAGAAACCAAGTTTTGTTAAGGGAGGAAGAAAGATTGAAAGGAAAAAGGGGAAATGGGTGAAAAAAAGAATTAAGATATATTATGTACAGGTACAAATTCCCTATAATGAATGTGATCATTATGTATGTCAAAAGTGTACAAATAAAATTAATAAAAAAAACAAACCAAAACCAAACTGAATGAAATTGTGTGTAGTAAATCAAACTCATAGAGAAATGCCATGAATGTTTTTAAAGTATTGTTATATGACATTTTAAAGGGAAGAGAATGTAATTTTATAGGAAATGGAAGCTAGAATATTTTTCAAATATACTATCTTCTAGATTAACCACTCATCTATCTAAATTTGTTACATGGAGAAGTGTTCTTTTGTTGTTGTTGTTGTTATTTTTTTAATGTGATAGAGCAGATTTTTTAAAAATGTTGGAGCAGTATGTGCCAGCAGCAAGTCTTCTCCAAGATAAAGTGGGAGGAGTCTGGAAATCAACAACCCAGAGAGGAAACAAAGTAAATGGAGTGCACAGAGAAACATGAAGGAGCCAACAGAGGAGAAGAAAAAAAAAGGATCAATTGCTACAGAAGAAATAGCTTGAAGCCACAGATCAAAGACCTTGGTAGAACAGCTGTATAGCCACCTCAGAGGGGAGGCAGCAAAAACAACTTTGCTGCTCATTGCAAAATGGAGACCAAACTTGGATCAGGATAATTTCATGCAGTTGGAGGTAGCAGTGAGAACACTGAGACACTCTTTCCTGAGCAGCCCCATAGAGTCAACAGTTGGTGAGTGAGGTAGAATGGTCATGTGAGTCAGCATCGGGCAGGTAGGGTAGCCATTTGGGCTTGAACCCCTACAGCAGAACAACCTCAGTGCTATGTCACTGCCAATGCCCCAGTGTGGAAGGAAGGAAGGGGTGTCCAACCACAGTAGAATGCTGGCAGTTGGACAGCAGATGGGAAAATTCTGCTAAGAAGAGACTGGGACTTCCTAGACTCTGCTCCTACAAAAGACTGGAGGCATCCTTCTGCTCTGTGACTGGAGGTATGGGTGGGCAAGCAACCTTGGCTGGTGGGGAAATGGATAACCCTCCCCTACCCTGCAACCAGTGGCATAAACAGGCAATTGACCTTAGCCAGCAGTGGGACAATCTCCTATCACCTTATAACCAGTGCATGAGAATAATCAGGGGTGTGGAAGAGGAGGCCTTGCAAGGTCAAAGAGGGGCCATAAATGCACCAACCTGGAAGGAACTTCAGGCTGACTTCATCTAAGGGCATCACAGTAGCTGAGAGAGCAGCATGGATATGGTCAGGGTGAGAAGACATGGGCAAGCCTCCTGAGGGATATCTAGAAAGTTTCTGGCTGAAGAATAGCCACAGCCCCACATCAGGAAGCCAAAAATAGCCCTGTATGTAGCAGTAAACTTACTGCAGACTAAGAAGGGCACACAGAACATTTTCAGACTTTGTCTCAGACACTAACACGGAACTATGGATATCAAAGGAATTTTATTATTTTTCTTTTTATTCACTTGATTTGTTTTCTTTTTTTTCTGTCTGCTTGGTTTTTTTTTTTCCTTTTGGTTGTTTAGGCATTATATCATTTTTTAAAATATTCTATTGGTCTTCCTCTCTTTCCTTAACTATCTCCTTTGACTTTATGATATTTTCATGTGACTTCACAGTGTTTCTTGTCTTTCTGTGTCCTTTTCTTTCCACTTCATTCTTTCTCTCGCCTGAATCTCCAGTTTCTCAAAGCTTGGGTATGCATCTTTTGCTCAGCAGCCTTGCTTCTACTATATTTCTCTTTATGTATCTCTCCTTTTTTTGCCTCCTATCCCTATTAAATCCCCCCAAGACAAAATTACTCTAGGGAAATTCATTGTACACAAGTTTCTGGTTTATGTTGTATGTGTAAATATAATGGTAGAGTTTGCTCATATGCATAAATGTACCAAACTAATAGTTACTACACTTTGTCAGTTGCTAGGTTGTGTTTAATTCTGTTAGACTTTCTAATTGTGCTATTTTAGCCAGGATGTCATACTTGTTGCAATCAATTGTTCTTCCCTGTATGACAACATTGTGATTGTCTGGTGCCACTACCATCTCCATAGTCCAGTACCAAAGGACTAGGTGCTGAGATAAATAGATACCAACCTCTCATCCTTAATGAATTGGGAATGTAGGTTCTTGGAATAGACACAAAGATCAAGAACTACCTACATCTTGAAGACATCTCTAAGGAGTAGGCATTTTCTAGAGAAGCCTCCATACTAGTTATAAAGCTATCTACCATAAGAAATCTATAAGCAACAACTCAGAAAACCAAATAAAATAAAAACATAAAATGACAAAATTCAACCCCAGACCTCCAGCCCATCCAAGACATGTCCAACGGACAACAAGATAGAGGAAATTGAGAGGAAATTGAAAGCCAACCATTAGAACTTTCTAAAATGATAGCAGAAGTAAACAAACCAATGAACAATAAAAAATACCCAGCTGGATGAGGCCATTTAATCAGCTCAGCTCTGAATGCTGCTGCCCACAGTGTACACCAGCAACAGCAGAGTCATGCCTCAAAGGGGACTTTTTTTTTCTCTTCTCTTTTTTTCTTCATTTCTCTCCTTTCTTGTTCCTATTTTTGTCCTATGTTTTTCTTGACTGTTCTTATTGCTAAAAGAATGTGAATACAATTTCTAGTTTTCCTGTTGCTATTGGTTGGTTATGTTCTTATTTCTGTTCTTTCCTTCTCTCTTTTCCTCCTGTCTTCACCAGTTTCCCAAAGTTTGCATGATCCTCCTGTGTCCTCCAGCCCTATTTCTAACCTTTCCTTCTAACACTCAACACACTCCAACTCCTTCTAATCTTCCCAGGGGGTAAAGCCACTAAAATGGAGGGCTTACTAACTGTAAACATGTTTCTGGTTGGTAACTTGATTTTGATATATAATCACAAGTCTAGGTTATACACATAAATGTGTCAGAATAATAGCTACCACAATCTATTATTTTCTAAGCTGTGTTTGATGCTACTGTTGTTCCTGATTGTATAACTTTGGCTAAGATAATGTGATCACTCTGGTCATTAGTCTTTACTGGTATACCAAGACTAAGACCATATAAAGGAAATTACAAACTCAAAACCCAAATGCCAAATACACCAGGAAGACAAAACAAAAAGCAGTTATTCCCTAAGGGCTCTAAATACTAGCAGTAAAGATACTTGCATTAAGCAATTTACAAGTAGCAAATTAAAGCCAAAACTTCAATACTAACCACAAATAAAAATAGTGATCATAATGTATAATTGATAATGTGAAATAGGAAGAAAAGGTCTAAATGGGGTAGGGGAAGGGGGAGGGGTAGGGAAAAGGAAAGAAGGGAAAGGAAAAAATTAGAGAAATTGAGAAAATGGAAAAAAAGTCTTTGTAAACATGGAGGAGTGTAGGAGTTGAAGGGAGAGGAGAGGAATGGGGAAAAATAAGAACCAAGAGACATCATGTAAAGGAACTGTATACTTAAAATGTACCAAAAAATTTAATAATAATAATAAAAAAGAAATAAGAGGACACTTAAACCAGATGCAAAATCAGACTTCCAAATGATGAAATGAAAATCCAGGGGGTGAAATGGAACAATAAAAAACACAACCACCTGAATTCCATGAATTGTCAATGAAAGAGGATGTGGAAAAAAATGAAATCAGAAAGAATTTCTCAAATAACAAAACAAATGGTGACCCTAGTGAAAGACATGATTAATAACTCTAGAGAAGACACAGATTAAAAAAAACAGATGAGTTCAAGAACATGATGGAATCCCAGCATAGGAAACAAATGTAATCCATAAAACAGATTCAAACAGATATCCAGAATATTAAAAACTACATTGAAAATTTATGCAGTAGAATGAGCCAAAATGAGAGGACAGAATAGCAGATATAGAAGACAGGATTGCAATTAGTGACCAGGAAAAAAAAGATTTATTTAAAATAGCAAGGGACCATGAGAAATCAATCCAGCAGCTGCTAGGTGATGCAAAGAAGAATAACATAAGACTGATCAGAATCACTAAAAAAAACAGGAAAAAGTGCAAAGGACATAAGAAACTGTTCATAGAAGTCATGGAAGAAAACTTCACAAGGAGGGGAAAAATTTGACATAAAATAAGTGAGTCATATAGGATTCCAACTAGCTGAGATAAAAAAAATTCTAAACCTAGGTATATAAGAGTCAAGATTCTAGAAACCCAACAGAAGAACAAACTATCACAAGCAGCTAGAGAAAAGAAACAAATCACAAGGGAAAGCCCATCAGGTTACAGTAGACTCAACACAAATCCTCCATTGAAGAAGAGCCTGGAGTGAACTATTTCAATCCTTAAAAGAAAAAACTTCCAACAAATATTGATGTACACTTTAAAGATTTCTTTCAAAATCAATTGAGAAATAAGATACTTTCATGAAAAGAACACCTGAGGAACTTCATGAATACCACACCAGTACTCCAAAACATTTTAAACAATATCCTAGGAGAAGACAATGAGGGTCACAATGCAAGAACCCCAACAGAATGAATCCATCAGGCAATGCAGAAATTAAAAGCAAAGGGGTGCTGGGGATTTAGCTCAGTGGTTTCACTGTCTGCCTCACAAATGCAAGATTCTGAGTTCTATCCCTGGTACAAACAAACAAACAAACCAAAAAACAAAACAAAACAAAACAAAAATCAAAGGGGATGTTGAATCTAACAACATGAGAAGATCATGACAAGGAAAAGTCAATACATATCAGTCATAAACACCAATGTTAATGATTCATTTAATCAACAAAAGAAATAGATGGGCAGAACGGATCAAGGAGCAAGATCCAATAAAGAAGACATTCTTGAAGAATACTCCATGTTACAAAAACTCAAAAATAAGCAGAAGCAGCTATCCTATTTGCAGACAAAATGGATTTCAAACCAAGACCAATTAAGAAAGACAAAGGTCACTACATCTTTGTAAAAGGAACAATCCAAGAGGAAAAAGTGGCAATCATAAATATATATGCACCAAATACTTATTCACCCAACTATATAAAACAAATATTAATGGACATGAAAAATTCAATAAGCACTATTACAATAGTAGTGGGGGAACTTAATACCCCACTGTCATAAATAGACAGATCAACTAGACAAAAACTCAACAATGAAATACCAGAATTCAACGAATGTCTTGAAAAAGTGGGCCTGACAGATGTTTACAGTGTTCTATCTCACAAAATCAGAAAACACATTCTTTTTAGCTGCACATGGGCTCTTCTCCAAAGTAGACTACATACTAGCTCATAGAACATGTTTATGTAAATGCAAAGAAATTGAAGTTATCCCCCAAATATTATTACATCATATTGTGATGAAATTTGAGACTAATAGCAAAAAAACCCCACAAGAACTGAGTAAATACGTGGAAATTGAAAAATACCCTCCTGAATAAACAATGGGTCACAGACAAAATTAAAGAAAAAATTAGACAGTTTCTGCAATTAAATGACAACACCGATAAAACATATAGGAATTTATGAGACACAATGAAAACAGTCTTACAAGGGAAATTTCAGCAGTGAATAGCCATATTAGTAAAACAGAGTGAGTGCAAATAAACAACCTAATGTTGAACCTCAAACTTCTAGAAAAAGAAGAGCAAGACAAACCCAAAACTTATACAAGGGAGGAAATTATAAAGATCACAGCAGAAATCAATGCAATGGAGACTAAGAGAATGATACAAAAAAATCAGTGAAGTATAATTGGTTCTTTGAAAGAATAAACAAAATTGACAAACCTTTAACTAGCCATATTAAAAAAAAGGAAAGAAAAGACTCAAATCCATGCCATTAGGAATAAAAGGGTGAAACTACATTGGATTCAACAGAAATCCAGAAGATCATCAATACCTACTTAATATAATGTAGTACTATTCAGCCATAAAGAATAAATGGAGTAATATTCAGCCATAAAGAAGCACAAATTAGATATTTCTAGATAAATGGATGCACATTTACACCATTCTCTTAAGTGAAACAAATCAAACACATATGTTTAAATACCACATTATCTCTCTGATGTGAGAATCTGAGTTTAAATAAGAAGCAAAATATATAATAGATATTGTGAAATAGGAAGAAATTGTTCAAAATAAAGCCAAGTGTTGGATACTTTGTTAATAATTAAAATGCTTCATGCAAAAAGGTATAGTTAACAATAAACACTGTAATTACCATTGCTGCTATTTTGTTATGAAATTTTATTTTTTATAGAAGTGCTTTTGTATATTCTTTATTAATATCTATTTGTATTACATGAAAATTAAAAATTAAAAAATGTGTTGTGAATCTTGGAGATAGAGCTGGGAATTTAGCTCAGTGGCACTGAGCCTGCCTCACAAATGCAATGTTCTGAGTTCAAACCCTGGTACCAAACAAAATATTGAAAATAGAAATTATTCTTTTTGCAGGTGTGGTTCTCTTGATCTCACTATAGCATGAGGCTTTTCTGTATGGTTGGAGGGTTCCACGATGTCATACTCCATTCCAACAAGAGGAAAGCTTCACTCAATAACCCTACAAAGTATCCTTAAAATAGTGGCTATATACGCTTTCAGATATTTCCTGCAAAATATTTTAGTGATTCCATTTAAATTCAAATTCAATAAATTGAATAGTTTAGCAAATGACTTGAAAGTCATTTAGGTGGAAAGTATTTCTTTTAGAGGTGTCATTCACTTAACATTTGAATTGTCTGGTATTCTCATGTGCATTTTAAATCTTCAGAGCCTACTTATGGAAAGAAAAGTTTTATTTCTCTAAGAACTTTTAGTAACTGAAAGTTGATGGAGAAATCTTAAAATAAAGCAGAAATAAGACTAATCCTAAAGAGCAACAAAATCCCTTGTGCCAAATGGAATTGTTTTCTTGTATAGGTGTATAGGACCTAGAATATGCCAAATGGGAATTCTTATGAAAATGCATCTTTAAAAATTTAAACTAGGGTCAGATTTCATACATGATGAAATTGCTGATTTGGTTCCATTCTATCCTACTGAACTGGTTACATTCCAGCCTGAACAGCCATGCAGGATTTGATCTTGCTTTTTCTCTCTTGCTGTTTGTCTTTTGTAAGGCTAAAATTAATATCTTACAATCTAATTGAGGTACATACTTGTGGCAGAAGACCAATTAGAATAAAAGAAGTTTAGAAAAACTATAGGAATGCTCCTTTTGACTAAAACTTTATGATCCACACATTGAATAATCTAGACTAGAATCATCTGAAAAATAAATTGGGAGCAGTTTATGAATTCAGTAGACTGGTTGTTGGTTTTGCTTGTTCCTTGCAACACTGAGAGGAGCATGACCCATTAACTTCAGGGAAATACTTGCTAGCACTGCAATCTAGGATTGAGCCAACCGTTATATTGAAAGCGGGGCCCCTGAGCACTTGGACTGAATTAATTACAGACTGCCAACTATTGTCAGTTAGTAGCTAAATTACAGAGATCTTGGCATTGAGTGTTTAAAAATATGCTTTGGCTAGTCCCAATATAGAGTTATTTTACTTTTAGAAAACTTTGAAAACACACTGAGTCATATCACAAGGCCAAATTTGTGTTTGGCTCAGGTTTATCTACTATATTCATTTGTATATTTTCATGGAATCTATCAGCATGTCTAATCTTTTATACAGAAATACAATATCCTTGCCTGGAAGTGATTGGAACAAAGTCAATTTCCTCTGTATACTGGGACTATGATAATGAAATTCATAAAAGGGTCAGGGCATTGCTAAACTTGTAGAATGACTTATGCATTTTTTCTGTTTCATATGTAAGAGTTATCTAATTTTAAGCCAAACAGTAGTGAGGCAGAAATGCTTGGTCAATTTTCACACTGAATTCTGTCTGTCTGCCTGTCTGTCTTCTGTCATAGTATATATGATAGAATCTTGTGATGACAGTGTAGTGCTATATAAAGAAAGCAGAACTAAGGATGAGGGAAACTCGGTCTACCTAGTTCTACAAAATCATTGCATAACCATATATAAGTCATAATTAATGTGAGTCTGTCTCATTTTCAAATTAATGGAATTTGATTCTTTCTAAAATATATTCCATTCTGTAATTCTTAATTTGATGAAGATGATGAAAAGCAAAAGGAAAAAGTGGGAAAATATAATTAACAATTATATAACTTTACAGATTTTGCTTCTTCTCAAATGACATGTCTGGACAGCTTTTTTTTTTTTAATCAGCTATAGCAGCTTTCTTTGCTCAAGCCCAATATTTCCAAGTTCAGCTAGGTGAGGAACCAAGCGGTATAGCATAAACTCACTGGATTATAGATGCATTCACTTTGCACAAACAAGCTTTTCTGTTTTCTTTTTACATCAGTAATGTCCAGGGACAGATATTCTGACTCAATTCAAGGATTTCAATCTTTTCTCAGTCTCCATGATGCAAGACAACCTGGATTTGGCCAACTTTATAACTCAGTGCTCATTTATAAAATTAGGTGCTGTCTAAAGCCATTTACTCTTCTGATAATCTATGAGCTATTAAAAGAAACAGTATATTTTGGTCTCAGGATAGAGAAAAAAAGCTCATTTTTTTCCTATATATTCTTTGCAAATTAATCACATGCATTATTTTTATTATGATTTACAGCAATTGACCATTTTCTACTTGTATTATGTTAATGAGCCAAACATCTCTTGATTCTTCCTGTTCTTTTAAGTCATGCTCACAATATTTAACTAATGCCATATGCATTTGTTGCTTCTTCTCTAAAGGAGGTTTTTTTAGGGGACCCTTAAACCCAGAATGTATGTGTTTTTAAGAATTCTGAATTCTTTTGGTTACATCACAGAGTTGTCTTTTTAAGAAAAGACAAGTTCTCTGTAGTAAGTAACCTTCCAGGATAACATATTACTTTGCTAAAATTACCATGGCACAGGACCACTAAACCGAGTGTCTTAGATAATGAAAATTTATTGTCTTAATGTTTTGGAGTACAAAAATCTGAAACTAAGTTGTCATCAGGGTTGATTCATGTATTTTTTTATAGCAAACCAAATTCTTTACCTTCTTCATCAACAAAGTATTTTAGCAAGCTCTTCATTTCTGTGACTTGCTGCTACTTTTTATTAGTCTAGGGAAACCTTGCATCTTTTCTCCCTTAGTCTTCAACATAATACAAAGGGTCATCAAGAAGATCATACACCATGACTGAGTCAGATTTATTCCAGAGATGCAAGGATATTTCAATATACATAAATCAATAAATGTAACACACTATATTAACAGAGTAAAGGACAAAAACCATATGATCATCTCAATAGATGCAGAAAAGGCATTTCAAAAAATTCAACACCCATTCATGATTTTAAAAAAAACTTGCAGAAAATTGGAATAGATGTTTTGTATCTCAACTTGATAAAGGCTATCTATGAAAAACCAACAGCCAACATCATACTAAATGACCAAAACTGAAAACCTTCACATTAAAATCAGGAACAAGACAAGGATATCCACTATCACCACTCCTGTTCAATATAGTTCTGGAAACATTAGCCACAGCAATTAGACAAGAGAAAGAAATTAAAGCAAGAAAGATAGGAAAGGAAGAAGTTAAACTGTCCTTATTTGCTGATGATATGATAATCTATATTGAAGACCAAAAAAATCCCACCAAAAGACTTCTTGACTTAGTTGACATTTTCAGCAGAGTAGCTGGATATAAGGTCAACATTAAAAAAATCAATAGCCTTCTTGTACACAAATAACAGACACACTGAGAGAGACATTGGGGAAACAATTCCTTTCATAATAGCATAAATACAAAGAAATATCTAGGAATCAATCTAATGAAAGAAGCAAAAGACCTCTACATTGAAAAGTACAGCACTCTGAAAAAAGAGATAAAAAAGGATATAAGAAAATGGAAAGACATCACAGAATTAATGACAGAAAATCCCAAACAGAGCAAAAGGAATTTGACATACAGATAAATGAGGCAAATAGGACTCCAACTAACCTTGACAAAAAAATCTTCACCTATATATACAATAATAGAGATATCAGAAACCTAATAGAAGAAAAAAAGAGAAAAGAAACAAATCACATGCAAAGGAAAGCCTGTTGGAATCACAGCAGACTTTTCAACACAAACCATCAAGTCAAGGAGAACCTGGAGTAAGGTATGTTAGCACTAAAAGAAAACAACCTCCAACCTAGACTGATATATCCTGAAAAAAAATCTTTCAAAATTGATGGGGAAATAAGATATTTTCACAACAAAGAACACCCGGACAAACTTCATGAATGCCTAAACAGCACTCCAAATAACTCTAAACAATATTCTAGAGAAAGACAATGAAGATCATAACTCCATGAGGCCCAACAGAGCCAATGCAGCAGGCAACGCAATAAATTAAAGGGAAATGGGGGAAAATAAAAAAAAAAAGAGCCAACAACAGAAATATAACTTGAAAATGTTAACTCAATACACATCAGTTATAACCATAAATGTTAATAACCTCCATTCACCATTCAAAAGAAACAGACTGGCAGAATGGTTTAAGAAGCAAAATCTGGCAATATGCTATATACAAGAAGTGCACCTAGTTCACAAAGAAACACACAGGCTGAAAGTAAAAGGATGGAAAATAGTTCTCCATGTGACAGGAACCCAGAAAAAGGCAGGAGGAGCTACTATATTTGCAGTCAAAGTAAATTTGAAAACAAAATTAATTCAGAGAGTCTAGTCACTACATTCTTGCAAAGGGAACAATCTAGGAGAAAGGGATGATAATCGTAGATATATATGCATGAAATACTAATGCCCCCAACTATACAAAACAAATATTAATGGAAATGCAAAAACAAATAAGCACTAATGCCACTGTAGTGGGGAGCTCAATACCCCACTGACACAAAAAGACAAATCATCTGGACAAAAAATCACAACAAAATACTAGAACTGACCCAAGCTTTTGAACAAATGGACTTAACTGGCATCTACAGAGTGCTCCACCCCACAAAATCAGAATATACATTCTTTTTGGATGCACATGCATCATTCTGCAAAATAGACCACATCTTACCTCACAGAACATGTTTAAGTAAATGTAAAGGAATTTAAGTTATCCCATGTATATTATCAGACCATAGTGCAATTAAACTGGAGATCAATAGTATAAGAAACTACAGGAACTTCACATACACTTGGAAATTGAACAACACTCTCTTGAACAACAATGGGTCACAGAGGAAATTAAAGAAGAAATTAGACAGTTTTTACAAATAAATAATAATGCCAATATAACATACAGGAATCTATGGGACACAGTGAAAGCAGAACTAAGAGGGAAATTCATAGCAGTGAATGTCCATACTAGGAAAACAGAGTGAGCTGAAATAACCTAATGATGCATCTTAAGCTCCTAGAAAAAGAAGAGCAAGACAAATACAATGCACATATAAGGGAGGAAATTATAAAGATCATAGCAGAAAGAAACCAAAGCAATGCAGACTAAGAGAATGATACAAAAGAAAGTCATTGGATAGAAGAGTTGGTTTTTCAAAAGAATAAATGAAATCAATAAACCTTGAGCCAACCTTATCAAAAAAAGAAAGAAAAGGCTCAAATTCATGCAATTAGGAATGAAAAATGTAAGCTCACAACAGATCCAGCAGAAATCCAGAGGATCATCAATACATACTTTGAGAACCAGTACTCTAATAAAATGGAAAACACAGAAGAAATGGACAGACTTCTAGATACTTATGAGTTACCATTGTTTAATGAAGAAGATAGAAAAAATTCTAAACACCCCAATTGCATTCAGTGAAATTGAAAATGCAATTAGAAATTTAGCAACCACAACAAGAACAACAAAAAAATCCCAGTTCCTGATGGCTTCACTACTGAATTCTCTCTCTCTCTCTTTCTCTCTCTCTCTCTCTCTCTCTCTCTCTCTCTCTCTCTCTCTCTCTCTCTCTCTTTTATTTTTTTTTGTTTTTTGAGCCAGGGTCTCACTATGTATTTGAGACTGACCTGGAACTCACTATGTAGCCCAGGCTGGTCTCGAACTTGCAGTGATCCTCCTTGCCTCAGCCTCCCAATTCACTGCTGAAGCCTACACAACATTTAGATTAAACACCGACTCATGATAAAAACTCTGCAGAAAACAGATGATCTTTATTTCAATTTGATATAGGCTATCTATGAAAAACCAACTGTCAAAAACATACTAAATTGCCCCAAACTGAAATTCTGCATGCTAAAATCAGTAAAAAACAAGAATCTCCACTATCACCACTCCTGTTCAATATAGTTCTGCTAACATTAGCTACATAAATTAGACAAAAAGAAATACAATCAATAAAGATAGGAAAAGAACTTAAACTATTATTATATGTTGATGATATGACACTCTACATAGAAGACCCAAAAAACTGCTAAAAGACTTCCAGACTTAATTGACAGATTCAGTAGAGTAGCTGGATACAATCTCAACACTCAAAAGTCATAGCTTTCTTGTATACAAATAACACAAGTATTGAGGGAGGGATTAGGAAAACAATCCCTTTCACAATAGCATCCAAAAAATGAAATATCTAGGAATCAGTCTAATGAAGGAGACAAAAGACCTCTATACTTAAAACTACAGCACTCTGAAAAAAGAGACTGAGGAGGATATAGGAAAATGAAAAGAAATCCCTTGCTCCTGGTAAGGAGAATAAACATAGTAAAAATGGCCATACTTCCAATTCTGCTATACATATTTAATGCAATTCTGATTAAAATTAAAATGCTAAATTTCACTAAACTAGAGAAGACAATGCAAAAATTCATTTGGAATCATATAGACCTAGAATATCAAAAGCCATTCTAGGCAACAGAGACACGGCAAGGGGTATCAGAATCCCCAACTTAATATTATACTACAAAGCTACTGTGATGAAAACAGCATGGTACTGGCAAAGAAACAGACCTGAGGATCTGTAGAACAGATTAGAAGATGCAGAAACAAGTCCAGATACACTCAGTCTCCACATCTTTGACAAAGGAACCAAACAGCCTCAGTGGAGACAAGATAGCCTCTTCATAAATTGTGTTGAAAAAACTGGATTTCAACCTGCCAGTGATTAAAACTAGACCTCTATCTTTCACCATACACTAAGCTAAAATTTAAGATCTAAATATTCAAACAGAATCACTGAACTTGCTGGAAGATAAGTCAGGCAAAACTCTCAAAGACATTTTCATAGGAAAAGGCTTTATGAACAAATCCTCAGTAGCATGGAAACTGGCACAAAAAATCAACAGCTGGGATCTCATTTTATTAAAAAGCTTCTGCACTGCAAGAAAAACCACCAACAGAGCTAAGAGACATTACAATGTGGGGAAAAAAATTACCAGCTGTTCCTCAGACAAAGATCTACTATCTAGAATATATAAACAGCTAAAAAATATCAGACAGCCCAAATATAAAGTCCTAATTCAAAATTGGGTATCTGAAGCAAACAGACACTTCTCAGACAAACAAGTAAAAGCAGCAAATAAATATATGAAAAAATGTTCAACATCACTGGTCATTCAAGAGATGCAGATGAAAACAACCCTGAGATTCCACCTCACCTCAGAAAGAATGGCTGCTATTGAGAATTTAACCAATAACAAATACTGGTGGGGTTATCAGGAGAAAGAAACCCTGCTATATTGTTGGTAGATGTGCAGACTGGTGCAACCAGTGTGGGAATCAATATGGAGATACCTCAAAAAGTAGGATTAGAGATCCCATTTGCCCCAGCTATTTCCCTGCTGAGTATCTTTACAAATGAATTAAAAGAATCAAACCAGAGTGCTACCCATCTTTATAGTGACACAGTTTGTAACAGCTACAACTTAGAAACAGCCCAATTGCGCATCAACTGGAGACTGGATAAAGAAGATTAAAAAAAAAAATCGAATACTACACAGCCAGAGAGAATGAGAAGCTAGAGACATTTATGGCTAAATGGATGCATATTGAGGCCATACTCTTAAGTGAAATAAATACAACATACATGTGTATATTCCAAATAGTTTCTCTGGCATGAAAAAGTAAAAGTGTAAATAGGGTTCAAATTGTATAGCTGATAATGTGAAATAAGAAGAAAAGGTCTAAAGAAGTAAGGGAAGGGGAAAGAGTAGGGGAAAGGAAGGAAGGGAATAAAAAATATGAGAAAAGGAAAAAATAGAAACAAAGGCTTTGTAAATAGGGAGGGGTGGAGGAGGTGAAGGGAGGACATGGGTATGGGGAAAAAATAACCAAGATACATCATCTAAAGGCACAAGATCTCAGTGATGAATGTAACTGTACTGTATACCTAAAAAGTACCAATAAACTTAATGAAAGAAAAAAATAGAATTGAGGTATAATGTATAGAAATAAAAATTTACCATTTTGAACAAAATGGTGTAGCTATTACAAATGGTGCTACTGTATATAAGAGTATGCATACATCAATGTGGTACAATATTGTGTTTTAGGGGGTTAGTGGGGATTGAACTCAGGACCTTGTGCTTGCAAGGCATGTAGCAGCGCCACTGAGCTAAATCCTTAGCCCCTGGTATGTTCCTTTAAATTCTTTTCAGAAGGAACCCAGCAGGGCAATAGTTGGGTCAAATGGAACCTCTAAACCTAGTTTTCAGAGGTATCTCTATACTGATTTCCACTGGTGGTTGCACCAGTCTGCACTCCTGCTAACAGTGGAGAAAGTTTACCTTTTCCCCACAACCTTATCAGCTTTTGTTATTGGTTGATTTATTTTTTCTCTCTCATTGAGTTTATTGGTACATTTTAGGTATATAGCACAGTTACATTCATTATTGGGGTCTTGTACCTTTACATGACAGGTCTTGGTTCTCATTTTTCCCCTCTTCCCTGCCCTCCCTTCACCCCCGCTTTCCTTTCCTATTTACAAATACTTTATTTCCATTTTCTGATTTTCTCTATATTTTTCCTGTTCACTTATTATCTTTGCCTACCCTTCCCACTTCCCCTACACCTTTAGCCCCTTTCTTCCTATTGCACATTGTCAATTATATCATTAGCATCTTATGTACTATTATAGTTTTTCACACCAGAGAAACTATTCGGTATTAATACATGTGTGACTTTTTATTTCACTGAGGATTATTATATCCTCAATATATATTCATTTTCCTATGAATGAGTCTAATTTCACATTAATTATGGCTGAGTAGTATTCCATTTCATAGAAAAACCACATCTTCTTTATCCAGTTTCCAACTGATGGGCAAACTTGGGCTGTTTCCAAGTTTTAGCTATTACAAACTGTGCTACTATAAACATAGATGTGGATGTATCACTGTGATATGATTCTTTTAATTCTTTTGCAAAATTACCCAACAGAGGGATGGCTGGGTTAAACAGAAGCTCTACTACCAGCTGAGGTATCTCCATATTGATTTCCATAGTGGTTGCTCTAGTCTGCACTCCCACCAATAATGGAGAAGGGTTCCTTTCTCCCCACAGCCCTGCCATTTGTTATTGGTTGATTTCTTGATAAAAGCCATTCTTTGTGAGGTGAGGTGGAATCTCAGTGTTGTTTTCATCTGCATCTGATCTTGAATGACCAGTGATGTGAAACATTTTCATATATTTATTTGCTGCTTTTACTTCTTTGTCTGATAAATGTCTGTTCAGTTCAGATGCCCATTTTAAAATTGGGTCTTTATATTTGGGGGGGCTGATTTTTTTGAGTTCTTTATATATTCTAGATAATAGTCCTTGTCTAAGGAGAAGCTAGTAAAAAAATTTTCCCACACTGTAGGTTGTCTCTTAGCTCTGTTGGGTGGCTTCTTTTTCAGGACAGAAGCTTTGTAATAAGGTGAGATCCCAGTTGATTCTTTCTGCTAATTCCCATTCTACTGAGGATTTGTTCATAAAATCTTTTCCTATGCCTTCAAGAGTTCTGCCTAACTTATCTTCCAGGAAGTTTAGTGACTCTTCTTTAATATTTAGATCTTTAATCCACTTGGATTTTAATTTAGTGCATGGTGACAGATAAGGGTCTAATTTTAATCTTTTGCAGGTTGAGATCCACTTTTTCAACACCATTTATTAAAGAGGCTATCTTTCCTCCAATAGGGATGGTCAATTCCTTTAACAAAGATGAGATAGCTGAGTACATCCGGAGTTGGTTTTGCTTCTTCCAGTCTGTTCTACTGATCCTCAGGTCTGTTTCTTTGCTAGTACCATGCTGGGTTTTTTTTTTTTTTTTCACAGTGGCTTTGTAAAGTTTCAAATTGGGAATTGTTATACCCGCTGCCATGTGTCTGTTGCCTAGGATGGCTTAGGCTATTCTAGGTCTCTTGTGGTTCCAAATGAATTTTTTGATACTATTTTCTAGTTCTGTGAAATAAAGTGTTGGAATTTCAATTGGCATTGCATTTAATCTTATAGCAGTTTTGGTAGTAGGGCTATTGTCAGTATGTTGATTCTTCCTACCCAGGAGCAGGGGATATCTTTACATTTTTTTTTATATCCTCTTCAATTTTTTTTTCAGAGTGCTATAGTTATCAGTGTAAAGGTAATTTGTTTCATTTGTTAGACTGATCCCTAGATACTTCATTTTTTGGTTTGCTATTGTGAAAGGAATTGTTTCCCTAATTTCTCTCAATGAGTCTGATATTTGTGTACAAGACAGCTATTGATTTTTGGTTGTTGACTTTGTATCCAGCTACTCTGCTAAAGGTGTCAATTAAGTCTAGAAGTCTTTTGGTGGAGTTTTTTGGGTCTTGAATGTAGAGGATCATATCATCAGCAAATAATGACACTTTAACTTCTACCTTTCCTATATTTATTGCTTTAATTTCTTTCTTTTATCTAATTGCTGTGGCTAATGTTTCCACAACTATACTGAAGAGAGTGGTGATAGTGGGCAACCTTGTCTTGTTCCTGATTTTAACGTGAAGGATTTTAGTTTGTGGCCATTTAATAAGATGTTGGCTGTTGGTTTTTCATAGATAGCCTTTATTAAATTGAGGTACAGATCATCTATTCCAATTTTTGCAGGGTTTTTATCATGAATGGGTGTTGAATTTTGTCAAATGTCTTTTTTGCATCTATCAAGAGGATCATGTGGTTTTTGTCCTTGAGTTTGTCAATATAGTGTATTACATTTATTGACTTACATATGTTGAACTATCCTTGCATCCCTGCAATAAATCCAACTTGGTGAGGATGTATGATCTTCTTGATGAGCCTCTGTATTCTGTTTGTGAGTATCTTATTAAGGATTTTTCCATCTATATTCATTAAGGAGATTGGCCTGAATTTCTCTTTTTTTAGTTGAGTCTTTCCATGGTTTGGGAATCAAAGTGATACTTGCTTCCAGGAACCAAGTTGGAAGTATTGCTTCCTTTTCAATTTCATTGAATTGTCTGATGAGTAATGACAGTAGTTCTTCTCTAAATGTCTTGTAAAACTCAGCAGTGAATTCATCAGGACCTGGGCTTCTCTTAGTTGGTAAATTCTTAATTATATTCTCAATTTCATTGATTGTGATCAGGATGTTTAAAATGTTTTTATTTTCTTCATTCAACTTTGGTAATTCATAAGTATCTAGAAATCTGTCCAATTTTTCTGTCTTTTTCATTTTGTTGGAGTACAGGTTCTCAAAGTAGGTATTAATGATCCTCTGGATTTCCGTTGGGTCTATTGTGACTTAGCACTTTTCATTGCTGACTGAATGGATCTGAGCCTTTTCTTTCCTTTTTTTGGATAAGGTTAGCTAAGGGGTTATCAATTTTATTTATTCTTTTAAAAAACCAACTCTTTGATTCATTTATTTTTTGTATTATTTTCTAAGTTTCCATTGCATTGATTTCTGCTCTAAAATTTATAATTTCCTCTCTTGTTCAAGTTTTGGATTTTTTTGCTCTTGTTTTTCTAGGAGTCTAAGGTACATCATTAGGTTGTTTATTTGAGCTCACTCTGTTTTCCTAGTGTGGGCATTCAATGTGAATGAGATTTCTATGCCTGCTTTTTTCTGGGCTCCTGTCACATGGAGAATTGTTTTCCATCCTTTCAATTTAAGTCTATGGGCTTCCTTTGCACTAGGTTTCTTGTATACAACATATTTTGTATACAACACATTGTTGGATTTTGCTTCTTAATCCATTTCTGCCAATCTATTTCTCTTGATTGGTGAGTTTAGGCCACTGACACTGATGGTTATAACTGATACATACTGACTTATTATTATCATGTTATTGGCCTTTTGTTGACTCTACTTTTTTGCCTTCTCCTTTTAGTTTCTTTCCTTGCCTATTTGATTTGCTCTGTTGGGCCTCATGGTGTTGTTACCTTCATTGTATTTTTCTACAAAATTGTTTAGAATTCCTTGTAGCACTGGTTTGATATACATGATGTTTCTCAGGTGTTTTTTGTCACGGAAGTATCTTATTCCCCCATCCAGTTTGAAAGAGAGTTTTGCAGGATACATCAGTCTAAATTGGAGTTTGTTTTCTTTTAGGACTTGAAATACCCCACTCCAGACTCTCCTTGACCTAAGGGTTAGTGTTGAAATGTCTGTTGTTATTCTGATGGGCTTTCCTTTGCATGTGATTTGTTTCTTTTCTCTTACTGCTTGTAGTACTTTGTTCTTCTGTGGGGTTTCTGGGATCTTGATTATTATGTGTCTAGTTGTAGATTTTTTTTTTATCATGGTTAGTTGGAGTCCTATATGCCTCACTCATCTGTATGTCAAATTCTTCCCCCCTGGGAAGTGTTCTGTCATTAATTCTGTGAACAGCTTTTTAAACTCATTTGTATTTTCTCCTGCTACTTCATGGATTCTTATCAGTCTTATGTTATTCTTCTTTGCATCATCTAGGAGTTGTTGGATCAATTTCTCATGATCTCCTACTGTTTTTAACAGACCTCTCTTTTCACGGTTACTGACTGCAATCTTATCTTCTATGTCTGAGATTCTATCTTTGGAGTCTTTTATTCTGTTGAGAATACTTTCAATAGTTTTTAATCTCCCGGATATCTGTTTGAATCTGTTTTATGGATTCCATTTCTTTCCTCTGTTGGGCATTCATTATTTCCATTTCTTTCTTATGCTGGGGCTTCATGGCTTCTGTCATGGTCCTGAGCTGATAAATATTTTTGTCAGTCTCTGTTCTAGAGTCTCGAATCATGACTTTCATTTTGCTCACCACCTCTATGATTATCTGGGAAATTATTTTGGTTTTGAATTTTTCTAGAGCCTGATTGATCTGTTTTGTTACTTCCTGTGTTTTGAGTTCAGGGTGTCCTGGCGGTTCACTATCACCCTTTTCATCCTCATTTGCCCTACTGTTTGCCATTGGTGAACTGGAAGTCTATGTTTGTGTCTTGCTTAAGTGTTTTCTAATTTTTATTTTTGTTGAGGGGTTGCCCTTGGTTTAATTTTGGGGTTATTATTTAAACCTTCCTGATATAGTTGTGCTTTAGCTTTTGAATCTCTAATGACTCATTCACATTCTCGTTTTCACAATATCAGAGAAAAGAGCTCATTAAATCATTCACAATCCTTTATCCCCATTGATACAATCAGCAGCACAATATGATCAAGCACAACTTGGAAACTGACCACTTGTGGTAGTCATTAGTCTTATCACCTTTAAACCATGTGAATTAAATTAAAATCAAGAAGCAGCCCAAAATATGTTTGCAGTGAATAAACTTTTCAGTATAGCATATTTACCATTTAGGATGGGGGCTTAGACAGAGTTAAGACAAGAGGAGTGGATAAGTAAAAGAATTGGAGAAGATTTCAAGTGAAGCCAGAAGACATAGAATGACCACACAATGTTTTGGAAACTGTTAAATTCAGAAGGCATATACAGAGTACAAGTATAAGGACAAGAATATATCCCCTTAACAGTAATAGGGGCTTACTTTCCCTTCAAACTATTGACTCTTGAGTGAGGTATAATGACAGAAGAAAAGAACATAAAGAAAAAAATGATAAAAGAATACATCTGAGTTAGGGCAGGAGCAGGAACAGAAAGGGAGATTAGGGATAATATGGTGGAGCAAGAGACTGAGTTGGAGAAAGAAGACAGAAAAAAGAAATAATTTGCAGAGTGGAATGAGGAAAAGAAAGAAAAAAAAGGATTTGAAGGGCCTCTTTCAGACTATATCTCTGGTGTCATAATATACAACATGCACGGCCATGTGCAGAGCCAAGTCCCCTGATCTCAGCTACCTGATGGCAGAACCCCACGATGCAGACTGACCTCAGGCTGCAAGGCCCAGATTGAGTTCCCCAAACTCCTGAAGAGTTAAACTCCACACAGTTCTAGTACAGATTTCCCCTGCCCTTTCTTTAAGGATTTTTCAAAGTTGGGAGCTCAGAAAAATACCCTTTATGACCACCTCTGCCTCTGTAGAGTGGGTCCAAAGACTGGTACAATCAAGAGGTCTGAGAGCACAGGGGTGGATTGAGGTAATGGGGGGTGGTTCAGGGTACCCACATTGCTACCTTGGTGGTGCTGGAGCAATGGCAGTGGTGCCAGCTGGGGAGAGTGCGGCTACCCAGTCCCATGGATTGGGACCAAGCAGTCCTTCCTGGTACTGGAGCGATGGGGGTGGTGCCGGCAGGGGAGCGCACAGCTACCCGGTCCCATGGATTGGGCCCAGGTAGTGTTGGTTGTTTCTTAATGCAAAGTTTCTTTGAAATACTTTCCTAAAGCTAGCTGTTGTCAACTTCCAATTAATTTTCAGATTTGGTCTTTGCCTCTATAGAACACTTCCCTTGGATATAAACTAATATTCTAATTTACAGTGCTTCCAAATCCAGTACTTCTTTAACTTTTTGAGATCACTATTTATATATTTTTCTATATCAAAGGTTTTAATGTTGCCAGGGAATGATTCTTAAGCATAAAATGCACAAAAATACAATTTAAAAAACTTTCTTAATTTTCTCTCCATTCATAACTGCTGATGGTTTAGAGTGAGCAAAGAAACATTGTAATTCCTGTGAATTCTATGGAAATTAAGTTGCTAAATCAATAGAAAATAAATATTATTTTGGGGCTAAGTGGCAGTTAAAGCAGCATGAGTGTATATTAACCCTAAGTATGTTTCTAATTCAAAATTGGGTAGGTAGATGTGATGCTCAAAATTATTGATTCAAAGTAATATTATCAGAGTTAGCAATAGAAGATTAATAATGCATACACAGTGCCCTGCTGTACACTTCCTATATTTAATTGAAAAGACAAAAAATTCTATACAAATGTGTCTATTTTTCATTTTCAAATAAATATGAATTGATCAATTCAGGATTATTCAGTGAAATTCCTGTTCAGTCTTTCTTCTATCAGGTAGTTATATTTTTCTTACTTATTTATAAGAACTCTCTATATATTTTGTATTTTAACATAGCAATTAATTTTTGGTTCTAGTCATTATTAGTATTTTATTGAAGTCTGTGTTTTGATGTTTCCCTTTGGGGGTTTTTGTCAAATGAAAAATTAAACTTGGAAGTCAAATGCCTGAATAATTAATTACTGTTAAATGTTGCTTCATGCATTTTGATTGAATGAACTTTTACTAGTGGATATTATAAAGATTTTCACATACTTTCCTGAAAAAAATTTTAAAATTTGGTTTTCACATTTAGCTTTTAAATCATCTATATTTATCAACTACTTATTATCTATCTACCTATCAATTATCATATGGTTGTGCTAGTCAGCTTTCTTTTTTTTTCAGATTTAATTGAGTTTATTGGTGCATTTTAGGGATACAGTACAGTTACATTCATTGTTGGGATCTTGCACCTCTACATGACAGGTCTTGGTTCTCATTTTTTCCCCTTGTCCCTGCCCTCCCTTCACCCCTCCTCCCCTCCCCATCTACAAACACTTTATTTCCTTCTTTTCATTATCACAAATTTTTTCTTTTCCTTTATTACCCTTACCCCTACCCATCCCACCTTCCCTACACCTTGAGCCCCTTTCTTCCCATTTCACAATGTCAGTAGTCTTATTAGGATCTTATGTATTATTGCATTTTATTCACACCAGAGAAACTATTCAGTATTTACACATGTATGACTTATTTATTTCACTTAGGAGTATATCTTCAATATGTATACATTTTCCTATGAATGAATCTATTTTCTCATTCTTTATGGCTGAATAATATTCCAGTTTATAGAAAAACCACATCTTCTTTATCCAGTTTCTGACTGAGGGGCAAATGGGCTGTTTCCAAGTTTTAGCTGTTACAAACTATGCCGCTATAAACATGGGTCTACATACATCACTGTGATATGATTCTTTTAGTTCTTTTGCAAAGATACTCAGAAGAGGGATGGCTGGATCAAATGGAACCTCCAGTCCAAGCTCTTTGAGGTATCTCCATATTATTTCCACAGTGGTTGCACCAATCTGCACTCCCACCAACAATGGAGAAGGGTTCCTTGCTCCCCACAACCCTGCCAACAGTTTTTGTTGTTTGATTTCTTGATAGCAGCCATTCTTTGGGGGGTGATGTGGAATCTCAGTGTTGTTTTTATCTGCTTCTCTCGAATGACTAGTAATGTGGATCATTTTTCATATATTTACTTGCTACTTTTACTTCTTTGTCTGATAAATGTCTGCTCATTTCAGATGCCCATTTTTGAATTGGGTCTTTATATTTGGTGGGGCTTGTTGTTTTGAGTTCTTTATATATACTAGATAATAGTCCTTTGTCTAAGGAACAGCTGGTAAAACATTTTTCCCACATTCTCTTAGTTCTGCTGATGTTTTCTTTTGCAGTACAGAAGCTTTTTAATAAGAGGAGATCACAGCTGTTGATTCTTTGTGGTAGTTCCTGTGCTACTGAGGATTTGTTCATAAAGTCTTTTCCTAAGCCAATGTCTTCCAGAGTTCTGCCTAACTTACCTTCCAGCAAGTTTAGTGTTTCTGTTTTAATATTTAGATCTTTAATCCACTTGGATTTTAATTCAGTGCATGGTGAATTATGGGGGTCCATTTTTAATCTGTGGCAGGTTGAAATCCAGTTTTTCCAATACCATTTATTAAAGAGGCTATCTTTCCTCCACTGAGGATGGTCAGCTCCTTTGTCAAAGATGAGGTGTCTGGGTACATCTGGATTTGTTTTTGTGTCTTCCAATCTGTTCCACTGATCCTCAGGCCTGTTTCTTTGCCAGTACCATGTTGCTTTTATCACAGTGGCTTTGTAGTATAGTTTCAAATTGGGAATTGTTATACCCGCTGCCATGTGTCTGTTGCCTAGGATGGCTTTTGCTATTCTAGGTCTCTTATGATTCCAAATGAATTTTTGGATTCTTTTTTCTAGTTCTGTGAAATAAAGTGTTGGAATTTCAATTGGCATTGCATTTAATCTGTATAGCAGTTTTGGTAGTATGGCTATTTTCACTATGTTGATTCTTACTACCCAGGAGCAGGGGACGTCTTTTCCATTTTTTTATATCCTCTTCAATTTCTTTTTTCAGAGTGCTATAGTTTTCAGTGTAGAGATCTTTTGCTTCTTTTTTTAGATTGATTCCTACATATTTCATTTTTTTGGGGTGCTATTGTGAAAGGAATTGTTTCCCTAATTTTTCTCTCAGTGAGTCTGTTATTTGTGTACAAGAAAGCTGTTGATTTTTGGGTGGTTACCTTGTATCCAGCTACACTACTAAATCTGTCAATTAAGTCTAGAAGTCTTTCGATGGAGTGTTTTGGGTCTTCAATGCAGAGTATCGTATCATCAATCATCAGCAAATAATGATAGTTTAACTTCTTCCTTTCCTATCTTTATTGCTTTAATTTCTTTGTCTTGTCTAATTGCTGTGGCTAATGTTTCCAGAACTATATCAAAGAGAAGTAGTGATAGTGGGCAACCTTGTCTTATTCCAGGTTTTATTGTGGAGATTTTCATTTTTTGGCCATTTCATATGATGTTGGTTGTTGGTTTTTCATAAATAGCCTTTATTAACTTGAGATACAGACCATCTATTCCAATTTTTTGCAGGGTTTTTTTTTGTCATGAATGGGTGTTGAATTTTATCAAGTGCTTTTTCTGCATCTATTGAAAAGATCATATGGTTTTTGTCCTTGACTTTGTTAATATAATGTATTACATTTATTGACTTAGGTATATTGAACCACCCTTGCATCCCTGCAATAAATCCGATTTGGTAGGATGTATGATCTTCTTGATGATCCTCTGTATTCTGTTTGCTAGTATCTTATTAAGGATTTTTGTATCTACATTCATTAAGGAGATTGGCCTGTAGTTCTCTTTTTTAGTTGCATCTTTCCCTGGTTTGGGAATCCAAGTGATACTTGCTTCCAGGAATGAATTTGGAAGTATAGCTTCCCTTTTGATTTCATTGAAAAGTTTGAAGAGTAATGGCAGTAGTTCTTCTCTCAATGTCTTGTAAATTTCAGGAGCGAATCCATCAGGACCTGGGCTTTTCTTCATTGCTAAATTTTTAATGACATTTTCAATTTTACTGACTGTAATTGGGCTCTTAAAATGTTTTTATCTTCTTCGTTCAACTTTGGTAATTCATAAGTATCTAAAAATCTGTCCGTTTCTTCTGTGTTTTCCATTTTGTTGGAGTACACTTTCTCAATGTAGGTATTAATGATCCTCTGGATTTCTATTGGATCTGTTGTGACTTCACCTTTTTCATTCCTGATTGCATGGATCTGATGCTTTCCTTCCCTTTTTTTAAAATATAAAATTAGTTAAGGGTTTGTCAATTTTATTTATTCTTTCAAAAAAACAGCTGTTTCATTTATTTTTTTGTATCATTTTCTTAGTTTCCATCACATTGATTTCTGCTCAAATCTTTATAATTTCCTCTCTTGTTCGATCTTTGGGTTTTTCTTGTTCTTTTTTTTTTTCTAGAAGTCTAAGTTTCATCATTAGGTTGTTTATTTGAGCCCACTGTTTTTGTAGTGTGGGCATTCAATGTTATAAATTTTCACTGTAGAACTGCTTTCATTGTGTCCCATAGATTCCTGTATGTTGTATTGGCATTTTCATTTATTTGCAAAAACTGTCTAATTTCTTCTTTAATTTCCTCTGTAATCCATTGATTGTTCAGGAGAGTGTTGTTCAGTTTCCATGTGCTTTTGAAGTTCCTACAGTTTCTTGTGCTATTGATCTCTAGTTTGATTGCACTATAATCTGATATTATACAGGGGATGACTTCAATTCTTCTGCATTTATTCAGACCTGTTCTGTGGGCAAATATGTGGTCTATCTTGGGGAATGATCCATGTGCAGCCAAAAAGAATGTATTTTCTGATTTTGTGGGGTGGAATACTCTCTAGACATCTACTAAGTCCATGTGTTCCTAAGCTTGGTTTAGTTCTATTATTTCATTGTTGATTTTCTGCCTAGATGATCTGTCATTTTGTGATAGTGTGGTATTTAAACCCCCCACTAGAACTGTATTAGTGCTTATTTGGTTTTTCATGTTACTTAATATTTGTTTTATATGGTTGGGGGCATTTATATTTGGTGCATATATGTTTATGATTTCCATCTCTCCTCTTGAATTGTTCCCTTTGCGAGGATGTAGTGTCCTTCTTTGTCTCTCTTAATGAGTTTTGATTTGAAATTTACTTTGTCTACAAAGGAGATTACTATACCTGCCTTTTTCTGGGCTTCTGACACGTGGAGAGTTGTTTTCCATACTTTCACCTTCAGTCTATGGCTTCCTTTTGCACTAGGTTTTTTTTTTTTTTTTTTTTTT